>NC_058135.1:195573108-195717648 GCF_016433145.1 Gracilinanus agilis | reverse complement strand
TACTGCTTAGAAGGAACTGATTACAATTTGAAGAATATGATTCTTCGTTTTATTTTCTCTTAACGTAAGTGTCTTCTTCCACATCATTACAGACATGAAGCTATGTATTGTATGATAACACATGTACAAAGTATATAATATTACCGCCATCCTGGGGAAGGAATACGAGTAAGAGGAAAGGAGAAAACACAGATTTTGAAATGTCAGAAAATGATTATTGCAAATTGTCTTGACTTGAATCTGGAAAAAAAATTAAAAAATAATTCTGCCTCAATACTTGAAATGATCACTATTATACATTTATTCTTTATTAAAACCTCACAATTTGGGAGTTTTCCATTATTCCATATCCATATCCATTTGTTTATTTGTTTATAATGATTTAATTCATTTAGAACATTTTTCCATGGTTACAGGATTCACATTCTTTCCCTCCTCTCCCCCAACCCCTCCCATAACTGCCACACAATTCCACTGGGTTTTACATATGTCACTGATCAAGACCTATTTCCATACTATTGATATTTGCACTAAGGTGGTCATTTAGAGTCTGTATCCCCAATCAAATCTCCTTCGACCCATGTAATCAAACAGTTGTTTTTCTTCTGCATTTCTGCTCCCACAGTCCTTCCTCTGAATGTGGGTAGTGTTCTTTTCCATAAATCCCTCAGAATTCTCCTGGGTCATTGCATTGCTGCTAGTAGAGAAGTCTGTTACATTCAATTTTACCACAGTGTATCAGTCTCTGTGTACAACGTTCTTCTGGCTCTGCTCCTTTCACTCTGCATCAGTTCCTGGAGGTCTTTCCAGTTCACATGGAATTCCTCCAGTTCATTATTCCTTTGAGCACAATAGTATTCCATCACCAGCATATGCCACAATTTGTTCAGTTTTTCCCCAAATGAAGGGCATAAGAGATTTTCCATTATTAATGTATAATTTTTTCTATTAATTATTAGCTATTTATTCATTTATTTATTTATTTTTATTTTTAAACCCTTAACTTCTGTGTACTGGCTCCAAGGTGGAAGAGTGGTTAAGGGTGGGCAATGGGGGTCAAGTGACTTGCCCAGGGTCACACAGCTGGGAAGTGTCTGAGGCCAGATTTGAACCTAGGACCTCCTATCTCTAGGCCTGACTCTCAATCCACTGAGCTACCCAGCTGCCCCCATTAGCTATTTATTAATGCTTATTATGGGGCAGGCTCTCTATTGATCCCCGAGGACACAAAGGAAGGCAAAAGTAGAGTCCCTGACCTTAGAGAGCTCACATTTGAATGGAAGAAGACAAAGGCTATATAATGCATCATATTCCAACAGCCATCAATACCATAAGATAATGATGGGCAAACTTTTTAAAGAGGGGGCCAAAGGAAGGAAATGCTCATCTGTCAGTCTGTTTCTAAGGCAAATCTTTCGAAGTTTCATTGTATTGTATCCTACTCATTGTATTTGTCAGATTAGGAATAATGTTTCACAGCCAGATAGAATATTTCAGGGGGCAGCATCTGGCCCACAGGCCATAATTTGCCCATCACTGTCCTAGGATCAACAATTTAGTCAGAGATTAACTAACTAATCCCCAACTCAAACTTTGAGGAGATGGACATAGGAAAGTTAAGGTTGTGAGGCAGAGGAGATGGGAGGAACAGATCTTATAGCAAGAGGATAGGTGCGGGTGATACCTTAGAACCAGGAGGCCACTGCTTTGGGGGCCTTTGAGTGTCTACCCACATATCTCATAGTAAATCCCTCACGAAAAAGAGGTATCATAATAATTATTTTATTTTATTTTTTAGAAAATGCACTTTAAAACATTTTTATCTATTCATTTATTTATTTGTATTATGTATATATTTATATTTATTTTCTTAGTAACCACCACCGCAAAATGACAATTTTTTTAAAACCCTTACATTCCATCTTAGAATCAATACTGTGTATTGGCTGTAAGGCAGAAGAGTGGTAATGGTGGGCAATGGGGGTCAAGTGACTTGCCCAGGGTCACACAGCTAGGAAGTGTCTGAGGTCAGATTTGAATCCAGGACCTCCCATCTCTGGTCTTGGCTCTCAATCCACTGAGCTACCCATCTGCCCCTCAAATGACAATTTAACTAAATTAATGCATTAAATTATGTTTAAAATCACAAATTCTACATTGTTTACAATGTGTTGAAAATATGTAAATAATGTCTGTGGATTGTGTGTTAATAGGAACATTCTCTTCTTTTGAGTTCTTTTTTGCATTGGTTTTACTTGGATTCTTTTTTCTTTTCATTTTGTGACTGTTATTTTTAATGTAATCATGGTATATATTATTCTTATTATCTTTTCATCTCTTTATATATTTCCCTATTTTCTTTATGTTTCCAATATTTTTCATTTCAATAACATAATACAATTAGTTACATTCAAATATCACAATTTATCCAACCATTTCTCTCATTCTTTGCATTTGAGTTATTTTGTCATGATAAAATTTCCATCTATATTTTCATACCAATAGAGCTTTTTCCTCTCTCAAAAATATCCTTAGGGCCTAATCCTAAAAATGGGATCTCTAGGTCTATGAGCATGAACAATTTTATAGTTCTTAATGTGTTTTTAATTTAATTTAATTTTAATTTTGTTTTCTTTAAAAAATAAAGTTACTTAGCAATGTAATATTGGGTCTGTTTCTCAATGTTCCTATCAGCATTTAATTTGACCATTTCAGTTTCTCAGTTTACATATATTACCAGAACCATCTTTTGCTAGATTGGTTCTTATGTAGCAGATTCAATCTGTTTCCAGGACATACTGTTTCCAAAACAAGTCTTTCTAGCTTGGTCATACCCAGTGAAACTTTTGTTCCAGTGCTATAACCCTCAGCAATGCAGGTTTACCTCCATAATATGAGGAGTGTTAAGGTAAGAGTTTTTCAGAATGTTTATGCTCTTGCAGCTATTGTTGTCCCACCATAAACTGTATTTGGATAATGTGTATGTTCAGCCTTAGATCTATTACTAACTTCAAGCAGGTGTGTGTGGGCTCTCCAGATATCTGTCTTATTTATCTTATTTAAGGTTCTATTTATCTCCTTAATTTGATTCTTTTTTATTTTTGATTAGAGTTGTCTAGTTCAGAGAGGAGGGGGAATTTAGAGACCATGGGTATTATTATTTTGTTATTTATTTCTATCTGTATCTCATTTAGTTTTTCCTTTAAAAATATGGACTCTATAATTCTTGGTATATACAGGTCCAATATTAATACTAATAATAACCACCCCTACTCCAACATAATATATTTACCCTATCCATCCTTTTTATTTATACCCATTTTAGCCCCAACTCTGTCAGAGATCATGACTCCTACCTCTGCCCTGTCTGGATCAGTTGAGGCATACATTACATCTTTTGTTCTAGTCCCTCACCTTCTCTTGAAGTGAGTCTCTATTTTTAGTGTGTTTCTTGTAAACAATACACTGTCCTGTTCTGATTTTTGATTCTTTATACTATCCATTTTCTTTGCATGTGTGAATTCATCCCATTACATTTAATGTCATAGTTACTAGTTATATATTTCCATCTACTCCATCTCTTCTTACTGTTTATCCTCCTCTTATCTTCTCTCTGTCATATCCCTCCTCAGATGTCCAATTTCCTTTGACCAATACCTTTCCTATTCATATCCCTTCCCCAAAATTTTCCTTTATCCTCTTCCTACTTCCAAATTGGTCTCCCTTCCCCTTTACCTTTTATTTCTTTTTCTATTCATCTTTCCCCAAATCCCTTCCTTATCCCTCAACTGTGTCCCCCTATTTCTTGATTCTCTTATCTCTTCACCTTACCCCTCTACCTCTTGATATGCACTTCCCTTCTTCCCTCCCTTTTCTTATCCCCTTGTCCTCCTTTCTCTTACCGCACCCTTTTCCCTCTTATTCCCTCTGTCCCCCAAGGGAATTCCCTGTCCCTCTCCCATCCTACTTTCTTATGTTTCTCTGTATGTTAAGAAAAATTTTAACTTTCTAAATTGTGTGTGTTGTTTTCTCTTTATTCTTGGTCTGATAAAATTTTGGTTCTAGTTCTCCCAGCCCACCATCCCCCTCATCCCTTTCTCTATGGCAGTTCTTTTCCTCATTCCTCCTTCATATAAAATAGCCATTCCACCCTGCCTCCACCTGGTTTATTCCAGTGCCACTTCTGCTCATTACATTACATTCCCTCAACTTGAAGCCTTCAATCAAAACACACCCCTTCAAAATACCCACCCAGGCAATGATGCCATTCTTAGGGGCTATAGATTACATTTTCTCATACCAGAATCAAACAATTGACCTTTTGGGTTGTTTATGATCATTCTTTCATTACTTTTGTATGTTTCTAATAGATCAATTTCTCTGATGAGTTCTAGATTTTTCTCCAGGAATAGTTGAAACTCCGTTAGCTAATTGAATTTCCTTTTTCCACTTTATAATTTATGTTCATCTTTGCTAGATATGTTATTCTTGATTATAAGCCCAGTTCTTTTGTTCTGCAAAATGTTGTGTTCCATGTCTTGCCTTCTTTTAATGTTACAACTACTAAGTCTTATGTTATTCTGACTATAGCTTCTTCACGGTAGTCTAGTTGTTTTTACTTTTGTTGCTTGTAGTAGTTTCTCCTAAACCTAAGGACTGTGGAACTTAGCAATGATCTTCCTGTGCATTTTCAACTTTGGGTATTTGATGTGGTATTGAGGATTCTATAAATTTTCATTTTACCCTCTGTTTCTAGAAATTCTGTGTATTTTTCCTTGATTATTTCTTGAAGTAGGGTGTCTAAACTCTTTTTCAGTAGCAACTTTCCAGGTATCCAACTATTATACTGTCTCTCGTGGATCTATTTTCCAGGTCAATTATTTTTGTGATATTTCATATTCTCTTCTATTATTTCATTCTTTTGATTTTGCTATATTGTTTCTCATTATTTTAGGACATTGATAGCTTCCCCTTGTCCAATTCTATGTCTTAATATATTATTTTCTTCCACAAGTTTCTGGCTCTCTTCCACTTGGTCACTCTTTCTTACATAATTTTTAAAAATTTTCTTTCATTGCTCTTCTTTTTTTCCTATTTTTTCTCCACTATTCTCATTTGGTTTTTGAGGTCTTCTCAAAGCTCTTCCAAAAATTTTGAGGTTTTAACCATTTATTATATTTCTTTGTTTTCTTTGAAATAGTTCCTTTTACTTCACTTTTCTCTGAGTTTGAGATGAAATCTCTGCCCCATAATAATTATCAATAATTAGGTTCTTTCTCATTTGCTTGTTTATTTTTATGTATTTGTGTTTTGTTTTTTTAATTTTAGTGGCCAGGCCAATAGATTCAGTTACTGACTTTTTATGGAGACCAACAGTTCCTATTGTGTTGATGTATATTATCTCAGTTTTCAGGATTTTTTGTATGTTTGTTTTTTTCCAAGGTCCTATTTAGTTATTGCAATTTTTAAAGCCCATAGTCAGATATATTCCTCATTCTCTGATCAGGTCCCAGTCCATGACTGACCTTAGTTGCTCTAATCAAAGCCTATGGGCAGTTCTGCCACTGAAACCTCCCACTGTGATCGTAGCTGATGAAGCCCTATTCACTCAGCAACCATAGTCACTGGTATTCTCCAACCTCATGCTTCCTCTTCTATTACTGTAGCCCCTGAGAGAGCAAGTGTCTAATTCATGTTTCATGGGCCTTCAAAGTCTCTCATTTGTTTGCAATGAGACCTTCTTGTTCCTAGGTCATGGCACCTGCTGACTCCAAGGTGTTGACTCTTTCTATCCTGGACCATGGGCTGGCCAGAATTTCCAGAGACAAGATCACAATAGACAAAACTGCTCTGAGGGCCCTACTCCTAGAAATTCAGATTCTAGTACTATCTTCAAGGATAAAGGCAAAAAAGGTAAATTTGCTAATCCTGCCCTTCAGGGCTGCCTTGTGGATTCCCTCTGTCTCCTCTTAGTGAGTCTGAGTCCAGGGAAGTCAGAAACCTTTCTCTTTAATTGTTTTTGGCTGCTGATCTTCTGTTTTACCAGTTATAGTGTTGATTTTATGCAGTTATTTTTGGTTATTTGTGGGGAGTTTTAGGAGAGTGAGAAAGCTTCACACCTTAATCTGCCATCTTCCCACAATATATCTCCCCAGTTGTAGTGTTCTTAACCACTGAGAAATAGCTAATTAAATAATTATTTTAAAGGGTGGAAATGTATATCCATAAATTTGGGAATAGCTAAACTAATTCTGATATATTAATGTGATGGTGAACCATCACAGGGCAGCTAACTGTGGACAGGTGACCAGACCTGGAGTCAGGAAGACACATATTCATGACTTTAAATCTGGCCTTAGATACTAACTATGTAATGTTGGGCAAATTGTTTAACCTTATTTGCCTCACTTTCTCATCTATAAAATGAGCTGTAGATGAAAATGGTAAACCATTTTAATGTCTTTGCCAAGAAAACCTCAAATAGGCTCACAAATAGTCAAATATGACTAAAACAACTAAAAAACAAAGTATTATAATTATTGCTGTGACTTTCTTATCTCCTAATGATATATAAACTCCTTAATTACAAGAACTATATCATACTTATCTTTATATCCCTTAATACCTAAGACAGTACCTTGAACAGAGCAGGTACATAATAAATGTGCATTGAATGAATAAGTACATTTATTAAGTAATGTGCCTTGTAAGTTAAATTTTATTCCATCCATTTGTCGTTGATCATACTGCTTCCAAACTATAGACCAAATAAATTATAACAAAATGTTTTTGCTTTCTTTCATAGGACACCATGGAAAGTTGGGAATGTTAGGTTGCTGAGGGAGAAATTTAGAGATAAAAATGACCTGAAATCCTACCTCATGAGCACAATTAATGCCAGTATTTAGCTTTGGTTTTAAATGTCATAACTTTGACCACATTGACCATCCTGAGTTTACTCTTGATCTTTTATATATCCTTAAATTCTTTTTCCTCTTCCCCATTTCCTTTATAGCCCTTTCTTCTACAATTCTCTCCTTCCTCTAAGAGTATAAGGAATATTAAGTATATTTTAATATAAGAAAATAGCATCCTCATTGCCTTTGATTTTTCTTTCACTCGCCTTTACTTTTTCCTGTGCCTCTTTTGATTTCCCATTATTTTGCACGAAGAAAAATCAATGAACACCCTCTTCTCATTTTCTCTCTTCACTTTTATTCTTTTATAGTCTTTTTTCTCACCTCCCCTTACCTATTCCTTTTCATTATCTTCGGAATGTTTACAATTCTATTTGTCATTTGATATAGGTAACATCTAAATGCAAATGTTCCCAGAAAATCAGTGGTGTAGGAAAATGATGCTCTGCGACAAAAAGCATGATGTTCAGGGCACTTACAAATCAACACTAGCTACATGAATACTTACTAGTAACTCCTAGAAAAGAGACTAGTTTATTTTAAATGGAAAGCTAACTTTTTCCTCCCTCTAATTTTTCCTTTTCTTTAAACTAGAACAATGGATTCTTGCAGATAACCGGAGGCTTTTGGCTGAACTTTATCATAAAGTGTATGTACTTAGAAACATAAAAGAATGGAATCCATAGGGACATGCATTTAACTTGCATGTAACACATCAGTGAACCAAAGAAAATGAAAATATGTTTACATTCTGTCTCTGTTTCTATTGCTCTCTTTCTCTGTCTTTGGATATCTCTACTTCTCTTTCTTGCTCTCTTTTTCTTCCCATGAAGAGAAAGGTATATGTTGATAAATCTACCATAAAGGTGGTATTACATAAAAATATATTGTACATTTGCCTAAAGGGGACCATATTTCATATAAGAATGACTTGTTAAAGAGTCTCAAAATTACATGGTTTGCTAAGGTAAATTTGGGCTTTGTAAAGTTGTAGACCCCCTAGGTTTGGAGGAAAAATAAGGAAATAACAACAGGCACCTCCTACTCATAGGACTATTGTGTGAGGTTTGGAATTGGTGGCAACATATGTTCCTGATATATAAAGCTTCTCATAATTTCTCTTGTTGTAAAAACAAAAGTAGAAAGTCCTGTCGGGCTTTCTCGAGTTACATTTTCTTCACACATCTTCCAGAATTGGCTTTTGGCAATCACTGGCATACAGTTCCCACCTCTTTAGAGATATATGAATTCAATGACATAGTAAAGGAAGGGGTACTATACCAGGTAGATAGATGCTGGAGTGCACAAAGTAAGACATTTAGATGTCAGAAATCTTAACTCAGGAATCAATATCAAAGATTGAATATAGAATAGCACAGGTGAGAACTGACAGGGTATAATTATTTATGATACCCAGCTGTCTATGGTTTCTTAAACTAACAGATCAGGAAACTGAGACAGATACATGAGAGAGCCAAAAAGAGGCAGCACAATCCAACCCCTAAATGTTGGAAGGTGGGCCCGATAATGGAGAAAATATTTTTTTACTAAAATATATTTTATTTTGCCAATTACATGTAATAACATTTTTCAACATACATTTTCTGAAATTATACCATCCAAATTGTCTCATTCCCATTCCCCCACTCCACACCTTGGAGATGGTAAGCAATTTGATCTGGATTATATGTGTATTATCATTCAAACATTCTTCCATATTGGTCATTGTTGTAAGAGAATACATCTAAAACCAAAACCCCAAAATAAAACCGCAAATTAAATAATATGAAAAATAACATGTTTTGGTCTGCATCCAAGTGCAATAATTTTTTCTCTGGAAGTGGATAGCATTCTCTGTTATAAGTCCTTCAGAAATGTTTGGGAATCATTATATTGCTGAGAGTAGCTAAATCTTTCACAGCTTGTCTGCATACAAAATATTGCTTTTACTGCGTACAATATTCAAATCTCTTAAAATTAAAATATGTTTTTCCAATTACCTGTAAAAGCAACTTTTTACATTAATTTTTAAAAAAATTGAGTTCCATTCCATGTGAACTGGAACAACCTCCAGGAATTGATGCAGAGTGAAAGGAGCAGAACCAGGAGTACATCATACACAGAGATGGATAGCATAATTGAATGTAATGGACTTCTCTACTAGCAGCAATGCAATGACCCAGGACAATTCTGAAGACTTATGAGAAAGAACTGTGGGAGCAGTAACACAGGAAAAGAAAACTGCCTGATCACATGGGTCAATTGGGATATGATTTGGGATGTAGATACTAAATGATCACTCCAGTGTAAATATCAATAATATGGAAATAGGTCTTGATCAATGATACATGAAAAACCCAGTAGAAATGCAGGTTGGCTAAGGGAGGGAGGTGGGAGGACAGAAGGGAGAGAACATGAATCATGTAACCATTAATTTTTTTCTTAATCAATTAAATAAGATTCTAAAAAACTGAGTTCCAAATTCTCCCTCACTTTCCTTTCTCTTCCCCATCTTGAAGAAGGCAAACAATTTGATACACATCTTACATGTGCAATCATGGAAAACTTAATTTCATATTAGTAATTCTGTAAAAGGAAATAAAAAAAGACCCAAGAAAAAGTAAAAAGAAGGATATTTTGATCTGCATTCAGACTCCATCACTTCCTTCTCTGGAAGTGGAGATTATTATTCATCAAAAGTCCTTCAGAATTGTTTTTGGGCATTTGATTGCTGAGAATAACGAGGTTATTCACAGTTGATTATTGTACAATATTGCTATTACTGTGTATACTCTTTTCTTAGTTCTGCTCATCGCACTTTGCATCAGCTCATGCAAGTTCCTCTAGGTTTCAATGAGGAAAGTCTTGAGAAAAACTAAATGGAATTATATAATTTTAGATCTGGAAAGAACCCTTCAGATTATATCTGCTTCAGTGGTCCTTAACCTGGAGGACATAAACTTTTTCTTAATATCTGAAAAATCACATATCAATAAAAGTGGTTTCATTTTAAATTCTGTATATTTTGCACATTTAAAGCCATGATTTTTTGAAGGGATCCCTAGGTCATACTAGATTGCCAAACATTTCTATGATTTAAAAAAATGGTTAAGAAGCTCTGATCTAGTTCAGAACTGGTGATTTATTATACTTTCAGCCTGGGATGAACCTCTCATTTTGTAGATGAGAAAAATGAGGTCTCAAGAGGCTATGCCATGGTCACAAATATAGCAGCAGGTTATAATCCAGATCTAACATCTTGCCCAGAGAATAAATAATCTGATGACAATGGCAGTTATGATTCTGTAGATAATTTATTAGATCTCTCTAGAAGCAGGACTAAGGTGTCAATGACTGAAGATAGATATTAGTCCATAACCAATGCTGATGCCAAAGAAAACTATTTTCATTCGATCAGAATCTGAATTTCATATCTGACAGTTTGTCACTACTCATAATATGTACTAATTGCATGTAGCAATATGTTTCGCTACTCAGGGAAATCTAGAGTTGAGATATTTTCATGATTGCCAGACTGATAGAGCCTACGATCTAGTCAGAAGATCATGGATTTAATGCAGAGGGGTACTGAAGAGAAGAGTTAGTCATAAGATCATGAAACTAGAGCTGGAAAGAATCTCAGATTCCAACTGATCCAATCCTCTCACTTTACAGATGAGGAAAATAAGGCTTTGCCAGCTGAAGTGAATTGCCCAGGGCCACATAGGTTGTAAAAAAAACAGTCTAGGTGCTTTGTACCAAGTGATAAAACAACTCACTTGTCCCACTTTTATCTCAACCCTTAGAAAAAAAGCACCTAAATGGAAATGTCACTTAGCAATTACTTCTACAGGTGTCACAGCCCCAATCAGCTCAGAAACCACAGCTATGGATAACTCAGAAAGGAAACTTCTAAACATGGGTTCAACATTAGAAATGGATGTGGTTTTACCAAAAGAAATGACTTAGAATAGGCATTGCCACTTGCTTTGCCATGGTATCTTTGCATCTGATTTGAGGCTTAAACTTCCTCTATGTGTTGCCTCCCTCACTGGAATGTGAGCTCCCTGAAATCAAGGACTATATCCCTTTTTCTATTTCTTCTCTATTACTAATACTGATTAGCTCTTGGACTTTAACCAGCTTTGATTTTCTGACCTGGCTAATTTGCCCAGAGTAAGCAACTGATGAGATTAACTCATTGCTAGAAAGAGGATATTGGGTTGTGGTGCTGACCCACACTCTTGCAATACTTCCTTTTGTGGTGTGTACTAACCAAACCACCTCCGGATCCTTAAGAAAAAGTAACATTACAATATTTGTGAAGCCATGTAGCTATTGTATCACATGTTACTTTGCATGTTACTTTTGACTGCTTTCTTGCTTCCCCTGTGAAGCAATCTGATTTGAGTCTGCACACATTTAAGCACCTACTATGTATAAGGCACTAGCAGATACTAGAGGATATGAGGCAAGGATGTTGCTGAAGAGAAGTCAGAGTAGCATGGATAATTTAGACCTAAATTGACATCATCCAGCTGTGGCTCCATTTCAAAGTCATTTAACTAGCCTAAAGCATGCTGGAAGTTAGAAATCTTGGGTTGAATTCATTGCTCTATCTTTTTACAGGATGTGTGTCCTTGGGCAGGGTGTTTTTCTAGTGTTCCATTTTCCCATCTATCCACTGAGGAATGTGGTCTCAATAATTTCCAAAGTGCACTGTAGTTCTAGTATTCTTTGATTTAATTTAAGGCAACATTCCTTTATTAAGCACCTTTTGTGTACACTATGCCAGACACTGGGTATTACATCATTTAATCACTAGGCAAAATTATGTCCATCTTCCTTACAGGAATAATGTTTGCAAATCTGTTTTATCTATTAGAGTTATGGTGTATGCATTTATATACATTCAAATATTGCTTTACTTCTCATCTGTTTACAGGCTCAGTATAGCAATAGCTCTGTTGCACTGAAGCTCATCTTTTTTTCTGGGAACTATGCTCAAAACACTTTTGGCTTACAAAACACTTTGCTCTTTATTTCTATGTCCTTAGGGAAAGATGGTCAAACATTGCTTGATGTCTTGGATGCATCTGGACTCTTAACATCCATCTTAGAGCATTAGTAGGCTAAGGGACAGTCAGGTGCTGGAGGAAAGAAAAGGAAATGTCCATTTGTAGTCCTATGCATCCATCAATAAATATTGTTCCCTTCAGAGTCTTTTTGTTTCTAAGGAGGATATCCCATAAGTATTTTCTATCGAGTTCCTGGGAAAACACCACACTAAAGAAGTTCTTATCCTAGAAAACTAATTATACAATAGATTCTTGGAAGAATCTGAGACCCAGGGAAGTTTTCCATTTAGTTTGCAGAAAAAGCATTGCCTCCCATAATGAATCCAGAGGCTTCCTGGAGCTAAGTTTGTAAAATCAATGCCATATAGGTCCCAGAATCTCTCTCAAACTCCTCAAGCAGGTCAGGGACCCTTTTATTGTGTATATCCCCTAATATTTTAGTTCAATCATTTGTATTCAGTAAGAGTTTGCTTAATAAATTTTGCTTGATTTTGATCTTGAACCTAGTTGTTCAGTTGTGTGTTTTTCAATAAAAGAGATTTATTAATTGATAAAAACTGTGTTAGATGCAGGTAAAATACACACACACACACATATATATGTATATGTATATACATACATACATACATACATATATATATATATATATATTCTATCAAGTTCCTGGAAAACGCCACACTAAAGAAGTTCTTATCCTAGAAAACTAATTATACAATAGATTCTTGGAAGAATCTGAGACTCAGGGAAGTTTTCCATTTAGTTTGCAGAAAAAGCATTGCCTCCCATAATGAATCCAGAGGCTTCCTGGAGCTAAGTTTGTAAAATCAATGCCATATAGGTCCCAGAATCTCTCTCAAACTCCTCAAGCAGGTCAGGGACCCTTTTATTGTGTATATCCCCTAATATTTTAGTTCAATCATTTGTATTCAGTAAGAGTTTGCTTAATAAATTTTGCTTGATTTTGATCTTGAACCTAGTTGTTCAGTTGTGTGTTTTTCAATAAAAGAGATTTATTAATTGATAAAAACTGTGTTAGATGCAGGTAAAATACACACACACACACATATATATGTATATGTATATACATACATACATACATATATATATATATATATATATATATATATATATTCTATCAAGTTCCTGGAAAACGCCACACTAAAGAAGTTCTTATCCTAGAAAACTAATTATACAATAGATTCTTGGAAGAATCTGAGACTCAGCATATATATATATATATATATATATATATATATATATATATACATCATCCCTGCCTTCAAGGAGATTATAATTTATTGAGGGAAGCAACATATATACATAAATATATAAAAGGTAACTATAAGGTAACTTGTGAAAGAGAGAACTTCTGTGGCAGTGGGGGAGTGGTGGAAATAAAGTTGTAAAGCAGAAGAGATTATATTAATAATATGGTCCTATCCAGGAATGCCCAAGGTAAGCCCTTGGTTCTGCACTATCTCTTTGGAAAGGTACAAATTACTTTGATACAGAATAAGCTATCCTTGTCTTTGAGTCTTCATTATCCCATTGATCAGGTCTTTGTTCTGACATTAACTCAAGTTCAGGGCTACTTCACTAACCTGAACTTTAACCTTGGATTTGGCCATTAAAATAAATTATATTATTGGAGAAAAAATCAACAAAGGGTTGCACATAAGCATGGAAATAGATACACAGAGAGAGATTTCATTACAGAGAATCACATGGATTCTGAGGAGACAAGGGACTGCTGATAGATGGAGAGACAAACCAATGGAGAGGTAAAGATATGAAAGGTAAGAAAAGTATCACTAAATGGAGATGCAGAATAAAATATGTCATTATGAAATGGAGGTAAAAATGGGGAAGAAAAATTAGCACAGCATAGAATGATAGTGTGAAGATGCCAGCCAGTGTCTTGTCCCTCAGTAGGGTCTTAATCAACATGTTACTGTCAGACCACCTAAAGTAATGCTATTTGTACTGAAGGACTATATATATATATATTTATTAATTGATAAAATACTCTTCTTTAGGAATATATATATATACATATATATATATTCCTAAAGAAGAGTATTTACTGAGAAAGAGTGTTTCCTAATTCATTAGGAATCCTGAGTTCTCTGGTAATGATAGAAAATACTGAGAGAAGTTAACTTTGGGAACTATATAAGTTCCTGGAGGATGTAAGATCTTGTATAGAAGATAATTTTTCTAACTGACAATAGTGCTAGGTACACGTTTTTTGTCTTTTGCTGTCAGGGTCCACCAAACCTATGCCATATTTGAAGTTTTGTTAGCCTAAGTAATAACCCTTTGAGACTCAAACAAAAATCTGATATTCCAGGAGAAACCCTGAGTGGGGGAGATCCTAGTCAAAGAAATGGGTGAGACACCATGAAATGATATCATCTGGTTTCTAAGAGTCTAGAGCTATGGTTCTGAAGCACTTGCTGCAATAACAAATTTTGTTTTTCAAAATATCCTAAAGTGATGTGCCTCTAATTCTGTCTTCCTTACACCAACCCTCAGATCTCTTGGACAAGAAAATACTCAGTCATTGGTCTAATAAGTCAAAGAACACAATCAGGATCACATGTATTAAGAGAAGAGATATATCAAAGTAAGGGGCACCTGGAGTCCCTTTTTAAAAATTATTTATTTATTTAAAGTTAAAGTAAAAATAAGTTCAGGACAACTAACAATTCAAAGTCAAATAATTGGGAATGAATGAATAAATGAAAGGAAAAAAAACATTTGTTAAACTTACTATATGCTGAGCACTTAATTTTTTAAACTTACTGTGTGCCAAGTGGTGGAGATACAAATATAAAAATATAGGCAATTCCTTTTCTCAAAAATTTTACAGTCTAATATCAGGAGATAGCTCATTGAGAAGAGAAGTGACTAGATGGGGATATTTTCATTTGGGAAATGATGGAGAGGGGAGTGAAGTTCTAAAGGAGTAAATCACATACTGATTCCAGGAAGAATGATCGACTTGGTTCAATTATGAATCCCAAACTGGAAAGTTAATGAGATGATCTAGGAGTGAAGTGAAGCATGACTAGAGATAGGATGTACTGAGAAATGAATGCAATCACTGGTCAGGACAGCGGGGCCATATGACTGGAGTTCCATGAGCTAAACAGTTAAATCCTCTAGGCGTGTGTTGGCAAACCTATGGCACATGTACAGGAGGGGCTGTTCTCCTCCCCCTCTCCAAGGCGTCTGAGCACATTTTTCACATGACCCACCCCTCTGCCCAGCAGCCAATGGGAGCACTTCCTCCCTCCCCTGTCTGGTGTAAGGTGGGGGGCTCACATGTGGCATAAGGGTTGCAGTCTGGGCACTTTGTCTCTAAAAGGTTCACCATCACTGCTCTAGACCAAAGTTTTTGGTCTGGGAAGCTAGGTGGCTCATGAGATAATTGTGGGGTTTGATTGCAGTAGACAAGTGCTCTTGGCAAATTCCTTGGACAAAGTTTTGTTGTTGTTTTGGTCTTTCTTTCAATTAGCAATGGAAGTCCATAGATCATGAATAACCAGTATTTTACTATATTACAGAATATTAGAGATAAAAAGGACCTTTAGAAGTCATGTAGCAGAACACTCTCAGTTCACAGATGAACACATTGAGGCTTAAAGAAATTTGCTCAAGATCCTGAAGCTAATAAGTGACAAAATTGGGGCTCAAATCCACTCTGAAGTGAAAGTCCATTTTTCAATTATACCAAAGTGATTTTAAAATACTCTACCAGAGGAATCAAGGAGGATTCTGACAAGTCTTCCCCATTTCTTTCCCCTTAAATTCATATGAGCTTCAGAAGTCTCTGATCTTCCTGATTTTTTTTAAAATAAGAAATACAGCTATTATAGCAAGAAGTTTCAGAGAAAACAGCTTCTGCTCACAAAAGAAATTGTATGTGGCTCCTAGGAAAGTTTGAACTTTGAATGTATTTTTCCATACAAGCATTATGATAAAAGGTGGTTAGGCTTTGTAATCTACTGCAGTATTGTTCAGCTGCATTGTGGGTTAAATGAGCTTTTCAGGGCTGGACTGGGAGCCTAACTACCATTTATAAATTTTTTTTCTACAGAAAAATTTATTCTGTGTTTCAACCAACAACATATGAAATACATTTGTAAGAATGAAATTGTATGAATTTGGGGCTTTGCATTTATAATGGTTCTTTGGGGTTCCTAGAGACCACAGTTCATGTACACCACCCAACCAAACTCACCTGTTTAAAGTGATAAGCAAAATATATATACAAAGGACATCTTACTTAGCAGGTGGTCAATAAACCAGTAAATTCAGCTCTCAGGAACACAGCCAAGCACTTGAGCATAATACTTTTAAAGGACCCCTAAAAACTAAAATGTATTATACAAAATGCACGCACTTAATTCAAAGAAGAGATTCCTTCCCTCCCTTTCCTGCCCCACTCCCCAGGTCCTTATTCAGAATCAGTGTACTACAGTTTTAAACATTGTACAACTATATCCCAACAGATCTCAAGCTGACAAAGAAAGTCTTACTGTAGATAAACACACTGAAAGCAGCAAGAAGTGTCAGCAGGACATCAAGAGAGGAGACAAAACACTTGAAAAACAGACATTATATTAAAAAAAGTTTAACAGCCTGAGGCTATTCAGTGTAGGGGCAAACAATCCTGTGTCCTCCATTAGCCTCTGTTGGCCTCACTGTATTATAGAAGAGTACAAAATATGGATTTCTGTAACCTTGAACAGGAGTCATCAAAGAAAAACTCAATTATATCTAGTTGTCCTTCATTTAAGAAGACAAAGAAGTGGGTAATCTATTTTAGAACAATTTCAATAAAAAAAGTAGCAAAAATTCACCAAGTTAACAGTGCTAAAAGGAATAAGCTTCAGTAATCTGGAGAATTCACTTATGTGAAACAACTTGGTCCCTAAAGATGCTTGATCAATGAGGCATTCGTGTACATGCATATAAAGGCAATTAATAAAAGCCACAAGTTGAGCATTTTTCTAAGCAGTAACTCCATTTTTAATTACTCGACAAAATGATAAACTTTCATTAGCGATTCTCAGTCTTGCAAGGTTTCTTCAAACCTTAGCTAATCACAGAAAGAAGGTATAGTAACAGCTTGCTTTTGTGACATTAAAGTCCTTTCACAATCTACATCTAGAACAAGTCTTTTGGAGGCCACACAGAGCTGTACCTCCTTCCTCAGAGCCTCAAAACACAAATAAGAATATTCTAATTTAATTGCATGCTAGGGATGAAGATAATAGCTAGTATTTATGTAGAGCTTTAAAGTTTGCAAAGCACTTTATATATCTATTATCCCATTTGATAATGTAACAACAATGCAGTGAGGTCAGGGTTATTGTTATTTCCATTTTACAGACGAGGGAATGGAGACAGAAAAATCAGGTGGTTTGCCTGGAGTCACAGAGTGAACCCAGAATTTTGAGTAAGAGCCACATTCCCATTTACCTGTCTAAATGACAGAGTTATGGATGAGATAGAGGAGAAGGACCTTAGAGGAGATAAGACAGTCAGTCATTTCCAAGGAACAGAGGAGTACATCTTATTTATTTATTTTTCTTGTGATTACCTTCTTTTCTTTTAATTTTTATTTAATTAATTAATTTAAAATATTTTCCCATGGTTACAAGATTCATCTTCTTTCTCTCCCCTCTCTCCAACCCCCTCCCACAGCCAATGCACAATTTCACTGGGTTTTACATGTGTCATTTATCAAGACCTATTTCCATATTATTGATATTTACACTAGGATGATCATTTAGAGTCATTATTCCCGATCATATCCCCATCAACCCATGTGATCAAGCAGTTGCTTTTCTTCTGTGTATTGGCTCCTTGGTGGAAGAGTGGTAAGGGTGGGCAATGGGGGTCAAGTGACTTGTCCAGGGTCACACAGCTGGGAAGTGTCTGAGGCCAGATTTGAACCTAGGACTTCCCATCTCTAGGCCTGACTCTCAATCCACTGAGCTACCCAGCTGCCCCCTTCTTCTGTGTTTCTACTTACACAGTTCCTCCTCTGAATGTGGATAGCTTTCTTTCTCATAGGTCCCTCAGGATTGTCTGGATCATTGCATTACTGCTAGTAGAGAAGTCCATTACACTGATTTGTACCACAGTGTATCAGTCTCTGTGTACAATGTTCTTCTGGCTCTGCTCCTTTCACTCTGCATCAGTTCCTGAAGGTCATTCCAGTTCACATGGAATTCCTCCAGTTTATTATTCCTTTGAGCACAATAGTATTCCATCACCAGCATATACCACAATTTGTTCAACCATTCCCAATTGAAGGGCATCCCCTCATTTTCCAATTTTTTGCCACCATAAAGAGCGTAGCTATCAATATTTTTGTACATGTCTTTTTAGAGGAGTGCATTTTAGAAGGTCTATGTTGATGCCACAGTTTTCTGTGAGATTTTGGATATCAAGGAAGGTCGGAGATGTGACTATGGCATGAATTCATATTCAATGACAATTAGGATGTGAAATAGGTGTGGTCTCCCTCAGTGACAAAAGGAAAATAAATCCCCCAGAATGTGCTTCTGAACCTTGTGATCAAGAGAGATGTTTAAGGCAAAATGTGACCAAATGAAAGAAATTCTTGGAGAGACACAGCAAATAGTCATGTATATATAATAACTCATTTTTATCACATTCCATAGGGTGTATAATAATTATACATATTATAATTTAAAGTTTACAAAGTGCTTTACATACATTATTGCATTTAAAACATAACTTCTATTAGGATGGGTATTGCTATTATCCCATTTAGTGGAAGAGGAGAGTAAAGCTGAGGACCTTAAGTGACTTGATCATGAATATTATTGTCTTCAGGTCTAGTACATTATCTATCATAGACTTGATATTGGGAAGAGCTGGGCTCTGAATTCACCTCTGACATTTACTAGCTATGTGATCTTGAACAAATTATTTCTCTTTTCTTAGCCTTCATCTCCTTATTTATAAAATGCAGATAACAATAACAGGTGAACCTGTGTCCTGGGTTTGTGATAAGATGTGATATGTTATAAAATTCTATGCTAAGTAAAGATCAGTTATCACAACTATGCTGATGATGGTCATAATGACAAGGATGGTAATGAGGATGAAAATGATGCCAATGCTCACTAAATAGCCCAGAGAGGTATTTGCTTCAGGTATCATTTCCCCCATTTTACAGATGAGGAAACTGACTCAGAGAGGTTTGTTGACTTAGTTGAGGGCTACCAACTAGCATTAGAGCTGAAAATTGCATATATTTTTCTTCTAACTAAAATACTAATGTTGTTTCAATGATAAACTGCCTTGGTGGTTGCAGTAGATAGAACCCTGGGTCTGGAACCAGGACAATTTGAGTTCAAATTCAGCCTAAGAGTCTTACAAGTTGGACCAGTAACTTAGCTTCAGTTCTCTCAACTATAAAATAGTAATAATAATAGTACTCATCTCCCAGTGGTTTTGTGAGGATCAAATTAGATGTTATTTTAAAGTACTTAGCACATAGTAGGTACTAAATTAATACATATTTCCTTCTTTCCTTCCTTTCTTCCTCATAAATGTGACCTCAGACTTGAGAGGTAGATGGACTGTGAGGTCTTCTTATTCAATGTGATCTGGAATTATACGATCCTATTTTGTTTTTTAAAAACTCAATATATTTCAGTGTGGTTCTCAGTGTCATAAAATATGGAACAACATTGACTCTATGGCAATTCCTCCCAACTTGTGTTAAGTAGTCCCACATTAGTAATTCTCTATTACACATATTGCCTTAATTGAGTAATAAAACATGACGGGAGTGTACTTCCAGGCTATTATTGCACATCTTGGGTGGTCCTATAAGGCAGAGGCTTAAGGCCAAGTGGTTTTAATCACCTGAGAAGCATAGCTACCCTGGAGGAATTTATTAAGTGGTTTTATTTTTATTCATCAGAATCATTAAATAGAAGAGAAACCACTGGAGCCAAGAGTTTTCTAGGGATAATACTGGGGAGTCTGATGGCTTAAAGCATTGTTGTTGAAGCCTTACCTGTTAACTTTTGACCTCAGAACCTGGCCATAGTGACTCAATCATTAGAGGGTTGATGCCATTAGCAGAATAATAGAATTGTAGCATTCAGAGAAACTTCAGTTTTAATTTCAAGGAATCCTTGAGCATGTATTCCTGACAAATGGTCATCTAGTCTCTTCTTGGAGACCATTAAAAGGAGGTCTCACTACTATCTGACGCAGAATATTCTACTTTTCAACACCTCTGATGGTTAGGAAGCTTTTCCTTACATTAAACCAAAATGTATCTCTTTGTAACTTCCACCACTTGTTCCTAGTTCTTCCCTCTTGGCCAAGCAGACCAAGGCTGATCCTCCATCAATGTACAAGCCATTCTTACAGGACTGTAATGAGCTTTTTGGTTCATACCTCATTACTAATCATTACTCTTATTTTTATATGTGGCTTTTAAAATTTTTCAGTTGGCCAGTCAATTTTCTGTTCTTACATAAGTTTGCTTAGCCAATAATTATCTTTCTTTCTTCTTTGTTATTATTTATATTTGTTCCATTGGATTTTCATTCTTGAGGGTTTCAACTTCACCATGATTTGACCATCCAATACTAACTTTAAGACAAGAATACTATTCTGTTTAATCCATTGAACCTTTTGAAATCTGCTCTACTCAAATACTTGATACATGTCAGACTATGTCCAGATCTCCTCTTCATCTCTGTCAAATTCTGAGATAGAACACTTACCACCCATATTGCTTTTTTGTGGTTCCTTTATTTCTATTTTAGAACCTATTTCCACTCTTTGGTCAAAATCATGTCTAGAGTAGCAGTTTTCTAACACAGAAGGAAGCTACGTCTGCATTTCTCAGGTGGTATGGACCTAGATTTCTTAGCCTTGACTCAATGCTCTAATTTTGATATATGGCCAACTGGAAAATATTGCCTGGATGGGTGTTATGGAAGATCTAGTAGGAACATATTTCTCAGAAATCACTACAGAATAAAGCAGGAGAAAAATTTCTTAGAAATGGTACTTCATATTGCAGTTCATAGAGATGAACAATTTTAATGGAGTTGACCATTTTACCAAATAACATCTCAGGTATACTTGAGGTCAGATCTCATTAGGACAGTTCATGCTATTCCTTTTATAAAATATGTAGCTGTGATTCTCTCTTCTCCTGGAATTTCCCAGGGAAAAAGTCATTCTCCTTCCTAACATGCTATTCAAAAGCCTCCCCACTTTTTAAGGAATCTCCTAACTCCCAATCTCTTCTCTTCCCCAGCCAATTCCTGTATGTTTTTAGGTGATAGGTGAAAACTGCTGCTCAGTTGCTCCAGAATAGCAGTGCCTTTGACCCCATTGCAAAGCTTCTCTCAAAAGGACATTAGATCACAGAAAAAGTGGCACTTTTTTGGCCCTTCAGGAGGCCATTCATTCTTCTTTTTAGTTGTTAGCAGGTGTTGCCTAACAGATTCACACTCTCTGGGGAGATGGGGTGAGCATCAGTGTCAGGGGAAGATATTTGTTTTGGGTTAACAGTGATAGCTTGACACCTACCCATATTTCAATGCCATTCCTAGAATGTCCTGGCAATGCCAGGCTTGTCAAAGATGTTGGTAGGAATTTGGTGGGGGAGGAATGGATGGCCAATTCCTATTTTCTACATTCTGAAAGCTTTTGCAACTTGGTGACATCATAATGCAGAGACAAATTTAATAGAAACATTGAAAAGAAAAAAAATATTTTTCTACTCATTCTTAGCCTCCTTAGAGTTTTGTGCCAATGAAGCCAGCCCAATTTTAACTGATTTGGACTTGCAGAGCCTGCCCATTGCTGCTATTTATCACTCCCCCTGCTACTGATTGCTCCAAACTGCTTCACTGGGTCTTTAAGGAGTCCCTTCTGTTCTCATTGTAGTTCTATCGGACTTTTTCCTTGGTATCCTAGTTTGGGGAATTATGTGGGGAGGGGAGGAAGCAGCTCTGTTGATTATGCTTTGTGTTCTATTTAGAGGAAATCAAATGACCAAAGTATAAATTTGATTGTGAACCATCTTGAAATTTTTTCCAGTGTTGGCATGAAATTTGCCTCTGTGTTATGATGTTACAGAGTTATAAAGGCAACTGCAAACCCCCAGAACCACTGAACAGCAACAATTCATCAAGGAGAAATTGCATGAAACAATCCAAAAGATTTCAATGAAACCTGCAAATGTGGTTATAACAAAATCACCTTTTCCATGCATGAGTTAGGGACAAATCCCTATAAAAGCTAACATTCTTGAAAAGAAAACCCCAAATTCAACTGATAATTGGATTCCTCCTAAAAACTCAATGGCTTCCAAATACAATTTTTCAGTCCTCAAACTCTCAAATTTTCATTATACAATTTGAAAAAAAGCAGCTATGTAGATGCTATTATCTTTACAAACAGAATCTAGAAGCATCAAACCATGGCATAGCTTATAGACTTCATCAAGGTACATATTGTTTAGTGACTCTGATTTGAAAAGCCATATTTAATCTAAGAAATTGTGTGCACTGATGGATAGAGTGATGCATTTGAGGTCAGGAAGATTTATGTTCATTCCCTTCTTTGGCATCAGTTTTGTGACCTTTGATGACCAATGTAACCTCTTTGTATCTCAAACAACTTCCCAAGGTCTTTTCCACTCTACCACAGGAAAGCTGCATTCTGTATGACTGGAAGGAGTTCCATACAGTGACAAAAACAAATTTAATGTGTAAGGAGGTCAAAAAAAGAGACCAAGCTGTGAATGGTTGTTTAAGAAAAAGAGATGAGGAAGCCTCACTGTTTCTCAGAATTCTATAAGCAGTAGAGCAGTCACTATTTTAGTCTTTTAGCCTTTTTAGAATTACGTAGCCAGGAAAGTTTTTGCTATTTTCTAGAGAATAGGAGGGCTGCTGAGATAAGGGTAAAACAATCTCCTTATTAGGGGAAGGATGAAAGGGAGGGAAAAAGCATTTATATAGTGCCTATTATATGCCAAACTATGCTAAACACTAAAAAAATATTACTTCATTTTATCCTCACAATAACCCTACAAGGTAGGTGTTGTTATTATCCCAATTCTAGTGTTGAAAGCACTGAGGCAAAAAGAGATTAAGTGACTTGTGCAGGGTCACATAACTATTAAATATCTGAAGATCTATTTGAACTCATGTATTCCTGACTCCAGGCTCCAGGGCTCTATCCACTGTGCCACCTAGCTGCCTAAAATAATTGCTTTTAATTTGAAGAATTTGCCTAACTGGGGTAGGGGTATGGATGGGCAATTAACCCCAGCCAAGAGCTATATTGTAAATGTGACCATAAATTAAAGGATGGCTGGGGAGAACAGTTCAAGTCCAAGTAGAATCAAGAAGAGCTAAACAGTCAAAAAACATGAAGAAGAGAAGAGAACCATAATAGAATACAAGGAGAGCTCATGAAAGCCAGGTGGCCCAGTGGATAGAGTACCCGATCTGATGTCAGGATGACATCTTTCTGAGTTCAGATCTGGCCTCAGATGCTTACTAGCTGTGTGACCCTGGGCAAGTCATTTAACTATATTTGCCTCCATTTTCATCTCTAAAATAAGCTGCAGAAGGTAATGTCAAACCATTCCAATTTCTTTTGCCAAGAAGACCCCAAATGGGGTCATGAGGAGTCACACATGCCTGCACAAATGCTCAAAAGGCAGAACTGATTTCAAGACAAGGTTCTATGCTTCCTAATTCAGTCTGGTTAAGTACAATAGTACTTCGTAGCCACTGGAAAAGAAGACTAGAATAAACTTTTTGGATATTAATTGATTGAAGAGTGCAAGTGTTCTCTATCAGGGACAAGATTAACACCACACCTCCCATAGCTAAAAGAGTAAGATCTGAGAACTGCCCAAGATAACACTTCAGGTGAAGAGTGTAGATGAAGCTTCAAAGGAGATTGAAACTGTGGTAGCTTCTCTTCTCCAAAGAGATGTGTAGTAACCCATCCAGAAAGTCGTGGTGGTAGCTAAAGTAGTTGGTAAAAAGAGCTGAAAATACAGTATCCTTAGTGGATTTTTTGGTAAGGTATTATTTGGTATTGAATATGGTCAAGTTGTTGACCAAGTAAAAGAGAAAACAACACCAAGAGAAATGGGAGCAGGTCCAATGGTAACATTAACATAAGATATCACCCTTTATAGCTGTGAATTGGTCCTTTATGATTCTGCTGTCTTTACTTATTTTCCCAGAATATGTACAACTCATAAGAAGATGCTATGTTTTTCCTAGGTAGAATGCATACACGATTCCTATGAAATTTCGCTGTTAGCAATTCCAGGTTCTAGTTGGATCATGGGTCATAATATTCTTTCTCTAAACCATAGCTGACAAGTTCCTATGGAAGGGATTGAAGGAATCATAATCTTAGTTAAAGTAAGATCTAAACAGAGCTAAGCATATGACAAGTTTTCATGCACTGATCTACAACCTGCTTTCTTGGAGAGGGGCAGACAATGAAAGAAAGGAAGTGAAATGGATTGTAAAATATCAGAAAATGATTATTGAAAATTGTCCCAACATGTAATCTGGAAAAAATGTATTTAAAAAAACCATGCAGCTATGTATGGCCCAGAACATTATTGTGCAGCCCAAACTAGACTAAAATGCTGTCCCTGACTTATTTTTAATGTGTTAATGTAGTAATTTAAAAGAAGAAATGTGTAAATATGTTTATAAGTGCAGAGATCTTAATGTATAAGTTTTAGTGGCTCCCATTTTTATTTGAATTTGACACCAATATTCTGGACCAACATATGGTTGGTTGATTGTTGTCCTTCATTCTTGAAGAGGACCAAAATGATATCACTAATGCCTTTTGACTCAGGCATAAATTGGATTCAAGTGAAGCAGAATTATCCAAAATCATCAATCTCTCTTTCTCTCTACCAGGCTCATCAAAGTCCAGTGGTAAGACAAAAGTCAAGGCAACTGATGATATTAAAGATACAGTGAATGATCTTGGCTTTTTTGATATCTACAAAAATTCTAAGTGCTTTACAGCACCTGCCTTCACCACTTCCTGGCTGTTGGAAAAAATGGTTAGAATTCACCCATGGCAGTAGAAGTTGTAAAATATTTAGTTTAGACACTCTCCCACCAACTCACTAATGGATTTGAGGCCTATCAGTTACCCTCAACTTGGACTGGCCCACCTGCTACCAGAGTGTGGCTGCCCACTACACTGCCCATACTACAGTTTCTTGAAGCCACAGGTGAGAAGTTGGGTGAGAGGTGGACACCAGGGGTGGATGATCAGCCCTGAAAAGAACTGGACAAGTTCTTGTACCTGAGATATGACTCATTAATGAAGAACCCAGGACCAGAATCCAAGTCTCTTGACTCCAATCCAGTGATCTTCTCACTACATGCAAAGCCTCTCAAAGATCAACATTAAGGAGTAGATTAAAGTGAAATAAGTATGAATTGTTTTCATATAAATGGATTTTCTAAAATGCTTTAAAACTGGGAGTTCATTTTAGTATTTTAGAGAAGCATGAGCCAGAAGGAACTGTGCAGATCATTTAATCCAACCCTCTACTTTTCAGGGGTTGAGACATAAAGAAGCTGTACTTTCCAAAATTCAACTAAGTAGTATATAGGAAAGTAGAGAATTGAACTCATGTCTTACAACCCTAAATCTTATGAGTGAATCTTCACATATTTTCAGCCTAAAATTTTATTCACAGATAATGCAAAAGCATTTTGCATTTTAAGCATCAGGATATTGTATAAGGTTCAGATTCTAAAATCTCATATTTAATGTAAGAATCTATGTGGCATAAACATAGGGAGCGAGGAGATTCCAGTTAGTTCACATTCCACATCTCACACTTAGTAGCTTTGTGAATCCAAAGCAAGTTATTTAATCTTTCAAAGAAAGGCTCACTCTTGGTAGGTTGACCACTGTGAGAAGTTATTTAGAACAGCAGTCAGTGGAAAAGAAAGCAAAAAGTACAAAATGGTCCTACCCTTTCTTTTTTTCTCATAATAACAATGGTAATAACAGAAGAGGACTCCAAATGAGTTATGAATCATTTTTTAGAACATCTGCCAACATTATGTCACAAGAATGAGAGTAAATTCCTCCAGAATGTTCAGTGTAGCCCCTCCTCAAGAGACATGGGGAAAAGGACACCGAAGAATCTATGGGTATGCTCTGCTCCCTTGAAGTATAAGGCTAAACCATAGATCAGTCCCTATCTAGATCACAAATCACACATGATGCTAATTGAATCTAATGTCTGAGATTCATGGAACACCACTGTCTCTGAAGAATTAAAACTATATATCATCCAAATGACAATAAAATGACCTAAGGCAGGTTTAAATGGACTACAATGTATGTTGAAGGACTACAAGGAATAAGAGTAAAGGATGAAGGATGAAATAAAAGAAATATATGCTTAAAACATAAGTTGGATAAACCATCCAATGATGAATGGCAAGACACCCTATATCATTTATTCCACTGTCATCTTTAAAATGTTAAGAGAAAGGGGAGAAGACCACCCCACTGCCATCACATTAGTGGATTCTTTGTGGCAAACCTAATGAGAGGAAATGAGCACAAATGATACAGAATTTCCAAAAATCATTTAGAACCTTTCTTCCAATACAGATCACCAGAAACTATTCCTTCTTAGGACATTACTGCTCCATTTGAATATTGTGTCTAAATATATACCTCAAAATTCACTCCTTTTTTTGGAAATTTCACTCTCAGTAGTAGATTCAAGAATATTAAAGATGCATACTAGTGAGTGAATGAGTGAATAAAATGATCCAAATGTGGGATAATTAGTAGGCTACTCATTTAGACCCCAATAAGGACTTTCAAATTGAAACTGTTTTAGTTGGGTTGCTGAGACAAAGCACCACCTTTGATGGATTTTGGGATGAAATTTTGGAATGATTTACATCACACTATAAACTTCATTTGTTTTAAGGTGCATAGCACTTTGCTATAATAATGCTTATCCATTTGCAGGGCAGCTGAGTTTTTTTTTAAACTGATCGCTTTTGCCATTATATGAGTGGTCCTGCAATGATGTGTTTTCAACCTGTATTAGCTCTAGTACCCACCTGTTAACAAATGCAAGCCCACTCCTGATGTCTGTCTTGTGGCAACTCTCCTTTAAACAGAATGTTTCTTTCGTCATCCCTCATAAAGAATGCACCAGTTCCTTAGTCTCCAAGGGGAATTCACCAAAAAACAAACAAATAAATAAATAAATAAGCAGAAAGGTTACTTAGGGCAGGTAATGTGTTGCTTATTTTCTGTGGTGATTTAAAATGAAACAAACAACTCTCACTCTCCTCTCAATCAGGACTATCTTACAAAGTAAATTAAGAACCTGGGTCCAAATTATTATCTTATGCAAATTGGAAATCCCCCATGGAATTATTCAAGATGAGAATCTATATTTGCTGATTCTTTCAAGCTCTCCCAAGAAAGGAACTCTCTTCACAGATTCTGATGCCTCTTTGTCCATCCATCTTTAAAATGCCTATGGAATGATTCTGTTGTACCTTCAGAAATGAAATTCATAGGCATGGATTTTCTCACACGGCAACTTTATATACAAAGATAAGAATAGCAGAAAGGTCATTTCCAAAGAAAGTGACATTTATTCTGCATTCACTGAAAAGCCAAAAGAATTTTCTCATTCACCCATACCAACTGAGCCCTGCTGTCTCCTTCGGAAGAGGTGAAAGAGATTTTTCTTCTATCTGCTCTTTCATCTACCGTTCAGGCTCAAGACCTATTCAGTTAAAATGGTTTCTTTCAGGGGTGAGCCTGCTGATCTCATCAGAGTCTGTTTTTTGTCTTTGTTTCAAGTTTGTTTGCCAGGTTTCATTTACTACATTTAAGAGCAGTAAGCAAATGCCCTGCCTCTCCTGAAATTTCCAAATTAGTTTCATATGGATGTTACCCTCCACTGCCTTCAGTTATAGGGTGATGCATTAGCTATGCATATTGTATATATGCATGTGAAGCAGATCTTTTTTTTTGCGTGTGTGAGACAGGCAGCCAGCCCTCAATGATTGGTGCTAATGGGGGGCAAGGATAAGGTAGGCAAATAGAATTCATAAATAATGCCCAAATCTCAATTTAGCCAAGATTTTTGGGTTTTCTCCCCAATAATATCTTTCCCTGGAAGCAAAAGAGATTGATTGAAGTTTTACCTCTCTCCCACCCCTTCCACCCAGCTGCTAGTTCTTCTCCCTCTGTGATTACCTCCCATCTACTTTGTAGACATTTTGTATATGCCTAGTTATTTATATGTTGTCTCTCCCATTAAAATATAAGTTCCATGAGGGCAAGTATGGTGTTACCTTTCTCTGTATCCCTAGCCCTTAACACAGTGCTTGGTCCATGAGCTTGATCCTTGACATACTAATTGACCTTCCCTTTCCTCCGACCCAGATTTTCCGTCACCCTAAAGGTCTTGATGAGTAGAGAAATGGTCAAAAGGAAATGAGAAGAAGTAAGAATAATATAAATTCTTTATATTACTCAGATCCATTTAGTTAGTCCATAATTAAACAAAGAACGTCTATTGCTTTACTTGAAGGCAGAACTGAAGTTAAACTGCCATGTTATGTTATTATTATTATTTGTTTTTAATTTTTTGTTCTTCAGAGAGTGCAGAATAACAGCCTGGTGTTAGCCTTGGAATCCTTCCTTAAATTCGTCCTCTTCTTACTGTTTAAGTCCTAAGAAAGTGTGGTGCGTAATGGAAAGAATACTGGTTCTAGGCTCAACTTGAAACAGATATGGGATGTTAAACAAATCAGCTGATTCATTTATTTTTGAGGATGACTGTGGAATAATGGAGAGAACTCCAATCTCTAAGCCTGGAGAAACTTGTATTCAAGCCCTGTTGCAGAGCTATGCTATTTTTGTGACCCTGAGGAAGTCACAAACTCTAAGAGCTTTAGGCAACTCTAAGGGTGTAAGCTGAAAGGCAGTTGCTAACCTATAATAGTAGAGGGACTTTGCTTACCTGTGAATTCTATATCACAAATGAAATTATAAGGTCCTTATTTTTGTCTTTGTTTCCTTCTCTGAAAATTAGAGGCTTGGAACACGGTGAAGTTTAAGGTCTTTTTTAGCTCAAGAGTTTATAATTATGTTTTTATTTTAATGGAGCTCTCTTCTCTCTGTTTAACTTCTATGGCTAGTAAATGAGTTTTACAAATGAGTCAGTTAAACACCAGGAAGTAGAATCAGTGGTTCTTAAAAACAATCTTGATCAGAGGTTCTTTTTTATCACAGAGTCTGTTTTTTAGAGCCTGTTGAAGTCTAAGGATCTCTTCTCAGAATAATATTTTAAGTGCCAAATTTTAGTACAAGTTAATAAAAATAAAGATGTCATTCCCCACCCCTCATCCAGGTTCATAGATTCCTTGATATTTAACCACTTCCCAGGGATCTGTAGAGTCTTGATTAAGAACGACTGACCTAGTCCTTTCTCCTTTCTAATATAGGAATTCCACATATCACACCCTGAGAAGATCATCATGAATATTCTGTATAAATACTAACTAATGGAGATAGAGAGGCCACAGCTTTGAGAGACACAACATTCCTTTGTGGGAATCACTTTCCATTATTTTGAATGGAAATCTGCCTTCTCTAATTTCAATTTTATTTATTTTAGTACTAACCTTGAGTTCCTTTTTTCAAATGGAAAAATGTTGTCAAGGATCCTGTTCCCCATAAAGGCTCAAGTCCAGATCCCTGTCCTCAGTTGCCCAGCTACAGAACCATAGAAAATTAGTCTCTGTAGGTAAATGTTGGGAGAAGAACCCATTTATCCAGATGAATTTTCCTCAGACATATGCTGATAAACATTTAATTTAATCATCTCCCCACATTCATAGAATCCACAAAGAGACAAAATTGGACAAACTTTAGGTATCTATTAGATTTTAATTTTTATTCAGTGTTTTTATATATCAATAAATGCATATATATATATATATAGGTACATTGTATATGTTCACATATTTTGCTTTTGTATTTTTCTACATGAAAATGATTTGGGATAAAAGAATATGGAGGAAGAGAATTGGATTGTGTATCTGATGATGAAAAAAATCAGCCCCTCATGAAGGGTACTGGATCCCAGCCTCTGCTGTGCTCCCCTCTCTAAGACCCATGGAGTTTTCAAGCCACACTCTAGTCATGGATGTCAAGAAGTTATTTATTATCAGGAGGCAAACTATGTGTGTCTGCAATGAGGACCTGGATATTAAGATGACCACAGACAATAGTAATTCTATTCTCTTTTTTTCTTAAGTAGCCCACCTAAATTTATATATTTCTAACCATAATAATGCTACAATTACTTGAGAGGTAATTCAGCTGTTCCCTACAGCATTGTTGGGTTGCTTTTGACTATTGTCCTAAAACCATGACAGTGCAGATGAAAGTTGTTTAGAAAGCACCTGGTGGCAGCTTGGGAACACAGCAAAAGAGATGTTATCCAAGGTGTAGAGCAGTGATTCCCAAAGTGGGCGCCACCGCCCCCTGGTGGGTGCTGCAGCGATCCAGGTGGAGCGATGATGGCCACAGGTGCATTTGGGGGGTGGGGGAGGTGAATAGCTGTAAGGGGGTGGTGATAGTATGTGACAGGGGTCGCTAAGTAATATTTTTTCTGGAAAGGGGGCTGTAGGTCAAAAAAGTTTGGGAACCACTGATTTGACTAGCTGTTGGGAAGAGAGAACCAAATTTGGTGGGAAAGGGGAGGAACAGAGGCAATAAAGTATTCCTTACCCAGAAAAAGTAGGAAGTCTCTGATCCTAAAACTTTATTTTGGTAAGGACGATATTAGTAGTCACCTTAATATCCAGGTTTTCTCCCCTATCTCTACCTCATCTGCCTCATTTGCCTCACTTGGATGATGTGTTGATATTAGCTACTTATCATCCAATTCACAAGCATTTACTAGATGCTTATTATGTGCTAGGCTGTGGAGACAAAAAAAACCAAAAATACTAATAACTATTGAATAGAATTTGAAGAGATGACAGCATCAGGATCCTCTGTAGGAAGAGTAAATGGGACAACAGTCAGGAGGTTAACAGCCACATAATTGTAGTCAGGTAAGCAGGTGTGGTACTGCTGCCCTCAGTGCAATGTGAGGTCAGTGACAACTGCTGGAAACTCTTTTAGGGAGTTTCAATGAGAATATCTATAATTGGGCACCCAGATGCTTCTGGCTAAGTCTGAGGTATAAATGATGTGCCTCAGTATGAAAGGGATCATATGTAAAGGGGCCTCAGATTTTTCTGGAGCTGTATCAGCTATCCTAGACCAAATGTCTGAGGGGAGGAGAGTTGTCTTCTGGGCAGGTGAGTTGCTCTCCAAGTGTCTTACCCTACTCAGTTTCCTTAAACATCTTATTATTGAATTCATGCTCCAGTGGGGCCCTTGAGGCAGACAGCATGCTTTGGTAATCAAGATCCCTTTAGTTAACTCAAAATGTGCATTCCCAGAACACCAGAGAAACTTATTTTCAAATATAAGTACAAAAGTACCTTCTCAAGCAGTAATTTTATAATCTATCATTATCAATTAATTACCTGGGTACCTTTTCTCCTCCAGAGTAAATAATGAATGAAAAGCTGGTTATTCTTTATTTTGCTTACTTTTAAATGATTCCTTTTTCTTCATGTATTCCAAGGAAATAGTTCTATCACAGAAACTTGAGGCTCATTTAAAAAATGGACAAGTTTAGAAATAGTGGGGCCATGTTGTTCAAAGGGGGGCAGAATTCTAGCTGATGAAATAACAAACACTGAAATAATTGGAGAATTAGCACCAGTCATTATGCTGTTACCTTCTAGACATGAACCTTTCTGGAGCTACTTTCAACTTCTTTATATTTTAAGACCTGTAAATGTCAGAGCTCACTAATTTCTTTGGCTTTCAATAAATGCCAGTGACTTTGAGAATTGCTCTCTTTTTCTCCTTATCTGGCAAAAGCACAAGTTTAAAGGGTATCCAAGAGCACAGGAATTGCAAAGATGACCCATTCTCTCCTCACTGGAAAATGGAGGGTACTGGAGTCAATCAGTCACTTATTCTGCAATATTTCTGAGTACCTCTTGTGTGTAGATCATTTACCTGGGTGCCAGTAGAGCCACAAAAGGAGAGAGAGAAAATATCTTCCCTATTTTTCAGGAACTTATTAATAAGAAAAGAAAAATAGACACCCAGTAATACTTGATGAAACTGAAACCACTGGGGAGTAAGATATACCATGTAATTAAATTCTCCAGGTAGCTGAAGCTTACCTTTGTTAAGTACCAAACACATATTTCAACTGTCTTGATTGTCACCTTTCTGACATGGGTGAATACTTTCCTGCCTCCTGTTTTGTAGTTGTAAGAGTTTAGTTATACTATACGAGAAAAAACAAGTACCGTTTCAAGATCTTCCAAGATGAATGGGATGACTGGTCCTTTTTTCAATTAACACTTACTGTGCTCCCCTTAGCATTGAAACAACACCTCAGTCATGCCCATGTGCTTTTGTTTCCTCTTTACTTGAATTATAACTTCAAGCGTACGCATTCCATATCAAGTTGGTCCAAAGAAAGGTTCGATGTAGTTGCCTTTGGCCATAAACATATACCACTTCCATTTCCCAAGGTATAAATCTCTCGGCCTATACAGGTATATGCTGATATACAGTCTAAAGCTCATGAACAGAAAAACCATACATGTCTAATTGTTATTTTCTGTTGCTTTATATGCCTTTGGGAGGAGAGTACTAGATAAATTTTCACCTCTGTTATGGACTTTGCAACATATGAATTGATGGAGGAGATGATCAAGTGTCATCTCTTGTTACCTGATTTCTGAAGCTTGGGTTTTTTTTAGCTCTTTCTGCTTTGTAACAGCTTGTAACCTTGATTACGGTCTTTTGGAATGTAGCTTAAGCTGGAATGACCTTAGCAAAACTGATTTTCTTATAAAATAAAACAGGGACCTTTCAGGAATGGGTCAGTAATACTGTTAAACAACTAAAGACTTCACAGGTTCTTTTCCTAGATGGTGCGGGAGGGCTGAGGGGGTGGCAGTGGATGGGAATTTCCCAAATGTAGATTTTGACTGTGTTGTTTTATTAGACCCAGCAATGTTTTCTTAAAATGGAGGAAGGATGAAGTGCTTAAACAAGCACTCTAAAGGGGAACAGGCATTTCTTTGAATTGAGGTTTTCACATGTAATTATAAGCAAGATACTCAAACATTCCATCCATCAAACAAATATATATGTATGTGCCAGATTCTAGGAAAATAAATATATATTAAATAAGAAGCCATGAGTCAGAGTTAATTTAATAACTGCCCTTTGAAACTTAATCAACAATCACAATATACATCCTTAACTAATTTATATAGAAAATGTTTCAGCCTATTTTGAATGACCAGACTATAATGAAAAATGGTCCTGGTCTTTGATTTATAATATGTGAGATTTACTGTATTTATGTAACCAACACATATATAATAAATATGTACATACATATTTATAAAATACATGCACACACACATACACACATATGTAATTTAAGCTTCAATTGCTTAAACCCGAACTAAGAATTTTGGGACATCCTGTGTGTTTGAATCATGACCTTTATTTCCTATGTAACTCTGGCAAAGTGTATTCACTGCTCTGAGTCTCAGTTTTTTCATCCCCAAAATGCATGAAATAGTACTCAAACTTCTTAACTAGTAGAAATTTTGTGAAGAAAAGGTCTTTTAAACCAGAAAGTACTATGTGAAATTTCTAATTATAGTGAACATACTGTGGTCAAGTAGAATGATGAATGAGGGCAGAGGAATTCCTGAAGTATTTAAAGCTGGAATTCTTAGCTTGGGTGGGATAGGGGTATGGACTCTTTTTAAAATTTATTTTTATTCTATTTTCCATTCCCAATTCTCCCTCTTCTTCCCCCCTCTCCAATCTATTGAGAAAGCAACCATTTTGATCACTTCTAATCTTATGCATTTGATTTTATGCATTTAAACATAAGGTTCTCAGAAGGTATCCAATGACCTCACTAGACTGCCAATGACACAAAACAGGCAAAGAATTCCAGACTTAAAACAACTTATTCTATACTAAATAGTCTTTGACTGCTATGCTTCTGGGATTCTTTGTAGTTGTTTAGTCATTTCAGTTGTGTCTGACTCTTTGTGAACCTATTTGGGGTTTTCTTGGCAAAGATCTTGGAATGGTTTGCCATTTCCTTCTCTGGCTGATTTGACAAGGAAACTGAGGCAAACAGCATTAAGGGACTTGACCAGGGTGACATAGCTAGTAAATGTCTAAGGCCAAATTTGAACTCAGGAAGATGGGTCTTTCTGACTCCTGTCCTTTCCTTCTAGCCACTGTGCCACTTAGCTGATGCTCTTGGATTCTTACATATGATTTTTTCCCCATGTTTATTACCTTTTTTCTTCCCCTTCCCAATCAGGTGTCACTTCTTCATGTTGTCAGGATCCTGCCCTCTAGATGTGTTTAGTCCCTTCTCTAAGAGAAGAAACAAGATCACTGAGTTCTTTAAAATTGTGTGTTGAATAAGAGTAAATGAACTCTCAGAACACGACAGTCTTAAATGAGTAAACTTGGTGAGGTTTCATGCTTGGTTTATGAGACATTTACTTTGTACGTTCAGTCTGTTCTAGAACTCTTCCCCACCTTCATGAACTTAATCCCAGGTTTTAAAAATATGTTCCAAAGAGTTGAGAATGCCAGTTAACGACTGCTTAGAGAAATGATATACTTTGCTTTTGAGTGTGCATGGATAGAGAGAAACACACAAATGTGTGTATGTCAAAAACAAACTACATCTACGTATTTACATCTATGGCTAAAAGCAACATGACACCATTTTTGCATGAATCAGAATGTGGAAAGAAAGGCTAATTACTGATATGATTGGTATACTGGGGGTGAGGTGAAATATTAAAAATCTTTAGGGTAAAATGTGAGCTTTCAGCAGAAGATGAGACAAAAGGTAATATATAAAGTGAAGGTGGGAAGGGAGAGTGGCAGGAGAAGTCAAGAAACTTCTAGACATGCCATTAGATTGAAGGCACTAATTATGCCTTGAAAAATAAACTGACTAATACTTGGAAAAGGGGAGAGAAATGAAGAGGGAAAGACAGGGGTCGGGCTGGGATGCCTATTTTTTTTTCCCTCTCTTTGCTTCCAGAGTCATAATTAGGCTGGGGGCGCTGTTACTGAAATTTAAAAGCACATGGGAAGCACTTTCAGTCGCTAAAAAGCACAGAAATAACTGAGATTAGCAGCAAGGTAGCAAAAATAATTAGATAAAATAAGGAGCTACCAAGATAGTAACATCCTCCCATGGCGACTGCTCATTCCCACTCCCTATCTTCAGGGAATCTTGTTCTGGGCTTAATCCAGCTCTTTTCCCTATTTTCTCTTCCCTGGCAGTCGCCTCCTAATCTAGCCCTGTGGTGTGCCAGGCACTCTGTTTTTCCCCAACCCATACCATCGAGCGGATGTTGGATTATACGCCACTCACGCAACATAAACCAGTCCCCTAATTCCTCCTCTTGTCTCCTGTTTATTTGCGTGGTGGCCCATTCATTTAACCTCTCATCTTCTACTTTGCTTAGTTGCAAAAAAAAAATAAAAAATAAAAATGCGGATATTTGAAGCTGGGCTTTGTAGAGCCCTGATGAAATGAGAAACGCCATGCCTTGTGTCGCTGATACAGAAGCAACGCTATGTTATGATGGAGAGTCTTCAGGAGGCGAGGGATGAGAACACACGGTCTGTACCCCGGGCCTGTTACATCCTCTCCTTGTGGACATGACAGCTTCACTTTTCTGAGTTTCAGCATTCCAACGACTGTGAATAACACCTGCCTCCCCACTCACGTGGCGCAGGAGTGATTAATGAGGTGAGGTTTGAAAGGGCTTTGAGTTCCTTGGAAAGAAGGTCCCGTGTAGATATATTGTGGGAAGAATGGATTCTTAGCATCAGATAAAACACCTAATTTTCCTGAGTCAATGTGTTAGCTCCCTGGGAAATTCTATAATGAATAACAACTACCTTCTAACTCCTGCAGCATTGTGACACACGCTGGTGTTTTGTAGATGAGAGAATTTTAATGTCAGCATTGTGCCAACATTCCTTTGTTCCCCCTCAGACAATGGTGACTCCATTCATTGATCAATTAAAATGGGTGCAGTTACTTGGATAGCATTTTATAGTATAAGTTGCTTTCCATCCATTTCACCAGGGCTCCTGTATCGTTCTTCCAAATTTATTAAAAGAAAAGAAAAAGGAAACTTTCCATCTCTAAAAGAGGGAGGGAGCAGAATTGGTTCTTCAGGTACAAATGGCTCATTAGTACATCAGTACTTACCTTCATCACACATCCCTGATGTTTCCTTCCATTTCACAGCAGGCCCTATGTAGTTCTCCCATCCCACCAGGAATTCAATCTGTTAGATGCTAACAAAACTGATTTATTTTTAATCTGTGTTAGAGACTTCTGTCTTATGGGCAACTCCAACTTACTATTCTGATTTAGAGGTAAATTTGCCACGTTAGACATACAAGTCATATATGTTTAGGATTTACAGCTATACATGATAGTTAACAGAGTTTTCTATTTGTCCACCAACAGATGGGAGTCCTGTTTCCATTGTCACCCATTTGATTTACAGGTACACTGTGACCTGAGAGTATGCCACCTCTGTCTTCTGGAGGGATGTTGAACTGCATTTAATGCTTAATGCTTCCTTAGCCTAATTCTTTCCTTATTCGCTGGATAAATGCTTATTAAATACCTATTACATATTTAAGCACTTTTCAAGGACCACTGAGCATCGGCCTCTGAGGGTCAAATACACACATCTGAGCTTATAAATATACACATTTATATGAGCATTGTTTTATATTTCCCCCTTATTGAGTTATCATAGTCTTATGAAAATTCTCTTCTAAATTTTTTACTCTATTTATGGGTGGATAGATCTCTGGGCTTAGAATTAAGAAGAACTGGGTTCAAATCCAGACTCAGGTACTAGTTGGGTGACCCTGGGAAAGCCACCAAAGTTCTTTCTGCCTTAGTTTCCTCAGCTCTAAAATAAGAATGGAGCCTAGCTTCCAAGCTTGTTGTAAGATCAAAATATTTGTAAAGCAATTTGCATATATTAAACCCTATATAAATATTAGATTATTATTATTGTTATTATTATTATTATTATTATTTAGGGTTCAGTGCCTTTCCCAATCCTTAATGCCTTTACCTATACCATTACCTTCCAAATGGACAATCAGAGTGAGGGCTCCCTCCTTTTTGCCCTTGGTTCAAGGAGCAAAATGATCCCTGCTCAGGCTATTTGTCTTTTGAACACTTTCCATGAGGTCAGAAGTGTCTGTAGCTAGTGCCCTTCCTATAAAACAGGACACTAGTCCAGGCCAGTCACATGTCTCACATTCTAATTTTCACTTCAGATGTGATTTAAAATAGACATGATTTGTGCCCCTGATGTACTTTTCTTTCTTGCCTCTGATTCCCTCCTTTCTTGTTAGCCTTATAGGACTTCAACTTATCCAATTTACATCTACCCTTCAAGCGATTGCATTTGGTACAGATTTGGATTTTTATCTCTAATTTGATCTTGGGCTAATGCTGGATCTTTTCTTGACAGCTCTGAAATATATTTCTTTGTGTGCACACAAACACTTACCACCCATATCTAAGGATAGAGATAGGGGGTTTGCCCTCCCCGTGAATACAGATGTATTTTACATGTGACATATTGCCATGGCAAAAGGGTCTTTAAAAGAAAAGCTACTCTGTTCCTGAGCACGATGTGATGATTTGACTTGGGGATTATTCAAATATCTAATATAACTCTATGATTTCCAAAACTGGCTGCCCCCTTTATAGCAAATGGATTTCTCCATTATCTGATACCATGGCACTCATTTTTTATTATTGTAACAATTATTGTGCATTTATTCTCTGATTTTAAAATATTGCATAATGTCATGTCTTATCCTGCATAATGTAGTAAACTCCTTAAATGCAGAAATTATCATATTTATCTTTTAGGGAAGCTGTCATGCAATGGACCATTGGATTTAGAACCCAAGTCCATAGGTACAAACCCTGCCTCTGTTACTTAGAGATTGTGACCTTGGAAAAATCACTTAAATATACTAGGCTTCTGTTTGTTACCTCATCTGTAAAATGAGGAGATTGGGCTAATAAAAAACCTCTTAAGTCCTACCCAGTTCAAAAGACTTTAACCTGATGATCTAGCATCTAATACGGTTTGTTACATATTTAAGCACTTTATAAATGTCTATATGGAATGAATCAATACTGACTCAAAAGGAAAAGATAGAGGGCATATGAGTCAAGGGACCATCCACTGAGTCTATGAATATGCCTACCTTCTCTGTTTTCTTTCCCATCACTTTTTCTCTTTCTTTTTTTATGTTTTCTCACATAATTTGTTTTTTGTTTGTTTTAAATGAACTCTGGCTCTGGCTCTGGCTCCAGGGAGATGTTTATATCCTCAAAGCTTAGTATTATGGGATGTAGTTAGTGTTATGGGGAGCCATTAGCAACTTGGAGAGCTGTTAGTGTTAGTGAAGCAGTAGGAGGCAGTAGGAGTGACTCTAATGGATGAGGTGTGGCCAGGAAGAAGAAGGCAAATGAAAATGTCCTTGGCAGTTGAAAATGTGCCGACATTCTAAAACTATCTAAAGGGCTGAATGGAAATAGACAGATTTGCTGGTTCCATAGCCACACATGGCATAATAAAATCAAAGTGTCTTGGGAAGAAGTAGCTTATCATTGGACCCAAGGAGTTCAAAGTAATATCCCAGAGTCTCAGTTCTGCGTTTGATTACAATTCTAATTTTCCAAAAGGAAAGAAGCTACAATCCAGGATTGTCTCATGACCATCTTCCAGCAAACTTTGACCCTTTCCAAATTTTTTATATGTTTTGACCTATTCTAGAACTATGGAAAAGGAGGATGTTATAGTGGATATAGTCCTGGATCTGGAGCCAAGAGATTTGAATTTGAATTGTCTTTACATCTTAGTAGATGTGTGTGACCTTGGGGAAGTCAGTTAACCTCCCTGAGCTTCAATACCCCCTGCTATAATAATACCTGTAGTGCCTATCTTATGGGATTGCTACAAGGTTTAAAGCTGTACCCTCACAATTAAGCTGAATTCAATTTTCAAGAGTTCCAATCAAAGATAAGTCATTTATTTCTTCTTGGGTATCACGGAAATTTTCTATAAATTCAGTTCCTGATTAGGAAACTTCTTACACGGGAAAATTTGAGCAATGAAATTTCAGTAATAAGCCAAATGCATGTCTGCTTGAGGTCAAATGAAATTTAGATGAAAAGTCTAGGATTATCAAAAAGAATGAGAGAACTTTAAATTTCTGTACCATCCAGGTCATTTTTTTTTATTTTTATGGCAGCACCTAATTTTACTTGTTAGCTGGTTCTTTGTTCCCTCTCTGTGCATGTGTCTAGAAACTCTCAGTAGTAGAAATCAGAGTAGTCAAGCCTCTAGTTATCTGTTTATTTCTACAGTATCTATTACCTAAGTGAGAGGTTATTTGCTTTTCTAGAAAATAATAATCCATTAAATAGTTTTATATTAAATATTTTAGTTAAAGAATCTAGGCAGAATAACCTAATATTCCAAAAGCAGGGAAACCAAGGCACAGATGAATGAGTTAAAGTTAAGGGAATTGTCTTCATCCCACAGTGATCTCTCCCTTCTCTGAGCTCATGGCACCTACTGTCTGTAGCACTCATTGGACAATTAATCATGTCCTGCCTTGTGACATTTCTTGGCATAGTGTCTTGAATTGTTATTTTACTTTCCATGTGTTTATTTCTTTTATTCCCCAGAAGAGCAGAAGTTCCCTGAGAGTAGGGATTATAGTTTATGCTACTTTCTATCCACACAGCAATCTAAAAAAAACAACAAACAACCTTACTTTTTGTTTAGTGATTATGTTTGATTAAGCAATGAATGACAGAATTGGAAAGGGATGTCTTTTTTCCTGGGTCTATTATAATAGCTTACTGCTCAAAATTTCCCATTTGGTCCTGAAAGGGCTCAGTTTTCATTTCAGATCTCACTTCAGGATGGGATATTGAGAAAGAATATAACTGCATTTTAAAGTTAAATAATATATGTATGTATGTGTGTCTCTCTGTGTGTGCCTTGATTATTTCTGTTTATCAATTCTTTCTCTGGAGGTGATGCTTTCCTAGTGTGGAAGGGGAGAGAATAGAAAATACCAGGGAATTTTAATATAAAAATTAATTAAAAATAAATGTAAATATTCTATATAAAGAAAGGCAGTATAGCATCACAGATATAGTCTTGGATATGGGAAGAACTGTATTCTATAGAAGAAAGGCCTGAAAGAAACAGACAATTAGGACAATTCTGAAAGTACAGCTTGGATTTATAGCCTAAAAAGAAAGCAAGCTACACAAAACAGAAACCTGAAGTTTCATTTTCAACCCTCTTTTTCTGTTCTAAAATTACAGAAACATAATTTTATTTCCTCTTTGCTAAGTTTATAATTGTTTTAATTGTCTTAAGTTCTGTCTCTGATTGACCATAAGGAAAGCATTTTGCATCTCAGTGACTCAGACAATCTAGCACTGTACGTTTGGAGTGAGCTGCTCATTCTTATCAGTGGAGAAGTTTACACACTGAGAGTTCCCCATATCAATGAAATTACAGTTTTGGATAAAAAAATTCATATGAAATCTTTGCTTTTCCAAAATATCGCATTAGAGAGGAAAGGAAGAAAGAGGTAGATCACAGCATGGATTTATTGCTTAAACATGCTACAGCATAGTAGTATATAAGTCCTTTCATTGTGTTAATGATTGGGGAATTAAGAAGCTTCTTAATGAAAATTGACAGGATTCACTGCAATAGCTCAGAAGATTCTGCTATGGTCCATAGTACCCTGCCTGCAGTCCCAAGATTTAGGATTCCCCAAACGCTCATTAACATCTCAGACCATAAGGTCTCCAAAGGAGTCATTAATGGTCCACCATGTTATGATCTGAGGATAATGACTGCGTGACATCCATATCTATTGAGGTAATAATGCCTCCATAGAAATTGCTATGATGTCAGTAGAGAAAAGTAAAAAGCTAATATTCACTTTAACAATCTTTAGTTTCTAATATGTCACAGTGTCTGAATTATAGTGAAATTATTTCAGAAATCTGGTTCAATAGATGCATTGTGTTTAATGCTTTTTAGTTTAAAAAAGAATCCAATCCAATCCTAATTCCACATTTAACACTGCTGTTATAGCCCCTTTTATTGCCACACATTTGAAAGTTAAGATTAGTATTATTCTAATATTCCTGAAATCCTTGGTATTAATGAAATAAAGAACCAATTGGCAGAAAACTCTGGATCAAGCTCTGGGATGTTCTTAATTTATATGCCCATTCACTCCATACAAGGGGAGAGGGAGGACCACCCTAGTAGAAGGGAGGAAAAGGCTCATAATTCTTTCAGATTATAGGCAAATCACATCATAGTTTTGCTAGAGCCACAACCTTGAATATGTCTTATCCTTAGAATTCCTAAAAGAAAGGAAATGTCAACTGGAGCAGAACCAGGGTTGATCCTTGATGAGAGTGAGAGTGTCACATGCCTAGTGGGTGTATTTTAAATGTTTTTATGAGTTAAGAACAGTCTATGGAAATTAGCTCTGTGAATTCCTAACACTACTACCCCAAAAAAGTTAATTTGGCCAGTGCTTCATAAATTTAATATCACCTCAAAAGGTGTAATGAATATTGCCTGGTAGTCCTATCTTCTTTTTTAGTACTACCAGTCAATTATCTCCATATCCTTCTTCGTCTGAATCATCAGAGCATGGATTAAGAGATGAAATGGAGCTTTGGAGGACATCTTGCCCAAATCTGTTATTTTACAGATGAGGGTATTGATTTCTGCCCCAAAAAAATCAGATGACTTGCCCAAGGTCTTACCACAGGACTTACCAGAAGGTGGTAAATAGAAAAACTAGGAGAGGAACCCAGGTCTCTTCCCTCTATACCCAGGGCTCATTCCACTGCAACTTATTGATTTTAACATAATGGAAGTCTTTATTGGAAGCTTATTGGAAAAGCTATTCTTTCATTATTATTTAACTCTGTAAAGTATACTGAAACTATTTCCCAATCAATTCCTATTTGGGTCTAAACAAGGAAAAAATGGAGATGAGTGTAAACAAAAACCTATTAGTGTTAGTAATGTCTGTTTATAGCTTTAGGCATTTTGTTGTGTATAAACATAAGAAAGCAAATTAACATTTTAAAGAGATTTCTCTACTGGGTTATATTTAATAACAAACTAGCATAAAGAGGAAAATCTTATTTGAAAAATCTATAGATACAGTTGAATTGATAGACCTGCAGAACGAGCTCTCTGCACAGCAGCAGTTTGGAGCTCCTGCCACTAGAGGGGTGAATTGTTCCTAAATGATAAATGAGCAACTATCGCACTGCCTGGGAAAGAGGGGGAGTAGAGGGCCAAAGAATGCCATCGAATTGGGGTATTATGCACAAGCAAACATTATTGGAACTGCTGTGAAATGAACAGTTACCTCTTGGTCTTTTTACCTAACAGAGGCACCCCAAAGCCAGCTAAAATATGTGAGAGGGAGCAAAAGAGGTTTCTAATATCAAGGACAGTGGTAGCATCTGTAAATGGAGCATGCAATGTGAGCATTCGCTGCAGCCTAATGGATTTATAGTCTATTTTGAAATGGAATTATTTAGGATATGGGTTAATAGAAGGTTATGTGGAAAGAACTCAGCCATTAAACATAATATACAGTAAGAAATAATTATTCAGCTTTGTCAGGGCATGGAAGCTTTCTCTAGATGATGATGGGGAGACCTAGTGAGTTGTAGGGAAGCTCTAAAAGCACTGTGAGGATTAGTAGTAAGCTCTGTAGGGAAGAGGGACTGTGGCATACTTTAATTGTACTCCCTGAGCATTTATTAGATACCTATTCTATACAAGGCACTGTGGTATACTAGATGGAGATCTGGCCTCTTAGTCAGAAAGGTCTGAGTTCTGGTTCTACCTGTGAGTTTTCCTGACTGTATCCTTGGACACTTAACCTCTTAGAGCCCCAGGCAATTCTCTAAAGCTATACATTATGGATTGGATACTGATTTGTAATGATTTCTTCTGCAGGGGTTCTGGAAAAACACAGATCAGATTCAAAAGAACCAGAAATTTGCAAGTCACTATGCTAAACCATGAATGAGATTAAATTTTTCAAAAGGCAAAAATGGAAGAAGTCTCTTCCTTGGAGGAGCTCATATTTTTATTGGAGGGAATGGTAACACAGGGACCCACATATGAAGATGGAGAGTAGGTGAAAAGTAAATAAGACATGATGAAGAGGGGTAGAACATGGACACCTGGATGGAAGAGGAACTGTTTTGTTTATAGGTTTTTTAAAGGTAGCACCTGAATGGCACCTGGAAAGGAGCTGGCCATTGGAAGAAATGGAGGAATACCTGTGGGGCCATCTTTCAGGGCAGACTCCCTCCATCCCAGTCTTTAAGAAGTACCAGCAGTCTGACTGGGCTGGACTGGAGCAATAAATACAATGTGGAGCAACAAAAGGGTTTGTGTGGGTCCTGAAACATGAAGGATGGATAACGGATGAGTGCAGTGAGCAGCCAGGCTAGGCTTCAAGAGGACCAGTGATCTTGCCAAAGCCTCTCACCTCTATGTTTGCCCTTGACCACATCCATTCTCTCTTCTGTAGAATGGGAAGAGGAGTGAGTTAAATTATGACCAAGCACCCTTCTTGCTTTAAGATTCTATGCTGTCTACTTTAATCTAATCAATCTCTCATCCATCTCAAACTGGCATAAAATACTAAAGATTTGTTGTATAGTGGACAAAGGGGGAAGGTGTTTATCTAAAAAAGCCTGGGAAGAGATGTTGCAAGATTGTAAATTTTGCCTTTGAAGGGGATCTGGAAAGCTCTCCATTGCTGCATATATCCCTTTGCCTCCTTGTGCTTTGGCTCTCCAATGTGCTCTCCAGTGGGGGCACCTGGTGCAGCAGGTGACAAAGCATCTGGGGGGAGGAAATAGCAAGGCAACCATACAAAGTGTGGCGAATAAGACTTATAAACGTATGCCGAGAAAAATTAGATTAGGAGTATTAATAGAGGTCAGAAGCCAGGTCTGATTTCTCTTCAGACAAATGAGAGAATGTATTGAACATAAGAAAAAGGTATCTCATCAACATAACTTTTCACACATGTTTTCTTAACATGAAATTCAGACATCTTCTTGACATTCTACTGATGAAACGACATAGAAATGAACATAGAGGCAATTCAAACGAGGCACATCCCAATGCAACTCTGCCAGATTTATCATGATGCTATTTTCTAAGAGATCATTATGTACAGCCTGCTTTCTATATGCAGAACCTTTGGAATATGACCCAACATTATTTCATTGCCTAAAATCGAGAATACAAGGAGGCATTTGAGATCACATTGGATTTATCACTAAAATCTATAGCCTGGGGAGGAGCAGAATTCCAAGTGATAATTCCAAATGCCTGTCAATTATTATTTATAGATTTTGAAGGGACCTGAAGACCTTCAAATTCCAAACCCTCATTTTACAGATGAGAAGCCCAAGTCACAGAAAGAGTATGAAACTTGTCCAATATCACACAGTCTCAATGATATGGGTAAGATTTAAGTCCTCATTCTCCAACTCTAAGACCAGCACTCTTGTCACTGACCTATTTTTGCTGGCAAAAGTACTTGTAGTTTTGGGGTTTTTTTATGTTAATATCATAGTGATATGAAGTAGAGCAAATATCCTAGGAATTGCTTTGAAACTCATTTAAGTCCCACCAAAACAAGAGCAGTTTTGAAACAGTTATAAATATTTTGGTATTTATCAGATATCAGGGTTATTTTGTCTTTTATAATATGAGCAGTGTAAAAAAGAATGAAGAAAGTGGTTGGTACAGTAGAAATATTTTGTCTGCCATCAATGATATTTCTATTAGATTAGTGCTTTCAAGAAAACAATTGTAACAATATTTTTTCCTAAAATATTCCTTCTCTTTCTATCCATGGCTTAAAGCACTGGAGTATCAATCAGCAAATGTTTACTGAACCCTAATAAGATGCTAAATAGTATAATGGGCTGTATAGTTGATCAGGAAAATAGAAGATAATAGTCTATGTTGCAAGAGATCTTTAACCCCTATATTAGGGAATAAAATCATGATAATTAGTAAAAGATAGAAAATTAGCATGATGTTTTAAATGAACTTCTGTGTCTTCCTGTCCTTAGACTACATTCCCCACCACTCTCCACTTTTCTTTCCCTTTCTCTAATACTCATTGCTGATCTGGATCATAATATTCTTTGTTGTCTATTCTTCTTTCTCCTTCTACAAAATTTTGATCTTAACCACACCCAAACTCATCCTAATCATTAACATAGAAAGAAAAAGGGGAAGGTAAAATAATCCTAGAGAAAATAAATATAAGAGTCCTGGATGTTTGGGTAACTCAAAGGTTTTGGTTTACAATAGGTATTGTGAACCTCAGTCCTCTAGTCCATCTCTCCTTTACCTCTACCTCCTTCTTAGACCAACCAACTCAGGCTGCTCATTTTTACCATGGCCTATATGCATTCATGCAGTCCCCTGTAAGCTAAGGTTAAAAGCTGTAAACCTTGGCATTTGAATAAATGTACTAACAAATCTCGAGTTTAAAAAAAATACATATATATATATATATATATGCTTTATTTTCCTAAAAAAATCAGATGTTATAAGTAAAGCAGCACTGAATGGACTTTTCCAAGCTTTATGAGGTGGCATGGAATACTGAAATGTCATGAAACATGGCTCTGTAACTACTTTGGAACAACCACATAATCTCTCTGGGCCTCAGTTTTCTCATCTTTAAAAGGAAAGTGATAATATTTGTAATAACTGCCTTACCAGTCTGAGATGAGGAAAGTATTTTGTACATACACTAAGGTCTATATAAATATGAGTTGTTATTCTCCCACTGGCATGACAACTACATTATCACAAGTGAAAGAGGTAGAATAAATTATTTCTAAGCCTATTTTAGCCCTAAATCTATGATTCTGTGATTTCTTTATGACAATGAACTACCATTAGGAATTAGATAAATGATACATATAACTAAGATTTTGATAGAAATTGTATATACCAAGAAATTACTTGAGAACAAAGTTAACTTTTATATGCTTCTTTCTTCTTTGTTACAAAAAAAAGCTCAATTCACCATTAGGATATTTTGATCTTAGAAGAAAGGTATCAATATATATTACAAAGGGACATGATCAAATTTCTAGTAGGTAATGGAATGGCATTTGGTTTGGTTTCCCACATAGATGTACATCACTATCTATAGTAATAAGAAGTCAATATATTCTTATTTACCCAAGTGTGATTCCATTCTCAAGATGGGTCCTCCTTTTTCCTTTCTACAAGATGGTAGCAGGTGTTGAGTCTGCATATATTGGTGGTGTTCAAATTAGATCAGTTATCCCCAGAACTGCTCTAGCATGACCTGAACATTACTGTAGTCAGTTAATCAACATTTATTGAGTGGCCACTCTATGCTTGGGTACATCAGAGAAAGAAACCAGTGTGAAGAAAGTGTATGTTTTTCATTGCTTCTATTTAGTTATTCCACCTAACCTTCCTGTAGAGGAGATAAGGCAAATCCAATTTACAGATGAAAAAAAAACAGAAGCACAGAAGCAGAAGGGGCTGAGATTTGTCTACTGTCATACAGCAAGATTGCTAGGGAGCCAGAATTTATGGCCATAAGTTTCTGATTCCCTGTTTTAGACAGGGCTTTGTCCAATTAATACAACTTAGAGCTTGGCAATTGAGTAAAAACGATTGTTTTGAATGAAATTTAAGGTAATTTTTTGGCCTCTTCAACTAAAATCTATCCTGTCTGACTTTCAGGATCATAATCTAGCCCTTTCTGAACTCTCCGATATTATATTATTTTTCTCTACCCCCACAACTCACATCTTGTGATTCCCTAAGACTGTCTATCCTCATTCCCTTGCCTCCCCATTTAAGTTTGACTTATTTTTAGAGGCAAACTGTGATTTATATTATGTTATCATTATAATATCATTCATTAACTTATGCACCAACATCCCTTCTGTGTTCTTCTTTTAGTTAAAAAAATGTTACCTCTAGTTTTACATCAACTTCATTTCCAAATATATTATTTCCATCTCTATCTAGTGAGCAATCTTTTTTTTAAAGCAAAGAGTAAAAGGAGGGACAAAAAGTGTAGTTGAGCAAAACTAACTGATACATCAACCGAGTTGACTGTATATACAAAGTTCCATAGACCTTGCCTCCACAAGAAAACAAAGTAGAGAGCTCCAGAGGGAGTGTATTTGCTGATCTATTTTCAGGGCCCACATTCAGTCCCTGTAATTATACACAGTTCAACGTTGTTTTTGTGTTGGTGTTCTTTCAGCTTCTATTGTAGTAACTATTGAGTTATGCTGTATTCCTGGTTCTGTGTATTCCACTTGGCATCTGTTCACATGTCTTCCTTTGCTTCTCTGACATTTTAATTTTCATTTATTGTTACAGCACACCATTCTATTAAATTCACATTTCAAATTTTCTTTAGACATCACACAGACAATACAAATATACTCTAATTCTTTACTGCCACAAAAGTGTTATTATGAATAATTTGGTATTATATGAATCTCCTCTAATTTTTTTTGTCTTTGATCCCCTAGCTGTAGGATCTCTGGATCAAAATGCCTTCTTTGAACTCTCCATCATTGTTTCTGTCATTTATTCACCCAACTTGTACCAAAGCCATAATTTGTAGCCTTTTTTTATTTCAAGGAGAATAATACTAATACTACAAAAGACTGAACAAAAATTACTTACCATGAGTTGAAATCCAAGAGAGGTAAAAAGATAAAGAAATATAAAGCAATCTACAATGAGTTAAAATCTCTAGGACTAGACAAACTGCAAAAGTAATTCAGTTTGACAAATATTTGTCAATAACCTGTTTTGTGCCAGGGACTATGCGAGGTGTTGTGGTTACAGAGACAAAAATGAAATAGTCAACACATAAACAAATCAGTATATACAAATTATATAGAAAATAAATTAGAGTAATTTTAAGGAGAAGAGAGAATTAACAATGGGTAGAGGTGAGGATCCACAAAGCATTTAATGAAGGAGGTGGTACTTGAACTGTCTTTGAGTAGGCTAGGAATTCTATAAAGGGAAGGTAAGAAGAAAATATATTAAACAATTCTGAGGTACTTCTCCACACCTATCAGTTTGCTGAAAAGGAAAAATGTAAAAATTTGGAGGGGATGCAGGATATGCTAATACACTGTTGAACTGAGGAGCAAACTGATTCAACCATTCTGGGGAGAAATATTGTCCAAAGGGCTATAAAACAATAATTACCAGTTGATTCAACAATTCCATCACTCGGTTTGTTTCCCAGAGATAAAAAAAATTAAAAAGAGAAGGACCTATATGTCCAATAATATTTGAAGTATCTCCTTTTGTGTGGGCAAAGAAATGGAAAATTAAGGCATACCCATCATTTGGGGAATGGCTGAATAAGCTATAGTATATAATTACAATAGAATGCAATTGTATTATAAGAAATTACAATCAGAAAGTGCTCCAAGAAACCTGGAAAGACTTACATCAACTGAAGGAGAATGAAATAAGCAGAACCAAGAGAACATCGTACACTGTGAATAACTTTGCAACTTCATGATATAATGATCCAAAACAGTCTCAATGGATTCATAATAAAAAGTGCCATTGGCTTCCAGAAAAAGAACTGAAGTCTGAATCAGTGCCAAAAAAATATTTTCCACTTTATTTCTAAATTTTTTTATTTGAGTTTGCTTCCACAAAAGGATTAAAAAGGAAAAAAATGTTTTCCATGATTGCACATATAAAATCCAGATGAGATTGTTTCCCATTTCATTGGGGATGGAGTTAGGGGAAGGAGGGAGAGAATGCAAGACTCAAAATTCTTTTCAAAATATTTGAAATTATTTTTACATATAATTGGGGGAAATTAAAATAAATAAAATAATAAAGAGAAGAAATTATATCATATATGAGGAAAATACCTTTCCAGAGGGATATAAGTACAATGTCTTATATGAAGAATAACTAAGTGGTCAACATAACTTAAACAGAGAATGGTAATGCTCATTGAAAGGGAGAATTATAAAACAAGATAAAAAAAGGTAGATGAAAGTCAGATTGTTCAAACTGAAGACTTTGAATTTTATGTTTTATTTTAGATATAATGGAATGCAGTCAAACTTTTTAAGCAGGGAAATGACATGGTCAAATTTGCATTTATGAATATCACTTTATCAGCAGAATGTAATGGAGAGAAAGAAAAGGCAGAGAAAAAAACCAGAAGGCTGTTGCAGTTATCCAGATGAGAAGTGATGAAGACCCAAACTAAGGCAGAGGTTAAATGAAGAGAAGGGAATGTATGTGGCAGATGTTCTGGAGGTAGATGTGAGATAACTTGGAAAGTGATTAATTTTATTGGGGGTGGGGTGGAAGTGAGTTAAGGAATAGAGAAGTAGTGAAAATAGCTTAGACTGTGAAGCAGTAAGTGTGCATATTGTATAAGACCTTAGAGCCAGAGCTAGATGGGACTGTGGAAGCCATATGGTCTAGATCCCTCATCCTACAATCAGGCCCAGAGGAAGGAAGGACAGAAGCATTTATCAAACACATACTATATGCAAGACATTGTGGGAAAATGCTTTATTATATTCTGAAAATTTTAATAATTATTAGGCTGTTTATATCTAACTAGAGACTCTTTCACCCAGAATGTTGTCTAGTAACTCTCTTAGAATGCTAGAGATGATTTCAAGGAATTTTTGATTCCCCCATGTCCTGGATTCACCCAAAATATTCTTGTTTTGGGTACTTTCACAGAAAATGTTTTCATCCACTTAAGCTTGAATTTTGGGTTCTTTTCAGGTAATTTGTATGTCACTCATATACAATACTTTTGTCAGGTGATTCATGTGTGACTCATGTGGAGAATCCTTTGTCAAAGCCTTAGATAATGTAAATCTTCTGGGACATGGGGAAAGGGAACCACATTTCCATTCTGGCCTAGGCTGCTCTACCAAGAAAACTTTAAAAATTATATCCCAAACTATTTCAGATGTATGAGTTTGTTCTTATAAATAACACACTGGAGAAAAGAGTTAACAAATATTTTCTCAGTTGATTCTTACAACAACCCTGGGAGGTTAGTGTTATTATTATCATCATCTCAATTTACAGTAGAGGAAATTAAGGCTGAGAGGGTAAGTTAATTGTCCATATTTACATAGCTAGTCAATGTTTGAGTCTAGATTTGAACCCTGGACTCTAAGCCCAGTGCTCTTACCAATGAGTCACCTAACTGCCCCAGAGAAGTTGTGTTACCTGCTTATGATCAGATGGATACTACGTTATTCGGGTCAAGAGACATCAAATCTATGAAATGACTCTAAGACTATCTCACAAGAAGTAAACATCCCTTTTCTTCAAATAACACTTGACAAATAACCCAAATGTCTATGTGCAAATTACAGGTCATGAAAATCTTATTCAGAGCCCATATTTTAGGGACTGTCTGGTGGTACTGAAGTGGTCTAAAGAATGTGAAGCCTGCTGGGAAGTTTAACTAAATTTCTCTTGGCTGCCAAAGTCTAAGTTATGCTGAGATGTAAGTAACAAGCTCCCTTAAGAGGAAACAGGAAGAGAAATCTATTTTTCTGCATTCCAAGAAAAGCCCATCATTCCTTTTAACTTTCTCCTTTGGCATTCACCTGGTGAACCAAACAGTAGAAAATGTGTCTGACTCAGTTCACCAAACATATCCTGAGCATCCACTGTGATGCTTCCCTTTTCCACTCCTTATTTTCTTCTCTCCCTCACCTCTAAGCACCCCTCTAGTTCTTAGATTCTGTGGAATTCCTTCAGGGGCTAGATACAGGAAATCTGGCCAAAATCATAATGGGAAGTCAGGGCTAAAATGAAGCTCTCCACCTTTGATCAGAAATCAGATTTGACTTGCTCTTCTAAACACTCCACAGGGATGCAGACCTGTATGGCACCAATAAATTAAAGTATTGACTTTCTAACAACAATGAACAAAAAATAATGTGCTTCAAACTGCTTATAAAGGCTGTGTTCATATGCTTTTGAGGTCATAGAAGAGCAATTTTCCCAAGTCTTAGGGAAAATACACTTGGTAAAGTTATTTTTCACTTTGGGGTCTATAACCTATGCAGCCATTGACAATAGACTGTGCCTCATGTTTTTAATTATGTCAATAATTTTAGTGTCTCTGAGGAGATATCAAGGCACAGTTTTGTGGGCATGAGTATAAGAACACATTTGCATATGATTTCCCCTGTTCCAGTGGAATATTTTGGGGGGTGACACTCCTAGTAAAAATATTACCAGGAAAAGAAAATCAAGCCAAGAGCATCTGCTATATTATCACTAAAATGAAAAGAATTGTCCACTAACTCTTTGTTGTAGTCCCATTCTAGTGCTCTACCTACCAAAGTTGTCTCACCAGAATGCTAACAATGAAATAGGGTTTAAAAATCCCCCATCAGAAATATCTGATGACTCTGCCCTTTCCTATCTGACACCCTGCACATGACAATGTCACCCAACTCATGACCACTGAAACACCATATACAAATGACCAACAAATGACCACTACCTAATGCCTAATAATGAGGCTTAGGATCTGTGATGACTTAAGTCTCATGTAAGTAGGTTGTTTATTGCCCTATATGTCTAGTTGCTGAGACCTAAGATGGATGTGAGACCTTATAATTATTGGGCTGTGATATTTGAAAAATCTTATAAAGTGGAAAGAGTACTGCAGGGCTGATAATGGGAAAATATCCAGATTTTTTAAGGCAAGAAGGTGACGTCTTATTATGGGCTCATGACCTTGACTTTGGTTGTTGGCAAAATTCTAAAGTGTATTATTAAATGGATGGCTTTTGAGCATAGGAAATTATGATCACTAAGAGCCTATTTTAACAAGAATAGGTTATGCCAGACTAACATCATCCTCATTTCTGACAAGGTAACTCTATTGCTAGATCAGGAGAATCTGATACATTGCAAACCCAGATTTCAGGAAGGTATTAGATAAAGTCTGTTGGTAAGTTTATGATACCCTTTCAAAAAAGATTAAAAAAAGGATAAATAGATTCAGAGCTAGAAGAGATCTTAAGGGTCATCTAATCTCTTTTGACAGATGAGGAATCTGAAACTCAGAGAGGGAAAACACTTACCCAAGGTCACACATCTAGTAAATGGCAGCATTTAGCAACCTATGTCCTCTGAGTCCAAATTCAGTATTCTTTCCCCTGCACCGTAGTTGTTTCTCTATGATTATACACTTAAATAGTTTCAGAACTGGTCGAATGATTAAACCCAAAGAACAGACTATAAAGAATCAATGTCAAATTGGAGGGGGAATTTCTAGTGGAATACTACAGGGAGCTGTCCTTGGTCCTGAGCTATTCTTTATTTTTACAAATGACCTAGAAGAATGCACAGGTAGCTTATTTATCAAAGTTGTATATGACAGGAAGCTGAGAAGGATAGCTAACACATTGAGTGACAGAGTATAAAGATTTCTAAAGATCTTGACAGGTTGAAATGAAGGGCCAAATCTAATAAGATGAAATTTAATAAGAATAAATTTATAGTCTTGTACTTGAATTTAAAAGTTAGCTGTCTAAGCACATGATAAGAAAGATATAGCTTTAAAAAATTATTTGTATGGAAAACCTCAGTTTTAGTGACTTATAAGCTTAACATGAGTTAACAGTCCAAAGAAGAATTCTGTGGACAGAGGGAGTGTTTAAAGTTTCTTGGAAACTCCAGGATATACAAACAAATAGTAAGCAAAAAAAAAAAAGTAGTTACTACATGGCAGCCAAAAAACCTAATATAATAATAGTCTTAATTAAGGGACATATACTGTATAGAATGAAGGAAATATTCACTCAGCTTTATTCTCCCATGCTCAGAACATATTTACAATATTGTATTCAGTTCCATTTGCCACATTTTGGAGAAGACAGTAACAAGAAAATATTATAAATACAAAAAAGAATAGTCCAAATGGTAAGGAAAGTAGAAACTATGCTATTTGAATCTAACTTAAAGAAACTGAGGACATTTAGTTCTAAAGTTATGTTAGTAAAGGGATGCCTTTACCCAAAGTACCAATAGGTTGTGGTTCTCTCTCTTTCTGCCAGAATCCCCTTTTATTTATTTTATGTATATTTTCCTCATATATGTATGTGTATGCATGTATGTATATGTTATCTTCCCCAGTGGAGAGTAAGCTTTGTGAGAATAGAGACTGTTCTCCAATATTGACATTTGTCTTTGCATGACCAATAGTAAATACTGTTCCTGGTACATAGTAGACATTTAATAAATGTTAATTAATTTAATAAAACAGGAGAAAAGAATACATTGGAAACATGCTATCTATCTTCAAATATTTAGAGAGATGTCATGTGGGGAAATATTAGACTTGTTATGATTTCAAACCCACCTGCACATGCTTTTCTCTATTACTTTCAGTTTCTAGTTCCTTTGCTTTCCAGGTCACCTTTCAACTCCTGTGCATAAAGCTTGCATTTGCCTATTTATTTTTATGTTCTCTCCCTCCCTACATTGAAAAGTATGCTTTATGTGAGTAAGGAGATTTCGTTTTGCCATTCTTCACATTATCAATGCTTAGAATAGTGCTTAGCTTATAGTGATTAATAAATGTTTGTTGATTGATAGAAAAGAAAACTAAAAGCAAAGGATAGAATGTGCAGAGAGACAGATTTAATAGTTCATTTAAAAAATCCTTACCAACACTAAGTATAGGTTCCAAGTAGTAAGGGCTAGGCAATTGGGATAAAGTGACTTATCCAAGGTTACACAGCTATCTAGTTTCTGAGGCCTTTTTGAATCCATGACCTCATATCTCTAGACCTGGCTATCTATCCCTTGAGCCACCTAACTACCTCAAATACTTCCTAATGATTGAAACTGTCCAAAGGTGGAATGAGCTGTCCCACAAGAGCAGCCAGATAACTACATTTTTGGTCTGTTGAGATTTCTCTTCAGTAATGGCTAAACTAGATGCCCTCTCCAAGTTAAAATTCTGTGACTCTTTTTTTCTACATCAATACATTCAGAATCTAAGTCTTGTCTATGCTATCTCAGTCACATCTCTTGTTCTTTCTTCTCCCCTCTATTCCTATTGACAATATTTTAATCAAGATCTTCATTACTACCTGCTTGATCTAATGTAATACCATCTTAACAGGTGTTCTTTTCTCTCCACTTTCTTTACTCCTTCTTTCTACCTTTAAGGCTATACTAGAATAGCTTTCCATATAGATATCTGGTTATATTATTCCCTTTCTCAAAAAACCCTTAGTGATTCTCTATCACTGAGTGAACAAAGTTCAAATTGCTTTGTCCTTGAATTCAGGATCTCCACAGCCTGACACTCACTACTACCTTGTCAGCCCTATCTCATGGAACTCCTCTTTACTATTCCTAATTAATGGCTCAGAGGCTAATTTCCATCTACCAAATATAGATCTCACTTTCACACCTCCTTATATTGGCTTATGTAGTTCTCTCTACCTGAAATGCCCTCTATCCCTACTGTTTGCCTATTGGATTCCTAATTACCATTTAATATTCATCTCAAATGCCATCCTCTAAGAAGCCTCTCCTGGCCCACCATGTCAATAAACAGCCTCCTTCCCATCTAACACTATCTTACCTTGTCTTATAATCTGTAATGCACATAATCATGAAATCTGTATGTTATATTTAGTGCTGTGTGCCTTATCCCTCTTCTAGATTGTAAACATCCTGAGGTCTGGAACTATGTCTTTTTTCAAATTTTTATCTCTCACTGTCTGCCACAGAGTTCTGTACATAAAAGACTTAATAAATGTTTCTTGAATAAATGTTATTGAAAAGTATGCACTCCATAAGTACTCATTGATTGATTAATTGATTTGAAAAATCTGACCTACTTCTAGACATTAGGAAAACAATTTTCTCTAGGTATTTTATAGCTTATTTATCCATTTAAAGTGTTGGATTCAAGTTAACAAGAATTTTGCAAGATTAAGGACCCCAGAATGAGGCAAAGAGAAACTGGGGGTGGGGACAAAGATACACCTAATCAAAAACAATTAAATTGTCTTATAGTTTATATTGTTTTTCACATAATTTATTCTCTAGACTCTTGCCACTTCTCTTCCTGTAATTTTCATTCATTTCTCATAAATGCTTACTCATAGTAATAGTTTAAGAATACTCATTATATTCATGTGAAAATTCTCCCCCCCACACACACACAGATAGTCTCTGAAAAACAATTGTTAAAGCTAAAAAAGCCATCAGCTTGTGGCCCAGAGAACTCAGTGATAAACCTCTATGAATTTAGCTTGTGAGGTCCCAATGCATAAATGGGAGAGAAAAAGAGGGCAGGAAAGAGAGGTGGAAGAGACAGACAAATATGAAGGGACAGAGACAACAGAAACACAGAGATGAGAGAGACAGACCGACAGACAGATACAGCAAAATAGAGACAGAGAGAAAGAGAGACAGAGCATTTGTTAAGTACTAATACTGGGCTAAATACTGGGCATGCGAATATAGAAATATAATCACCAAGAGAATACTTACTCAAGGAACATACATTCTAATGGAAGACAAAATAAATAGAGGATGGTTTTGGTAAGCAGGTAGGTGGGAGAGGAGCATATCCTTCTGGAGGCAATGGATCAGTCAAGAAGCAGAAGATGGAATCTAAAAAAAGGCAAAGTGTGACAGAAGTGTATCATGGCTTGAAGTCCTTTCCAAAATGTTAGTCCCAGGGAGAAAGACCTTAGTGAGGGAGAAGGACCATACATAATAGGAGCTTCACATATTCTCTATTCTCAAAATCTAACTGGATTAGTGAGAAACGTTGAGGTTTGTGCTTCCCTAGCATAACTTTTAGGAGCCTAAAAAACCTTTCAAAATGAAACACAAAGTAGGACATTAATGGATGCATAATCATAAAATATTTATTAAATTATAATCTTACATTTCAAATAATGATTATAACAATTCTTATGATCTTTCTATTCAACCTTTTTGGAGGAAGCTGTGATTCCACTGCCAAACAGGATATACTTTCTGTATAAGTTGCTAATAAATGCTTAGCACCATCTTTGAAGATGTATTACATTAAAAGGGATAACATTTTACTCTTTGAAATCTAACTGATCAGGAAATCCAAAGAGGGGCCTGAAAATGGAAGGGTTTGGCTATTTCTTCTCTCCTCCTATTCTCTTGGTCAGTGATCAGAAGGATGATTATCTTGAACAGAGTACTACAGGTTCACCATTGGGACACCATACTCATTTTTAAGTGAACTGGATTGGCTCCTGTAATTATGGTACCAGCTTGTGAAAAGGATGTGTGAGGTTTGTTTTCCCCTGCCATGCAAACATGTAGGCATGTGTGAAACATGCTAGAGAGTAAAACTCCTTGTGATGACATTTAAAGTCCTTCACAATCTGGCTTCTACCTTTGTTTCCAGACTGATTTTATGTTACTCCCCCACCCATGCTCTATGCATTTCAACCCAACTGGACTTCTTTTTATATATGTTACACACACACAAACACATCCTATTTCCCTCCTTTTAAACCGTAGCCTGTCCTCTATGTTAAAAATGGAAGAATTCTCTCCCTCTTTCTCTTTGTTTCTTGAGTCACTCATTCCTTTTAAGCCTCAATTTAAGTATCATCTTCTGTGTGATGCTTTTTTCTGATCACTAGTGAACCACCACAAATACCTTTAAATTTGTTTTATCTATATTTATGCTTTTCTATCTTTATCCCTCTTGCCCTGCTATATACATACACACACAAACACACCTATGCATAATATAAACTCACTGAGGGTGGTGGTTATTTTTATCTTTGTATTCCAAGTACCTTGTCACATAACTAGTAACTACTAGGAGCTTACTAAATGCTTATTGTACTGCTAGAAAGAAGCAAACACAGAGGTGGTAATGGTGGTTGAGGAAAGGGCTTTGACATAGAGAAGGATGAATAAATATGGGGACCTTGGAAATTGTTTATACTTGATGTAAATTTTAGATCAGTAGAGAAGTTAACTTATTTTGAAAGCTTTAGAAGCAGAATAAAAAAGATGACGACTGCTAGAAGAATTTTGTCATTCTTCTCAATAGCCTCAAGGCTCTATTCATTTTTTTCATGACATGAGACATTGTATAAAATGGTTTAAATGATATCCTGATGCATTAGTTGCAGACAGCTTGGGGGTCTGGACAATGAAGAACAATAGAATCTAGAGAACAGAGTTGACTACCTGCCAGGTACTTTTTCTCTTAGAGATAGAGTCTTGACTGAGATAAGGGGCAGCCAAAAGCATGCTTTGCAGATGGTTTAAAAATATTCTGAGTACAATGCACCCTCAGGAGAAGGGCTTTTGGTGAGAGAATAAGAGTAGAGTAGAGCCTTCCTGAAAAAGGAGAATTTGTGGTGACAAAAGACATATCTATGCAAACTGCCCAAGTGCATGTCATCATAAAACAGGGAGGCAGGCCCAGCTGGGCCATCTGTGAAGACCCCAAATGGAAAGGGAAGAGAAACAACTGAGCTACTAACATCTGCCTAAATGAATGCAGAGCATCCTCTGGGGATTGTTAAGGGAAGGAGAATGTAGTAAGAGGCAGCTTTAAGAAGAGAGGGGAGAAAATAAAGGAAATGTATGTCATGATTTTGTAGGGAAAGAAGGAGCAGAAAAGCAGATGAAGTAGCTAGGGATAAATAAGAGGGTGGCAAGAAAACAGCAGGAAGAAGGTAAGTCAACATATTCACAAGGAACACTTACTGCCAAAGAGAAAGTTCAGAACTACACAGAAGAGGAGAGAAAGGATGGGTGTGGAGCAACTCAGAAAATGTAGCTAGAGTGCTTGCTTCAGCAGCACATATACCAGAATGTAGCTAGAAGGAAAAACGAAAAAGAATGAGAATAAGAAAATACGATGGATAGAGCCCACATTCCAGAAGAAAGAAGGCTACAAAAAGGGAGCAGCAACATGCCTGAGATAAGAAAACGTGGAATATGGAGAGTCAGAGGAGAGGAAGAGAAGCGAGTGTCCAAAGGAAGTCTTGAAGTACTGAATGGAATCACATACATGCAGAGAAAGCACAAAATTTAGTCTAAAATATATAATATAAATAGCCTATGAATGTTGAAAGTTTGAGACCCAGTCACAGGACTCTGGGAGTAAAGAAGCTGATTCAATTTGGAACTGTTCCCCAAATGTTATTAAACTTGCACACTCTTTGAAAAAGCATTACTGCTACTAGACTTATACCCCCAAAGAGATAGGGGAAGAAGAGTATATATATATATATATATATATATATATATATACACACACACATATATATAAGCAAAAGGTATTTATAGCAGCTCTTTTTTGTGTTGGCAAAGAACTGGAAGCTAAGGTAAAAGTCATCAAAAGGGAAATGGCTAAATAAATTATGGCATATGAATGCTTGCTTTTATTGTTATTAATATGCTGAAATATTGGTATGCTAATAAAGAGGATAGCTTCAAAGAAACATATATGTCAATTCAGAGTGAAGTGAAAAAAGCCAAGAAAACAATGTATATAATAATAAGATTGTAAAGATAAGCAACTTTGAAAGGCCAAAGGACTCTGAGCAATGGAATGATCAACCCTAGTTCCAGAAGGCTGATATATTAAACATGCTATTGATCACATGACAGAGGAATCATGGACTCAAAAGGAATTATGAGATATAATGTTGAATATGTCAATATGTGAAATTGTTTTGCTTATGTTGGTCACAAGTTTTATTTTTCCTTTTGTCTTTCTTTTGTGAGGTAGGTGGTAAAGTGGGGAAAGAAAAAAATATTTTTATCCATCAAATATTTTTAAAGAAACAGATCTGATTCAGCTTTTTAAATTTGTTTCTTATAGCAACCTTACAAAAAAAGATTCATTCTTTGTGAAGATCTTGGTGAGTAGAATTTAGGAATCTACTTGAGAATAGATTCAGGGTTGATACAAGGAAAAAGTCCACTACCTTTTTTCTGAAATACTCCTTCTAAAAACGTTCTATTCTGTCTATTCAACATTCTAAAAGTCAAAAAGGTCTTTCTCACAAGGTAGTGAGTTCTCCATTGTTAGGCGTCTTCAAGAAAATACTCTATGACTACCTCTCAGGTATATGATATGGGGTATTCTTTTTCCAATATGAGTTGAACTACATTTAAGGTCCTTTCCAGTAGTTTGCCATTTTCTTTTCTAGTTAATTTTATATATGAAGAAACAAGCACACAAGGTTAAGTGATTTCTCCCAAATCACACAGCCCTTATTTATGATAATAGCTGAATTTTTTTCAACAAGCTGGGAAATTCAACAGAAGTATTTATATAAATGACCAGAAAACTCTCATTAGGAAGGGAAGAATTTTGAAGAATTTGAAGAAAAATTAAGGAGAAGGACATTTTTATTCTTTTAGGAATACAGAGTGATAGGATGTGTCCATCAATATGGCCCTTTTTTGTTCCAGACACTGTGCAATTTTGTGGGAATTTAAGAAGAAAGAAGACAAAGAGAAACGAGTCAGAGTCTGGGGAACTTAGCATGACATAAAAAAGATCTCAAGGGAAGGAATAAAGATAAAATTTTTTTTAAAAAAAAACAAATATATTCTCAATGACATAAGTCTTCACTGAAGATCATAATAGAGAGAATAAGGGTGGATAACTTACAGTAAAACTAAGAATGAGAAGCTAATAAAGGAATATTACAAAGAAAGTATCAAGGTGATGAGAGGAGGAAGAATGTACATAAGAATAAAGGCAACACCTTCCTAGTGTGTAAAAGAGGAAAAAAGGATAGCATTGAACTTGGGGGAAATAGATTAGGCTGTGGTCAAAAAAGAAAGTTGGATCAATAGAATAGATCTTTATAGAACTTTCAAGAAAAAAAAGTAAAGAAAAAAGGAAAATAGGATAGGCTAATAGCAGGGTATTACTCCAATAATGAAGAGGCATATGATGGAACAAATACATCACTGAGTGAATAGCAAGATGGAGTTGTTGACAAAGCACAATTCTCTGGAGTCTAATGGTTTCAATTCCTGAGCAACATCTCTGGGTTTTTCTCAGTAGCATATGGGAGAAAGGAGAAATGAGCAGCCCAGTGAAACAAGTGCTAGTGAAGCTATTTTTAAATAGCAGAAAGGATAATATTAAAAACTGAAAGTCACTAACACTGCTAAACACTGATTACATGATCTTTGATAAATGTTGGGGCAAAGTATGACAAGAATAGCAGAATTATACATATATCATGATATATGTATATATGCCAGGGAGTTTCATAAATGGGTAGATATTAATTCAATATTTAGTAAATTTGAAATAACTAATAGGACATGACAAAGGAGGGAAATGAGAATATTATGTATAATATCTGGATCAAGAAAATAGCTTTTGATTAACAATGGTTTTCTAAACAGAGATATATCACATGAAACAGAAACAGCCAAAATATGTGAACCCTTTTTTTTATCATCAAAAATGTCTATTCTTAAAGAAGAAATAATTAATTTGACAAAGAGTGTTATCAGAAAGAATTAGTTTCACAAAGATTGTTATGAGAGACTGCCTATTTGGCCATTAATTTGAGTGTTAACGGAACATTTCATAAGAAAATACATATCTTATTTGAATGATATGGAATGTAAACGATAAAATGAAAATATGATAAAATGAAAAAATGATAAAAGACCAGCAATATTCCAGATGAACCAATTTATAGCTTAATAGTACAACATTAATATTGCAACAGAAAAAAATGGAGTAAGGCAGTATAGTGTTCGTATAATAGTTCTCAACCATTCTGATCTCAGGATTCCTTTCACCTCTTCAAAATCATTAAATGTTCCCCAAAAGTTTTATGTTAATTACATCTATAGATATTTGTCATATTAGAAATTCAAATATCTCAGTGTTGTTATGAAAAGTTTTAACCTAAGTGATTCCCACTTTGAGAATTACTGATACTGTAGATAGATAGCCATAGTTGGAGTCAGTAAGATTTGAGTTTAAGTACTGTATCTGATATATACTAGCTGTGTAACCATAAATAAGTCATTTAACCATTTTTTTCTAACTCTAAGTTACAAGTAAGTTGGCTATCTCCAGAAAGAGAGAGAGAGAGAGAAGGAGAGAAGAAGGGCCCAGGGGACAGAATCAAGACATGAACATGGCAAGAAAAGCAAATCTCTAAAGTATTAAGGAGATAGAATGGAGGCTGACTAAAAAGAGAACATATAAGCTTTGTTGAGAACCACCAGTAAATAACAAAATTGGAATTTTTAAAAAAAGAAAATAGAAAAGAAGTAAATGAGAGAAATTTGAAAATTATCATTGCCAAACCTCAAGAGATTGATCAAGAAATTTATGTATTTTGCATTATATAATGTATTTTATATGAATTCTGTATTTATATTTCTACATTGATATATTCTTAAATATAGTTCCAAGGAACAGGCTATTCATGCTAGCTGATGAGGACCTTTACAAGAATCTATAATTTTAAGGCAAACTTAGACGGAAAGTAGCTCCCATATCTTCCAGAAGAGAGTGGAGTACAAGGTGTGATCAATACAGAACTTTTTCATAGTTATATATTTTTGGTGTTTCAACATTATGAATAGACAAGATGACAATGACTGGGAAACCTGCTTCATATTCTCTATACCCTTGTAATAAGACTGGAAGCAAAGGAACTTTAGTGTTCAGATCAGATTTTTGAAAACACAAAACAACAATTTATGAAACAAATGAGGATGATGGAATGGTAAATAAAAGGCTGAGAATTTCAGGATCACAGAATAAAAACTAAAAAGAACTTTTTGTCTACTGCCATTTTAAGTATGAAGTTAAATTATAGTAATGTCAAAAGAAATCAATTCACATGTCCAGGATTTAAATCTAGGGCCTGAGATATATAAAGGCAAAACAGAATAGTATTATATGAAGCAATGTCAAAGGAGTTGATGGAAACATAGATTTTAGAGTTGAAAGAAACATTAGAGGTTAATGGGTCATGGGATCTAGCTGTGAAGATGTCATAGAATGATAGATTCAAAGCTAACAGAGACCTTAGAGGTCATTTAGCCCAGCTCTTCACACAATGTAGGCTACTAAATTATTTAAAGTAGGTGGAGAATGGTATATACTTTTAGCACTGGAGAGCTTACTATCTCATAAGGCAGCCCATTCCATTTTCAAGGAACTCCAATTATCAGAAAGTTTTATATATACATATCATGCCTCCATTGGTATTATTAATGCTTCTGGATGTGCACAGAGCAAATTTTATCCATAGGCCACTTAACTTTTCAAATATTTGGACACTGTTATCATGACTCTTTTATGTCTGTTCTTACCTAGACACAACATACATAGTTCTTTCAGTTATTACTTATTTAAAAAAAAAACGGTGCTAAGGTATTGTTCTATTGAAGAGGGAAAAAAAACTTTTGAAAACAGAAAAGGAAACCTACCCAAATGGGCAGAGTAAAGATGGTAGGTAAAGTCCAAAGGCATTTTTAAAAAAAAGGAAAAGAAAAGGGAAGTATAAAATAAAATAAAAAACTAATGGATGGTGAAGATATGATAAAAACAAAAACAAAAACAAAAAACAACCTTGAGAAAGGAAGTAGAAAGAAGTAGGACAAAGCAGAGATCTCACTTGCAAAGTGAAACATATAGCCAATTCAATATTCCAATGAAAAAGAGAGTGCCTCTACTTACTTATCCAAGATAATAGCATTAAAGTAGAAACAGCAAGGCTTAATTTCTGAAGGTACCATAGGAAAAAAATTGGAGAGAGTTACCCAAGATTATAGGGGTGTGAATGAAATATATGGTGTCTATTAAGTTAATAATAAATTATTATGAAAATTAAAGGAAAGGGAGAAAATGGAAGAGCAAAAACCCAGTCATTATAATCATATATGAAATAATAGAAATGCTGAATTTTATGAAAGTATAAATATTTAGCAGATTGCCAAAAGAGTAAGATGGGGGTAAGATAGCTAAAAATTGTAAATGAAAATATGAAATCATTAATTTTATAAGAAATCAACATTACATTTATATTATTGGGGATGTGTTGCTAGTATTGTTGTTGCAAAGGGAATTGCAAATTTGTGGAAAAGGTACATAGTTTTTAATTCTTCAAGGACCTATTATTTCCTTACTATGTGTTTACTCCTTCTACTGTTACTGATTGCAATACTTATGAAACTATTTGATGGCCTTTCATAGTTGCTATGGTTAAAAAGAAATCATCATCTTGGCTGAACTTAGCTAGTTTGGTCTTTGGACAACAGAAATACAATCTATTTATTAGACTCAGAGTAGAAACCTTTCCATTTTGGGTAGGAATCTGAGCTTGTTCTCTAATGTCATAGCCTTCAAAAACTAGGTGGTCACCTTAATGTCAGATCCAAGGGCCAGTCTTTAGTACCCAGGCAATGTGACAGTTATTTGGGGGCACTAAGAAGCCATTTGTCTTTACTTATTTGTTCAGGATTCTGTTTTGGAAGGGTGAACCTAGTAGAAGTCTGATAGCCAGATAAATGATATATTGATAGCATTATTTTTTAAAATAAAGAAACATAGTGCTAAAAGAGAACTTTGGGTCCTAAGATTTAGAGCTAGAAGGAATTTTGGAGATTACCTAATAAAAATACCCCATTTTAAATTTTTGCTAATTTATACTTTTTGTCTTTTTTATCACTTTCATTTATAAATAAATATATCCCTCCTTCTTCCCCTATTTAGCAAGTCATACCTTGTAATAAAAAATAAAAAAAGAAAAAAATTAATAAATTTGAACCACACAACCAAAACTAACATTACAGAACATATTTTTTTCATAATTATCCTCTACTTCTGGGAATAACAGAGGAAGATGCATTTTGAGGAAAGAGAACAAGGAGAGAAGGAAAATACACTTATATGTATTTTCATTTACTTTATGACAGGGACAATGCTAAGTGCTTTAATTTTTAAATTTAAGTGCTTTTATTTTCCCATTTCTTTAGGACATTTTTGTTCATTATAATTATGCAACTAAAATATTTTTGTTGTTATTTTTATTTACATTGTTATAGTCATTATATGTACATATATGTATATATACATATATATATATTTCTTAATTATGTATAATTTGCTCTAGATCATTTAATGAAGTTTTCCCATATTTCTCTGAATACTTCATGTTGATTTTTTTCTTATGGCACAGTTATAATATTGCATTAAAAGAATATATCACATTTTGTTTAGCTACTTCCTAGTCAGTGAGAAAATATTTTGTTTCCAGTTTTTTAATAAGATAAAAGTTCTTTTAACTATATGTTGATATTTGTGGGGAATCTTCTTTTTTTTCCTTTGGTCTGTTGGGGTCCAAGGCCTTGGATCTCTGGATCAAAGAGTATGAGTAATTTAGTTAAAGTTATAGCATATTTCCAAATTTTGTTCCTAGGTAGATGAACAGATTCACAACTCTACTAATGATGTGTCAGTATGCTAAACTTTTCACAGCTAATCTTTTGCCATAATGGGAAGATGAAACTCCTCATAACTTGAATATTGGTTTGTTTTTTAATCCTCCTCTTGGCTATTTGAAGCAATCTTCCAAATATGAATCTCCTCATTTTACAAATGAGATAAAATAGTTATAGATAGTTCAAATGACTTGATGAAGGTTAGAGTGGTAATAATATGACCAAGTGTTGAGGCTAGATCTTTTAAACTAAATATAAATATAGATATATAGATTTGTTTTAACATCATATAGATTCCCCTCTCTTTTGTTCTCTCTCTCCCTCTCCCAAAGAGTCATCCCTTATAATGAAATTTTTTGAGAAAAGAGAAAAAACAATAAAACGAATCAATCCATTATAAAATATATGTATTGTATACAATATTCTCACTTCTGGAGTTGAGAGAGATTGTTTTTCAAATGGTTGTTTGTCTTTGGGCAAAGTTGGTTCCTTATAATTTAATAATTTTATTTTTTATTCATTTTGGTGGCTGTTCTATCCATTTTCATTATTGCAGTAATTGCATATATTATTTTCTTGGCTTTGCTTACTTAATTTTGCATCAGTTCATATACATCTTTCTGTGCTTCTCTGTAGGACAGGTATATGGCACAGTGGTTAAAGGCTGGACCTGAAGTCAGAAGATTCCCCTTCCTGAGTTTAAATATGGCCTCAAATACTAACTAGTTGTGTGACCCTGGGCAAATCACTTACCCTGTCTCTATTTCCTCATTTGTAAAATTAGAGTAGGAAATGGCAAACCACTATATTATCTCTACCAGGAAAACCCCAAATGACATAAAAAAGAATCAGACATTACTGAAAACAACTAAATGATAGCAAAATGCTTTTTATAGTTATAGCATTCATTGTTTCTAACAGTACAGTGATATTCTATTACATTCATGTACTACAATTCATTTAGTAATTCCAAAACTGATGGGCATTTCCTTTGTTTTCAGGTTTTTGCTAGCACAAAAACTACTGCTAGGAATATTTTTGTCTTTAGGGAAACCTTATTTTTTTAAAGACCCCTTTTGTTCAAATCTGACCTCAGACACTTCCTAGCTGTGTGACTCTGAGCAAGTCACTTAACCCCCATTGCCTAGCCCTTACCATGCTTCTACCTTAGAACCAATACATAGTATTGATTCCAAGATGGAAGGTAAGGGTTTAAAAAAAAGACCCCTTTTGGATATTTACTTTCAGTGGAATCTTTAAGTCAAAGGATATAGACATTTTAACTATTTTATTTGCATGTTTTCCAATTGCTTTCAAGAATGGTTTTACTAAAACATAGCTCCATTAAAAAACATTAGTTCATGTGTTTCCACAATTCTTCCAATGTTGACTATCACCATCTTTTTTAGTAAAATAGTATTTTCTTTTATTTCTATAATCATGTGGTATCCTACCAAATTCCTTTTATGCTATAGATATTGTTTTGATATCTGAACTAAAGAAAATCAGTATATAAGGAAAGAATTATTAATATTAAATATAAACAGAAGTTTTTAGCAATGTATCGCAAAGATTACATGCAAGTAGAGGTTGGATTTGTGCCAATAATGTAGAGATGGTTTAATATCATAAAAAAGTATAAGTACATATTACTTTACTATCTGTTAGAGGATGTCTATTATAATACACAATATTATGGACAACATAATTATTATATTAATACTAAGAATAACATGTGGTCTATGATGGTGATGGAATACTATTGTGCTATAATGAATGATGAACTGGAGGATTTCTAGATGAACTGGAAATACATTCATGAACTGATGCAGAGTGAAATGAGGAGAACCAGGAGAACATTATACACAGAAAGTAAAACACTGTCAAATGATCAAATGTAATCACCTTTGCTACTAATAGCAATGCAATAATCCAGGAAAACCCTGAGGAACTTATGAGAAAGCATGCTATCCAAATTGAGAGAAAGAACTATGGGAGTAGAAAAGCAGAAGAAGAACATATATGATTTATTACTTATTTATATGGATATAGGATTTTGGTTTTTAAAAGAGTCCTCTATTACAAAAATGGATAATATGCAAATAGATATTGAGTGATAATACATGTATAACTGAGTGGAATTGCTTATTGACTCCAGGAGAGGAGGAGGGAAAACATGAATCCTGTAACCATGGAAAAGTACTTTAAACAAAATTTAAAAAATGTTAAGAAAAACGAAAGATAATTGTATAAAGAAATATAGAAAAAGCTTTTGAAAAAATATCCATATATTTTCTTATCTTTGTCAATTTGCTTGGGAGGTAAAACTTCAAGGTTATTTTGATTCGCATGTATCTTTTTAGTGGTTTGAAGCATTCTTTCCTATGGTTGTTAACAATTTGGAAATATTTGGAGTACTGTTTTTTCATATCCTTATACTACTTATCTATGGTGAAGCATCACTTTAGTCTATGTCTTTTAGCTAGAGAATCCAATGTTCCTTCCATCACATCACCCAATTTCTCTTAGTGGTCATCTAGTCCAATTCCTACTTGAAGTATGAACCTCTTGTACAAATTTATGTCTCTGCTTGAAGAGTTCTATTGACAAAATTATGTCAAGGTACATTTGTATAATGGCTCTTCTGTCTAGCCTGGATTGTCAAGGAGGCATAAGTCTCTAAGTTCCCTGACAGTTTTATTTCTTCCAAGTAGAGAACAATTTTCAATAAAGGGGGACTTTTCAAAAGCTCTTACTTACACTACAATGGAAGCTCCACCCTCCTGCCCTGATCCTATAATTTTTCCATTTAGAAGAAATACAACTCTTATGAGTATTAGCAACATTTTGAGATAGTCCAGCCTTGCCAAAAAAAATGTTACTCCTTAATAACCTTCTTGATGCAGAACACTATGCTAGGCACCAAAAATACAAAGATAAAATAAAACCTAGACTCTACCTTCAAAAAGCTTACAATCTGATAAGGAGGCTATTGCCTAAAACTAGAAACAAAGAGAAAAGGGCCACTTTTTTGGCATCAATCGAATGACACAATGTATATAAAGTATTTTGTTAATCTTAAAGAAGTATAAATTCCAAATAATATTATTGTCTATTACTACTATTTAAAAATGCAAATTCTTTGAGATTCTTTCCTAGAATGTCTATAGTGACAAAACAGTGAACCTAAAAGGGTATTTAAAGATGAGGGAGTTATGATTCTAGTTATTTCTCTGGTTACTATGCCCCCAGTGTATCAAGACTACATACAATCAGAATTAATCTGCCTTTAGTATCTGGGTTCTTCCAGAGCCTGAAACAAATTCCTCCCTTCTTTTTTGGAAGTTTCACTTGTAGTTGCTTGGATCCCATCATCCTCTGTTGGTTCTGCTCTTTGGTCTTTATCCCTAAAGAAGTTTTCAAGGGTCAAATGCTTCTTTTGCTGTTTGCTCATCTTCCCACCCCCTTTTTTTGCCTGCGGACTAGGAAAGATGAATTTTTGTTCCTTGCCAACACCTGTGCCTTCAAGGGATGGGTCTGAGGTGCTCTTTTGTTGCTGTAGTTCCCAATTCGAGATTCTGAAGTTAGCCTATGCCCCAGCTCAGAAACTAGAGCAATAGATGGGTGCGGAATGTGGGAGTGTGTGTGTGTGTGGGGGGGGAATGGGAGCCTCCACTTCTCTGTGTGCAGTTTTTCTTCAGGTTGCCTTTATCCCATAAAATTGACTCTCTCTGCCTACTGTCAATGTGAAATTTGGGAACCCCAGGTTTGCCTCTGTCTATTGGGAAAATAAAGGGAGGTTTCAGACTGATTTTGTTTTAGGCTGTACAATAGACCTTAAAGTACTTAATGATCCCAGTTTTGGTGGACTAGTAGACATAATCAAATGTTAAGTACCCTTTTTTGTCTTAGTAGTCTCTCCCATTGAATCAAAGTACTTTTCTAGGAAGCCCAGCCATTGGCTGGACTCTTTCTTTAGTATTTATTGTAAAGCATCAACCTCTCCCTGATAATTCTGTCTTGGACTTCTCATTTCCTTGTAGCCATTGTAAAGCCAAGCAATCATACTTCCTAGTCCTTAGTTCTCCAAAAGGTATGTAAGTCTCCAAGTTCTATTGTTCTTTGGAGAATCATCTAGCATGAGATCTTCTCAGAGACACTATCCCAGAGCCCCCAGGGTTTGACTCTGTGTGGTATTTAGTGATTGGCTCTGTGTGGCAGTTAATATTTAAGGACCCATCTTTTTCCTGATTAAAAATTTGTTTTTTTTCTGACTACTTTAGTAGTTCTGTGGTTTCCCAAGTTCACACTGCCTTTCAAATTGTGTTCATCTGGAAAGCCCTGTGTCTCTTTCTTGCTGTTGGGTTTGGATTTCTGTCTTTTTGAAGCATTTTTAAAAGATTGGTATGGTAAGATAGTCAGAACATTTTTGACTTTTGTGATTCCTAAGCCACCTTCTTGACTCTGCCCCCTGCTTTTATTTAGGAGCAGAAAGAGGTAACTAAACAATTTTGGCTCAAGTAAGATCTAATTCACCTTTTACATCTAACATTTTTTTCCAACTCATAGCTTTTTTGGAATTCAGTTAACTTTATCTAGTGTTTTATTTTCATAGACCTTTAAATTTCATGGTTTAAGAAGGAACATTTGTGTGATCCTATGTGGATTTCAAGTGACCAGGTTTCAGGAAAGCCAATACAAGATCAGGAAATGAGTGGAAAAATTAGGCCTGGAACTCAAAGGATGAAAGCCTAGAGTACTGCCTTTGTTGACTTAGATTGAAAGGTAGATGCTTATATGAAAAAATGCTCTAAGTGATCATGAAAAACACTAATAACCAACATTTAGCCTGAAATCCCTTTTCTAGGGCAGCCACTCTCATATAGGAAACAGCTTAGTTTACTGGCATCTGTCACTTTGCCTTATATTCATATAAAGGTCAGGGAACATGTCCTTCTATATAAGGGTTACATAATCTGGGACCCAAGAAGAGATGTGTATGTATTTGTTTTGATAACAGAATAATTTCCTTTACAGTCCTACTTTCATTTTATACTTTTATTCATTTACCTATTTTAAGAGTCCAACAGGCTATAATGAGCATTGATAAAAGGCCTACTATGTACCAGGCATTTGGCTTAACACTTGTGATACAAAGAGAAGCAAAAGATAGTCCTTGTTCTCAAGAAGCTTATAATCTAATGTTTAAAATTAAGTTCTTTCATTTTGAGTTATAAATAATCTACTTTCTTCTAGCCTCTCCCCTACCCATTGAGAAGGCAAGCAATATGTTACCCATCATAAAATATATTTCCTTATCAGCCATTTTGCTAAAAACCCAGAAAAACAAAGAAAGTTTTTAAAAGTACAGTTTTCTACACAAAATTCATCAGTTCTCTCTTTGGAGGAAAACAACATTTTACATTACAGGCCTTTTGGAACTGTCTTGGATCATTGTCTTTATAGGAGTAGCTAAGTATTTCATAGTGGATCATCATTACTATGTTACTTTTATTATGTTCAAAGTTCTCCTGATTCTACTCACTTCACTTTGAACAAGATCATATAAGTCTTTGTAGCTGTTGTTGTTTTTTAAATTGAGGTAATCATGTAATTTTTGTTGGTTTGGTTATTGATATGGTCAATTATATGGACAGTTTTCCTAATATTGAACTATCCTTACATTCCTGGTATACATCCCACCTGGTCATAGTGAATCACCCTTGGGATAACTTGCTGGAGTCTTTTGCTAGTATTCTATTTAAGATTTTTGCATCTATGTTCATTAAGGAGATTGGTCTATAGTTTTCTTTCTCTGTTTTTGGTTTGCCTGGCTTTGGAATCAGTACCATATTTGGGTCATAAAAGGAATTTGGTAAAACTCCTCCTATGCTTATTTTGTCAAATAGTTTGTATAGTATTGGTAATAGTTGTTCTTAAAATATTTGATAGAATTCACTTGTGAATCCATCTGGTCCTGGGGATTTTTTCTCTTCTTTTCTTTTTTTTTATTTTAACTTTGAAATCTTTATTTAATTATTTAATATAGGATATTTTTCCATGGTTAAAAGATTCATGTTCTTCCCTCCCCTCTCCCCATGCCCCTCCCATAGCCAACACTCAATTCCACTGGGTTTTACATATGCCATTGATCAAGACCTATTTCCATATTATTGATATTTGCAATAGGGTGATCATTTAGAGTCAATATCTCCAATCATTTCCTGGGGATTTTTTTCTTAGGAAGTTCCTTGATGACTTGTTCAATTTCTTTTTCTGAGATGGGATTATTTAAGTATTCTGTTTCCTCTTTTGTTAATCTAGACAATTTATATTTTTGTAACTATTCACTCATTTCACCTAGATTTTCATATTTATTGCCAAAGTAGTTCTTAATAATTACCTTAATTTCCTCTTCATTACAGGTGAGGTTACCCTTTTTATCTTTGATACTATTAATTTAATTTTCTTCTTTCTTTTTTTATTAGATTAACCATTACTTTATTTTATTTGTTTTTTCAAAGTACTAGCTCCTATTCTTATTTATTAGTTCAGTAGTTCCTTTACTTTCAATTTTTATATTTCTCCTTTGATTTTTAGGATTTCCAATTTGGATTTTATCTGGGGATTTTAAATTTGTTCTCTTTCTCATTTTTTAAGTTGTATGCCTAATTCGTTGATCTCTTCCCTCTCTGACTGATATATGTGCTCAGGACTACAAATTTTCCCCTGAATATTGCTTTGGCTGCATCCTATAGATTTTCATATATTGTTTCCTCCTTGACATTCTCTTCAATGAAATCAGTAATTGTTTCTTTGATTTGTTCTTTGACCCACCAGTTTTAAAGAATTAAACTAGTTTCCAGTTATTTTTAAATTTACCTTTCCATAAGCCATTATTGGGTATGATTTTCATTGCATTATGATCCAAAAAAGTTGAATTTATTATTTTTGCCTTTCTACATTTGTATGCAATATTTTTATAACCTAGTATATGGCCAATTTTTGTATATGTACCATATGCTGCTGAAAGGAAGGTATATTCCATTTTATCCCTATTTATTTTTCTCCAGATATCTATCAGCTCTAATTTTTCTAACATTTCATTTACTTCCCTTACATTTTTATTATTTAGTTTTTGGTCCAATTTAGCTAGTTCTGATAAGGGATGCAGGTTTTTCTTTAATTTAGAACTGACATTATTTGTGTAAAAAGTGTTTTATAATTGTGTTGCCCATTATTTTTCTAGTACCTTATTTTATTTTTATTCATTTCATTAAATTTTTCTTCAGTTTTTTCCAGATCATACATGTATTATCATGCAAAACATATTTCTATGTTATTCATTTTTATAAGTGAATAATCTTATTAAACCAAAACCCCAAATCATTTTCGTCTATTTTCCTATTCCAATAGTTCTTTCTCTGTAGGTGGATAGCATCCTTTTTCATAAATCTCTCAGAATTGTCCTGGATCACCGTAGTACTATTTGTAGCAAAGTCTGTCATATTTGATTATTCCACACTATTTCAGTTACTATGTATAATATTCTCCTGGTTCTGTTTATTTTACTCTGCATCAGTTCATGTTGGTCTTTCCAGTTCTTTCTGAAACCATCCTATTCATTATTCCTTATAGAACAATAGTGTTCCATCACCATCATTTACCACAATTTGTTCATCCACTCCCCAATTGGGGGACATCCATTTAGTTTCCAATTTTTGCCATCACAAAAAGTACATCTATAAATATTTTTTGTACAAACAGGTCTTTTCCCATTTTGTAAGTTCTTCTGACACCACCCTACTTATCATTTCTTATAGCACAATAATATCCCATCACAATTAAATATCACAAGTTGTTTAACCATTCCACAGTTATTGGATATCCTCTCCATTTCTAATTCTTTGCTATACCAAAAAGAGCTACAATAAATATTTTGTATGTATTGGTCTTTTTCCTTTGATCTCTTTAAGATATTAATAATAGCTAATAGTTAACATTTATATAGTGCTTAATATGTGTTAGACACTGTACTGTGTTTACAATTATTTCTTTTGATTTTTCACAAAATCCCTGGGGGAGGCAGAGTTGGAATTATTAGCTTCATTTTTACAAAGGAAGAAACTGAGACAAAGAGAAGTTAAATGATTTGTCCAGGGTAAGCAGCTAGTGTCTGACTCAGACTTGGATTCAGGTCTTCTTGAACTCAGACTCCACATTGTGCAACTTAACACCTTTGGATACCGGACTAGTAATTGTATTACTGAAGCAAAGGGTATGAATAGTTTTATAGCCCTTTAGGCATAGTTCTAAATTGTTCTCCAGAATGGTTAGACCAGTTCACAGCTTCATCAGCAATGAATTTGTGTCCCTATTTTTCCATATCACCTCCAGTACTTATCATTTTCCTTTCCTGTCATGCTAGTTAATTCAGAAGATATAAAATGGTACCTTAGAGTTCTTTTAATTTCCATTTCTCTAATGATTTAGATCTTCTGTGACTATTTTAAAATTTATTATTCCAAGTTTTACAAAACTAAACAAAAACAAACATTTCCATATTCAAAGAAAAAGAAGATAGTACACAAAAGAAGTCACAAATCTATATGGTAGCTTTCTTTTCTTTGTACCTACATAATGAATTTCATCCATAAATGGGATAAAGTCCAGCCCCTCCTAACCTCCCTGATTCACAGAATATATTATTAATGGAGAGCATTTCCATGCAACTATTGATATCTTTGATTTCTTCTCAAAATTGCCTGTTCCCGTCCTTCAAATGGGAGATGGCTCTTTTTTTAAAATTAAAATTTGGCATAGTTCCCTTTGTATTTGAAAAATGGGGACTTATCTGAGAAACTTACTCAGTTTGTTATAAGTTTTCCCTTCAGTTTTCTGCTTTCTTTCTAATTTTAGCTGCATTACTTTTGTCTTTATAAATCTTTATTTCATGTAATTAAAATTATCCATTTTATCTCCCTTGATTTTCTCTATCTCTTGGATTTTATGCATTTAAAAACATGATTCTGAGGAGTCCATAGCCTTTTCCAGACTTCCAAAGAGAACATTGATACAAAAAAAAGTTGAACCCCTTTAATTATGTTATTTTTTCTGGGCCATTTTTGATCATTATAATTGTAAAATAATTGGCATATTTTTTCTTTCCATTTACATTGTTAAAGTCATAGTATATATTTTTCTTGATTCTGACACTTTTATTCTGGATCAACTTATGGAAATCTACTAACCCTATCTCTGGGCTACCTAGTTTGAGTATAGTGTTTTCAGAACACATTACCATACAAGACAGTTTGTTACCAAATTATAGAGATTAGGTGACTTACCCTGGGTCATACAGCTTGCAAGTCTTAAATGGGAATTGAACCCTCATTCTCCTGACTTCTAATCCAGCATTTGTGAATGTTATTCCATTATCTCTCAAAGTAAGTCATTTAAGGGCTCTTGACAAGAAATTTCATATTTCTGGCTTTCAGTCTTCACCTCTGTGAAATGAAGAGATTATTGAACTAAATGATATCTCAAGTGTCTTCCAGTGTGACATGCTAAGATTTGCTTACTAAATTTATTCCACACCCCCCGTAAAGAGCAAGCACAACATAGCCTCACAAAAGACCACCTAAGAGGCACAGATGTCTTTCTTTGCTTACCCAGGCCCAAGCTGAATGTTTCTCCTCAATCTGATGACTGACCCATGCCACTCTTTTGGTCTCCAAATTTCTGCCTCACGCATAGTTTCGAGATTTGAGTGAGAAGACATTTGCTTGGAGATCTCACCTGTTTTAAATGGAAGAAAACAACAAATAATTTATAAACATAGGGGCAAAAATGACCAGAGAAGAATATTTGAAAGCCAAGATACAATTTAATAAATGTTCTGGTTCTGATGTATTGATAGATGGAAATTCCTCCAATGTATTTCATAAAGTAGGCCACAGCTCTCCTTCCTGATTTGGAGTCTCTTCCAACTTTGGGGAGATAGAACTATTACATTATTAGCTCTGGGGTGAAGCCTCCCAATGCTATTGAAATATTCTCAATTTAAATTCTATTCTGTATTGCTGTATCTGAATAATTTTTATATCTGGAATATTTTACATTTTAATGCTAGTCTGACTTTTTTTTAATTTTTGTATTTTAAAGGATTGTAAACCATGCTCCAAAAAAAGGAAAATAGATCTTGATATATTTTTATTTCTTATCATTAGACTAAGACAAGAGTCTGAGTCAAGGTTAAAAACAGAGTTTGTAGCATCTTTAGGCATTTTATTCAGACAAGCAATGCTAACTAGAGGCAATATATTGTGGTAAATAGAAGCCTAGATTTGAGGTCAGAGAGACCTGGGTTCAAGACCTATCTTTGATGAATATTAGCTGTGTATTCATGACCAAGCCACTTAATCTTTGGGGATTTGGGTAAATTCCCTAAGAAAAGTTACAAAGAATTATTCTTGAGTGTCAGTGGATGAGGTTTCCAATAATAATAAAAGGTCTCAAGGTACTTTGTGTGTGTGTGTGTGCAAAGGGAAAGGAGGAAAAACCTAATGAAGCTGAATGGTTGAGAATCTCCTTTAAATCAGTTCATTCATGATTTTTCCTCCTATTTTCAGAGCCAAACATGTAGCAAAAGGTTAATAAATATTTTTAATTCATTTTAATTTATTGAAAGTTGCGACTTTATTGTTAGGTATACTCGATATCCTGACAGACAGTCACTCCAATCACACTGTAGATTTTTTTGTTTTGTTTTGCTTAGGAATTGCTGCAGCCAAGGATAGAATCTTCGGAATAGAAAGAAGCCCTGGGACAACACACATTCAGCCTGTCGCTATGCCCATGCTTGAACCTTCTCCACTTCTTAGCAGGACCCAAGGTCAGCTCCATTTTATGATGAGGCACTAGAGTTGGATTTTGGCAGAGATGACACATCGGTCATTACAGAATGTCAAGTGACCCATTGGAGTTAAAGAAACTTTCCCTTAAAGAAGCCAGCTTAGAAACTTGAGTATTCTGACAGCTGAACCTTGGCCTACTGGGCCCAGAGCAGCTATCCTCAGATCAACAGAGGTTCTTTCTAAGCTGCTATTTAAACAGCTGCTAATCAAATAGTAATAAAAACATAGAAATTTAGTGCCTTGAAGTTCAACTAGTTCAACCCCCTCAATTTACAAATGGGGTAACTGAGGCCCATAAAGGCTAATTAACTGTTTTGTCTCTATAGCCCAAAATCTTACCTTTATTAAATACTCTCTAGTGTATTGATTTGAATTGCCCCAAAGTCACACAGCAAAGTTTAGTGGCAAAATTGGCATGCTCGGACTAATTATTATTCCTCTATAGGATATAATATTACTTCTGAATGGGGATAAGTAGATTTCTGACTGGTAAATGAGTCTATTTCCCCCCTTTTCTTCCTCTTCTCCAATATATCCTTCTCTTGGAAAGGAAAAAAAAATCGGGCAAAAATTATGGAGACAAATCAATGTTGAGCCTTCATCTGATTATGGCTTCAGTGTGGCTGTGCTTGTCCTACCTATTGTTGTGTGCTATGGGTAGGCTCCAAATTGGGAGTGGAAGAGATGACCATAAAGAGAGGCAACTGGGTGGCACAGAGGGAAAGAATGCTAGGCTTGGAGTTAGGAAGATATGAATTCAAATTCTGTATTAGACACTTACTAGCTATGAGGCCTGGGCAAATCATTTAGCTACTCAGCTCAGTTTTTTTTATCTGTACAAAAAATAATGATGAGTAGCTCCCTAGGACCTTATAAATGTACCCTAGACATGACAAGGATGCTATCGGAAAGGAGAACCAAAAGTAAACCCACAACTGCTAATATCCAGGTTCTGTTGCTTTCTTTCCATGAGTCCTCTAGTAACTCAGGCCATATCATCTGATTATAAATTGATCTAAGAAGAATAACAATTTATTAACAGAAGGCTAGGGGTCTCGGAGAGCACAATGGAATAGGAAAGTGAGTGGGCCTTATAAAACTGTGGAGAGAGATAGAAGAGGGGAGAGATAGCAGTAAAAGTATGAGAAGAAATGTCAGGGGAAAATACTTGAACCTCAGTACATGGTGACTAAATCCTAGGGATAAAAGAAACAGTATTTGAGAGTATTACCAACCACAAAATGGAGAGAAATCATTTGATAGGGTCTAGGAGTCTGTAGAGTCTAATGATGACTGGTCCTATCTCATGTGGAACCATCAGATGCATTGACAAATACTGAAGAATGAGTGTGGTAATGGGGAAAGTATGATTGATTTTTCTCTTAGTGTTTTCATGTTAGTATATTCCTGGTATGCTATCTCCTAAGCCAGATTGAACTCAGATTCATTGCCAACTTTATATCTTCATTCTAAAATACTAGTAGATGGTGTATAGTCTAAAAAAACCCAACAGATGAAGCACTCAGCTCCAAATCTGAGTCATAGAGAATGCAAACCTTTTTTTTTTCTTCCCCTAGAAAGGACCCTTTTATCTCCCCTCTTTCCATCTTCCCTTTATGTATTATTGTCTTCTCTAACTGAAATGTAGGCTGCTTGAGGGAATGACTGTCTTGTTTGTTTATATTTCTTACCATAGTAGAAGGCCAATAATAAGGCTTAATAAATGCTTCCTCTAACTTTGTGTCTGGCACCTTTGGCACTCTTATGTGTGGAGACTCTGATGGACCTACTCAGATCGTTTAATAGATGAATTCCCTCCATTTCAGGCTCTCCAGTGCTGTTGTGATTTCTCTCACAAGTTGCTTAATTCTTGATTTATTTCTCATCTGAATTAATGAACAAGCATTGATTGAATACTTGCTATTTAGACAGCCATTTGCTAAATATTATGAATATGAAGAGAAATGACACTATCCTCAAGGAATGTCTCTTTTCCTTTAATCCTTATTTCTTTTCATCATTTCATAGTCTCTTTTTCTTTTGCTTTCTTCCTGATGCTTAAGACTCTTGAATATTATTTTACTTTCTACCAACCCAGTCATCCCTGCTTTTTTTTCCCCTGAGGAGAATTGTTGTCCAGCTTTTTTCAGTCTTGACCAGCTCTTTATGACCTCATTAACACCATTTGAAGTTTTCTTGACAAAAAATACTGGAACAATTTGCCATTTCTGACTCCAGCTCATTTTATAGATGAGGAAACTGAGGCAGATAGGATTAGATGATTTGCCTAGCCAGTAAACATCTGAGGCCAGATTTGAACTCACAAAGATGAGTTTTTAATTTTTTTTTATTTTTTTAGAAAAATTTTCCATGGTTACATGATTCATGTTCTTACTACCTCCTTCACCCTTGCCCCAATAGCCAACACGCATTTCCACTGATTTTAACATGTGTCATTAATCAAGATCTATTTCCATATTATTGATAGTTGCATTGGTGTGGTCATTAAGAGTCTAAATCCTCAATCATGTCCGCATCAACCCATATGTTCAAGCAGTTGCTTTTGTTCCCTGTTTCCACTCCTGTAGTTCTTCCTCTGAATGTAGGTAGCATCTTTACCATAAATCCCCAGAATTGTCCTGGATCATTGCATTTCTGCTGGTACAGAAGTCCTTTACATTAGATTTTACCATAGTATATCAGTCTCTGTGTACAGTTTTCTTCTGGCTCTGCTCCTTTCACTCTGCATCAATTCCTGGAGGTCATTCCAGTTCACATGGAATTCATGAGTTTTTAATAAAAAGCAAGTGACTACAGTTTCAGGGGAATCAAGGACAATCCAAGTATTGAAAACACCCTTCAATTTTATAAATTTTGAGTTATTTTATAGTATCTGAAGGGCAGTCAAGTAGGATAGGACTGAGATATATTCTTTTTGGCCCCAGAGCAATGAATAAAAGTGGCAGAAGGGCAGATTTAAACTCAGAAGCATATTAAATGTTTCAAAATTGGAAGGGAGCTCAAAGGTCATTCAACATAGCTTATACCTATACTGTAATTTCCTTACAATATCTGAGATAAAGTAAGCTGACTTCTATTAAAGGAACCCCCTGTCTTCAAAAGAACCCTTCTACTTTTGGACAGCTCTAATCATCATGAAGTTTTCTTGTTTGTTTGTTTATTTTAAGTTCATCAAACCTTAATTTTCCTCTCTATAGCTTCTACTCATTTACCCTAGTTCTATCCTCTCAGGCCAAGCAGAGGCACGAGCCTTCCATGTGACAATCCTTCAAATGCCTGAAGGCAGTGATCATGCTACCCATCCCACAACAAGTCTTTACTTCTCCAGGAGAAACATTTCCAGTTCTTCAGTCAATTTTCATATAACACAATTTCTTGTTCCCTCCTCTCTATCTTCTTGCCCACCCTTGGATCAATTTAATTAAAAAAATTTTTTTTTCTACTCTGAAATGTAGTGCCCAGAATTGAGTGCAATATTCCAAATAAAAAATCATCCTGAATGTAAACTGTTAATAATCTACAAGTTCACTTCATGAATAGATAAGCATTTAAAAATCCCTTACCTTCTGTCTTAGAATCAGCAAAGCAGAAAACTGGTAAGGGCTCAACAATGGGGGTTAAGTGACTTGTCCAGTGTCACATAGCTAGGAAGTATCTGAGGCTAGCTTTGAACCCAAGACCTCCTGTCACTGGGTCTGGCTCTCTATTTAGTGAGTCACCTAGCTGCCTCCAAAATGAGCATTTATTAAAGTACTTACTGTACTCTGTTCTAACCACCATGCTAAGGGTGCAAAGAAAATGACAAAAAATGTCCCAGTCCTCAAGGAGGTTCCATTCTAATAGGTACTTACAAGATACATGCATAGTAGATGGAAGACAACCTTAAAAAAATTAGGAGAAGGCTTCGAATGGCCTCTTAAAGTAGGTAACATTTGAGCAGAGTCTCAAAGTAAGTCTGACAAAGTAAGACTCCCATAGGTAGATGTGAGGAGAGAGAACATTCCTGGCAAGGGTAATGACATGCACAAGGGCACTAAGACAATCTTGTGTGAGGAACAGTTTTTAAAAATCAGTATTTGCTTCTCTGAAGTCCTCCTATAAAGCCTTATTATAATGGGGACAGGGATAAGCTAGGGTCATCAAGTCTATACTGGTAAAACCCAAGATCTTCCAGGTTCTACCAAGCTAGAAGAGCTTTGAGTATGAGTCCAGTGATAGACACTAAACCTCCCATTTATTTATTTTTTTCCATTTGAAAGTTGTAACTTTTATTTTTATCTTTGAAAATTTTATTTAATTCATTAATTTAGGATATTTTTCCATGGTTACAAAATTCATATTCTTTCCCTCCCCTCCCTCTACCACGTTTTCATAGCTGACGTGTAATTCCTCTGGGTTTTTCATGTGTCATTGATCAAGACCTATTTCCATACTATTGATATTGGTACTAGGGCGAATGTTTCGAGTCAATATCCCCAGCCATGTACCCATTAGCCCATGTGATCAAGCAGTTATTTTTCTTCTGTGTTTCCACTCCCAGAGTTCTTCCTCTGAATGTGGAGAGAGTTTTTTCTCATAAGCCCTTCCAAGTTGTCCTGGGTCGTTGCATTGCTGCTAGTACAGAAGTCCATTGCATTCGATTTTACCACAGTGTATCAGTCTCTGTGTACAATGTTCTTCTGGATCTTCTCCTCTCACTCTGCATCAGTTCCTGGAAGTCATTCCACTTCACATGAAATTCCTCCAGTTTATTATTCCTTTGAGCACAATAGTATTCCATCACCAACAGATACCACAGTTTGTTCAGTCATTCCCCAATTGAAGGGCATACCCTCATTTTCCAGTTTTTTGCGACTACAAAGAGTGTGGCTATAAATATTTTTGCAGGTCTTTTTCCCTATGATCTCTTTGGTGTACAAACCCAGCAATGGTATAGCTGGATCAAAGGGCAGACAATCTTTTAGCTTTCTTCGGGCATAGTTCCAAATTGCCATCCAGAATGGTTGGATCAGTGCATTAATGTCCCAATTTTGCACATCCCCTCCAACATTCATTACTGTCCCCTACTGTCATTTTAGCCAATATGCTAGATGTGAGGTGAGGTGATACCTCAGTTGTTTTGATTTGCATTTCTCTAATTATTAGAGATTTAGAACACTTTCTCATGTGCTTATTGATAGTTTTTATTTCTTTATCTGAAAATTGCCTATTCATGTCCTTTGCCCATTGGGATTAGGAAATGGCTTGATTTTTTGTACTATTGATTTAGCTTCTTGTATATTTGAGTAATAAGACCTTTGTCAGAGTTTTTTGTTATAAAGATTTTTTCCCAGGTTGTTGTTTCCCTTCTGATTTTGGTTGCATTGTTTTTGTTTGCACAAAAAACTTTTTTAATTTAAAGTCATTTAAATTATTTATTTTACATTTTGTAATTTTTTCTAACTCTTCCTTGATTTAAAAATCTTTCCTTTCCAAGAGATCTGACAAGTATACCATTCTGTGTTCACCTAATTTTCTTATAGTTTCCTTCTTTATATTCAAGTTATTCACCCATTCTGAATTTAGCTTGGTGTAGGGTGTATCTTTTTCCCCATGATCTCTTTTGGGTATAAACCCAGCAGTGGTATGACTGAATCAAATGGCAGGCAGTCTTTTAGCTCCCTTTGGGTATAGTTCCAAATTGCCATCCAGAAAGGTTGGATCAACTCACAACTCCACCAGTAATGCATTAAAATCCCAATTTGTCACATCCCCTCCAACATTCATTACTTTCCTTTGTTGTCATTTTAGCCAATCTGCTACATGTGAGGTGGTACCTCAGAGTTGTTTTGTAAATCTCCCATTTAAAAGCCAAGATAAATTCAGAGAAAGATAATCATTAACAGGATGTTTTATTTTTGAGCCATACCAACTCTCCAATACCACATATGAAGAGAAAGAGATATTATGATTTCAATATAAGGCAAGAATCTCCCGATAATTAATATTGTCCAAAATTGTAAATCAATGTCTCAGGAGGAAAGGGGCAACTTTCTTGTTGCAAGAGTTTTCACATAGAAGTTATTTGACCGCTTATCAGAGATTAGATTTCTTTTGAGTTATTTTTCCAACCCTAAGATTATATGATCACAAATTTGGCCTTTTGGATAATTACCACTGTCAATTATGGCAAAATACCCAAAGAGTAGTTTTAGCCAAATAAGATTACCAATGAATTGAGTGAATCTAAAGGTAGAAACTTTGGGAGGTTTGGCTACTGAGAGAAATTTGCCAATTTTCTGAGTCTGTATCATGATTTTGGCTTTTAAGTTAGTATTGACAGCCTCTTGTCTGATATTTGTAAAAGGAATGAAGTCAGATGTGACAATAGGTCCAGTTTCACTCAATATTTATTGAACTTCTATTATGAACAAGACCCCATACTAGTATAATCACAATGGGTAAGTCAACGCAGCCAAGCTATTGGAGCTGGAGTGTGGAACCAAAGCTGTGAGCACTAGATCTAAGGATTATTTCTTTCTGGGACTGCCTTTAGACAGCAGGAGAAAACAGAAATTCTGGGCTGGTATTTCTAAGATTGATTCATTCTCCTTTCGTAGATGATCCTGGAAAGCTGTCTGTGGTAGAACTATGCAGCGTTGGATCAGTGGGGACAGGAGAGATGGAAAGAAGCTTCTGTTTTTTCCTGAATTCCCTGTGTTATGTGAGATTCACTAAGGGAGATGAACTTACTCCAATGAACTTTGATCTGTTGGAGTTATTGGACAAATATAATGTGGAAAAGGTTTGGTGATGATAAATTTATTTCACAAGGATAAGTGGCTTTGGCAACACTATTTGAATCATTCTAAATTATCTGGTGTGCCTACAGCAGAGCTTGTTGGACTAGGCTATTCAACACAGTGGGAAAGATTATAAAGTGTATGACATACCTAAGCCTTCAGGGCATTCACAGTCTAGGGGGGTGAAGTAGAAGGGGAGAAGTCATATACATACAAAAAAGCAAGCTAACAGCACCTCAGAGCACGGTAAGTGCTTTAAAAATTTAGGATTGAGTGAACCATAAATACCAAACGTGACCTATAGACTATCCATATATAAGTAGTAGTAGAAGGTAAGGGACAGAGAATAAGCATTTATTAATCACCTACTACATTCTAGGAGCTATGCTAAGTGCTTTACAAATGTTCTTATTTGGGACCCCTGTGACGTAGATGCTATTATTTTCCTTATTTTACAGATAAGGAAACTGAGATAGAGGCTAAGTAACTTATCCAAGCTCATACAGCTAACAAGTGTCTAAGGTCAAATTTGAAATCAGGTCCTCTTGATTCCCACATAGTGGTTTGTCCTCTAGCCACCTATTTATCTAGAGCGTTCAGGAGGAAAGAAATATATTTTAACAAAGGGATAGAATTAAGAAAGTGAAAATCATTTTCTAGGGAGAATGAGTAAGTTAATCTGATTAGAAAATAATGTGGTGCAGTGACACATAAGGAGACAAAGTTTAAAAGTAGGTAGGAGTCAGAGTTAAGCTCTCAAATCTATCTACTTTCCTTTAAGAAACCAACAGGCAATCTGGAAGTTACTATTAGGAGACATTTTGGGGATCCTCTGGGAAATTATTCTATCTCAATAATCTGTTAGTTACTGTGAAAATGCCCTGAGATAGTGTGAGGAAATAGCTTGTCAAAGACTGTGGATTTGAATTTGAATGGGTGTGAGATTCTTTTCTCTCTCCAGTGTATTGGTATGCCTAGTCTAATATGTGAATAGGTTTTCTTGGCCCAAGATGACAGAAACACAGCATCATAGGCTCTTAGAAGCTATATCGGAGGTCACCTAGCCATACCTGAAGAAGAATCTACTCTTTAACATACCTGATAAATGGCCTCTACTAAAGGGTGCCCCAACACCCAGGGCCCCATTCAACTCATTCCATTTTGCTCTAAATGTTAGGGATTTTGTCCTAACATCAACTCTTATCTCTTTGCCACTTTCAATCATTGGCTCCTAGTTCTACCACTGGGGTCAAGGAGAATGAATTTTCTAGGTGATAGCTCTTCAGATACTTGAAAAAAAATATCAAATCTCTGTTCACCCCCATAACTCTCCTCTTAAGTCTTTTCTAAATATCCTTAGTTATGTCAATTGATTTCCTATGAAATAATCTCAAGATCCATCTTCATCATCACCATTATTTTAGCTAGCACATTAGAGTTTACAGAAAACTTTTAAATGTTATCTCATTTGATTCTCCAAAACAATCTTGTTATCCTCATTTTACTGATGAGAAAACTGAAGAAGGCAGAGATTAAGTGATTTATTGTAGTATATCTGAGGCTAGATTTGAACTTAGATCTTCCTGATTCTAGTCCAGTAGTCTAATGACTATACTACCTAGTAGCCATTTTGGACATGGTCCTGTGGATGCTCTCTAGCTCTTAACTGTTTATTCTGAGATGGTGCACACACATCTTAATAAGATATTCCAGATTTTCTCTGACAAGGGCAGAGTATAGTGAGACTTTCACCACTATAATTTTGAATATTATATATCACAAGATAACCTATTTATGTTATTATTTTGGTTGTCATGTCACACTGTTGACTCATATTGAACTTTTTCAACTTATAAAGTTGATTTTCTTAATACAGGTGTAAGATTTTGCATTTATTCTCCTCTGTTAAATTCTATCTTATTAGACCTGGTGAAAAGTCTAGTTTATCAAGTTCATTTAGAATTCCATTATCCAGCATTCTGGTTATTCTTCCTGAAAGCTTTCTGTCATCCTGAAAAATGATATATATGTCATCATTGTATTTATGTTATTGATAAAAATTTTAAATTACTTAGAATGTCACAGAGATCCCTTGGATACTCAATCCATTAGAGACCTACTTCCCAGCTGACTTCAAATATCAATGCTTATACTAGTCACTAAACCCTTACCAATGCCATTTAACAATACTGTTATTTGATTCTCCTTCATTTCCAACTTGTTCACAAAAATTCCATGAGAGAGTTCCAGGTGCTTTTCTATAATCTATATAAAGCAATATAGAATGCATTCCATCTATCTAGCAGTTTAGTGAACTTAACCAAATTAAATAAAGTTAATCTGTCATGGAATATTTTTTATGACATCGTGCTGGCACTTTGCGATCAATTTCTTTTCCAGATGATCACTAATGATTTAATAATCTCTTTAATGATATGTTCTACCATCTTGCCAGGATTTATAAGCAAGTTCATCAGCCATTAATTTGTAATCCCCTTTTCTTTTCTTTATTAGAAATTGGAGCATCTCCCCTCTAAGTGAAACAGTAGATTGAGGGCTGGACATGGAGTAAGGAAAAGTTAAAATCTGGCCTCAGATACTTACTATGTGACAATAGGCAAGTCATTTTTCTACCTCAGTGTCTTCACCTGTAAAACATATCACTCAAATCTTATAGTTGTAATGATTCAATAAGATGTTTGTAAAGAACTTTTCAAATCTTAAAACATTATATAAATGGTAATTTTCAATATTATTATAATTGGCTCCAATCCTACTATTCTTGCTAGAGTGGTGGTGGAAAGGAAGAGTAAAGGGTGAAGAGAATGAAATCAGGACTGTTAGGAGTCTATTTGAAACATTTCAGTCAGTTGGTATGTATTATAATATAATAAGAGTTAGCATTTTATAGTGTTAAATATGCAAATAGTTTAAATGTTATCTCATTTGATCCTCATGACCAACCTGCATGACAAGTACCATTATTACCCCCATATTAAATTCACAGAAATTGAGGCTGAGTGGAACTGATTTGCTCACACTCCCTTGGACAGTGTTTGAGTAAGTATTCAAACTTCGATATTCTGACTTCAAGTCCAGTGATATATCTAATATGCAACTGAGCTGCCACCTATATCACCTACTATCTCTCATTGCCATCTTATTGGTATTATTCATTCATTTCAGTCATGTCTAATTCTTCATGACTCCATTTGGGGTTTTCTTTGCAAAGATGCTGTAGTGATTTACCATTTTCTTCCCCAACTCATTTTACAGATGAGGATGCTGAGACAAACACGGTTAAGTGATTTGCCTAGGATCACACAGCTTCTAAGTGTCGGAGGCTAGATTTGACCTCATGAGGATGAGTCTACCTGGTGTATTATCCACTACAGCATGTAGCTGCCTTTATTGCCATCTAGCTGCAACGAAAAGTATCATTACACTAGAGAAGTAGCTGTAGAAATATAGAGGAGAAGGTAGCTAAAAGCGACACTGTAGAAGGTAACTGGATATGAAAGGCAAAGGTAATGGAATAGTCAAAGATAACCTTGAAATTGATGTCTAGGTAAATGGTTCTGCCACTAAGTGAGGTAGGGAGATAAAAAGGGACAAAGCAGGTCAAAAGGGAAAGATCTTAACTATTTTTTTAGAATATGTTGAATTGTATGACCCAGTAGAAGATCTCATTGAATTCTTAATATGTGATCCAAATGGTGGTAGTGGTGGGTATTAGAGAAAGATAGATGATCTGGAATTTGAAAAAAAAAATAGAAATTTGGGAGCCATTATGCAGAGGTAAAAGCTGAGATTTCTAAGAAGAGACTATGGAGGGAAAAGAGGTCTAAGGGAAGATCTTTGGGAAATAGCCATCTTTAATGATTAGGAAAGGAGGAAACAGGAAAAGTAAAGGAGAAAAAAATGCAATAGGGGAAGGAGGAAAACCAGATGAGTATGATTTCTTTGTGGTAAAGGGAAGAGTAGGAGGAGAGAGTGGTCAAAAGAAGAAATAATTTTTAAAGACCTACTACATTTAATGATTATAGAATCACTTTTGACTTTTGACAAAACAAGCAGTCTCAGTATAATGATAGGAGCCAGATTAAAAGGAGTTGAAGAGTATGCATTAAGAATGTTGAGGCATCAGGTATAGGTAATTTGTTATACAGAGACTGGCTAGTAGACAGGGATCTAAGAAGCTTGGAGAAATCCAGAAACCATAGAAAGACCAGAACTAAGTAGAGACAATAGCTACTGGGTGATTCCCAAACCTGGGCCTCTGGAATTCAAGGCTTCATTAAAAACCAAGAACAGGAAAGTGAAACCAGATTGGGGAAAGGAGTAGTACAGGATTATTTTTCTTTACTTCATTTAGGATACTTCTTTATAGAGAATCACTTAGGTCTTTCTGAATCCCCAAGATTCTTCTAACACATAACAGAAAATGAAATTACAAAAAAGCATGAATCACTCTTGACAATTAGTATAACATCACGGACTAACAATTATCCCGGAGAAGATAAAGGCCATGTATCAACTTGCCTAGAAGCAGACAAAGGTATTCCTTAGCACTACAAATGCTAATCACCCAATGCTGTTACACATGCCCCCATCAGTCTAGGGATATTCTAATAGACATGAGACTAGAAATTAATTATAAAGCAACAAAATTCAAGTCAATAAATCCTAATTTAGTACCTACTATGTGCAAGGCATCATTCTACTAAATGTCTCCCATATGCAAAGAAACTGGATGCTGGGGATGGATGTGGGGGTATGGGGTAAGATAGAGAAATAAATAAGAAAAAGTTCCTTCTCTCATGAGAAAAAGAAAAGGCAAAGATAAAATGTGCACAAATATTTCTAACACAAAGTCTTATGACTTCAAATCATGGAATAAAATAGTAACTAGAGAATAAAAATTGTGGATCACCCATAGAGCAATAGAGAGATATGTGGTGGGTACAAAAGTAGGAAAGATAGAAACAAGTAAACAAGGTTTACTATGTGCTAGACACTCACTGGGGATACAAGCAAGTATAAGCAAAAATAAAGACAGCCCTTACCTTCAAAAGAAGCTTTAATTACAAATAGGGGAAAAGAGTACATGAAAGGGAGCTAAAAAGGCAAGAGAGGAATTTAAAGGTACTTGTCACATTATTTTGAAGTCTGGAAGTTAAGAACTTGGATAAGAGAATATAAAGGATGGTCTAGGATCTAAATTGAAGCACCTCCCCCATAACCCCACCAAGCATTTACCTATAGGTGGAGAAAGGAGTAGGCCTTGCAGTATGATTAAGTTCCTTTGCAAAGAATTGCATGAGAGAGCTAGTCCAAAGTATGTCATCAGAAAATTTTGTGACAAGAAAAAAATGGTTGGTAATGTGGCAAAAGCAAAGGATTATGGATAGAGAGCCCTGTTGTCTATTGATAGGATGGCACTTGTGTAAAGCAGGAGAACTAGAGGAATATCCCTGGCCTAAGGGGTTAACACCCTCTGGAGGATTTATGGGAGAAGATGGATATGTATGAATGGGATGCATTGGAGAATCTGTTGGAACTTCAAATGTGGTTTACAAGAGAAGTACAAACAACGTGCTGCATGTGATTCAAGTTAGGAAATATCTTTTCAGATTTTAAGAATTCGGAAGGGCTTCATGGAGGTGGCAGCAATAAACCAGGTCTTGAGACCTGGGTATGATTTTAAGAAATCATATAAGACAGAGAGAGAAAAATATTTCAGGTGTGAGGGAAGACTTGCAAACACCTGTGAGGTAAAAAAAAATAAGAGATACATTTACAGAAAAGAAAGTAATCAGATTTGGCAAAACATTGAAAATGTGGAGTGGATCAGGATCTTAGGGCACAAGATTATGTAGGGTCTTAACTTGGATTTTGATTCAATTTACTCAGCAATGAAGACACCCAGAAGGATCTGGAACAGAATACTATTCTGATGGGTTCTATGCATAGTCCTTTTTTGCACACATACTCCCAATCAGGGTTAAGTTGTGCCAAGAAGTGCTACTGGGTGACTCAGTCTACATAACAGAGGGCTGGACCTAATATGGAATTAATATATAGCTTAGGGCACTACCTATGTGCTACCTGAACTGATTCCATTGAAAGATCACGCAGCTGTATATCTCCTTGATGCTCCGTTTTGCTGAGCAAACCTCACAAAGAAGATGAAGCCCGGAACAGCCAGCCAAAGTCAGAGCAACTCATGTTATATAGAACAGACATTCCAAAGGCTGAGTGAAGTGTGTCCTGGGGCCATGTGGCTGAGTAGCTGATTGCTAAGTGGTAGCAGCTAAAGCTAGATCACTCCAGCAGGCAGCTGTCACAGAGGAGGTTGCTCAATCCAAAGAAAAAAATGCTTCAAGGCAAAGAGGTGACTGGGCTGAACGTGGGAGACTTTGCAAGTAACCTCAGGAGTCACTAACCAAAGCGAAAACCGTACATGTCCCCTATGTGGGAAAAACAGTCGGTCATCCACTGGGCTTGTCAGTAAACTCATACACATCAGTACCATATCGGTACTTTTTAGTGAGGCCAGAATGATAGCATCACAAATGCTGAACTGGAAGAGATCTTAAAGACCATCTCAGTCTAAGGTAAGGAAACTGAGGCTTAGGGTCATGCAACTCTTAAGTATTTAAGTTTTCCTGATTCTAAGTTGCCCACTCCATTCTGTCTCGGTTTGAGCTTTATGTGGATTGAAATATGCTCCATCCTAGACAGATACTCCCTCTGGCTTTCACTTGGACCATTATTCTCAAAATTGCATTTTTAGAGGGGGATATTTCCAGTTTCCTAAAAGGAATGTGTTGAATCCCTATTGAAAATCCATCCTGAATAAAAGGAAAAACGGGTGTTGGCAAAATTATATTTAGTAGAAACAAATCTTCATTTTCAGAGATTGCCTAAAATATGTTAGATCATTAGGACTCTCATCCTAAAGAGAGCAAGGATGATGACTGGAACAGGTACAGCAAGAAGATCCATGTTCACTACAGAATGGTTAAAGAAATTTTGGAAGCAGGAGGGATGCTGATGATGGGCAAATTCCTGGTGGGTCTTGACATGAGTTTGTTAGTTCATTTATTTATTTATTTTACATTGGGGTACTTGAGTAGTTAGTTGGCTTTAGCTGATCCTATGGCTTCATGAGGCAGTGATCTAAAATAGATAGATGCAATCAGACCAGGATCAGAGACAAAGTGGTACTTTGGTAAAGAAAACCAGGTTTGGAATTGGGAAGATTTAGGTTTAATGCTCACTTTTGACACATACTGACTCTATGCCCTGGAGCAAGTGCCTTAATCTATTAGTATCCCAGGTTACTCACTGCCTGGGTTCTGTGAACTTGTTTTTGTTTGGTTGGTTTTTTTTAAATTCTGAGAAGGGATTCATGAAATTTGTTAGACTTCCCAAGACTAACTTGGGCAGCATCTAGTCAAAAGTGTAATAAATAAAGTAAAAAGACATTTTTGTAATGACTATAGGAAGACTGAAGATTTGTTCTTTTATATTAGTTCTGAAGTTTTTTGTGTGTTCTGGATCCCATGGGAAGTCTGGACCCCTTGGGCCTAGAATGCTATATTAACAGAAGAAATTTCTTAAATGGGAATTCCCTGAACACTTGACATCATAGGTCTCATATCATTTATTTTTTGAGACTAGATCTCTATCTAGTTCAGGCTGGAAATATAGCAACCCTTTCCACTGCCCCCATCCAAATTCTGACCTGCACAGAAGTTCTGTCCTGCTCCATTTCTGACATGGACCAACTCACCCATCCTTAGGCAATCTAGTGGGTCCCTCATCCCTCTACTACTGGGGGCTTACCATATTTGTGCTACATTTAATGTGGATATCCTGTTGCCTTTAGGGCACTGCAGCTCAGAACTCCTGAGCTCAAGCAATCCCTCAGCTTTGGCCTCTTTAGTAGCCAAGATTGCAGGCATATATCACCACACTCAACCAAAAACAAAAACTCTGACTTGACTCATTCTTCTCATGTCTTAGAGTATGTCCCTGAGGCTCCCCCAATGTATACTTCCCTCTAGCACAATGGTCGGCAACCTTTTTGGCTGTGAGAGCCATAAAGGCCTGTGGAAGGAGTAGGATGGAGGCAGAAGGCACTGGAATATGGGGTGAGGGCTGAAGGGCCACCCGGGGCACATCCTGTGGTTCTGCTCGGATTGGCGGGTCAGGAGATGGAGCCCCGAGAGACATATGTTGCTGACCCCTGCTCTAGAGGAACTAGAGCCTGAGGTTCCCTTTCAAAGTGGGTCAGTAGAATAATTTTCACACGCAATGGATGGTACCTAGTCTTTATTTCTGTAGCTTTCCTTTTCTGTCCAATTCTAGTGAATGTCCTATGGCTTTGGCTGCCTCCTAATTATGGTAGTGATGTTAAACAAGCTTATGCCCAAACCTCACTGCCCCCCCCCTCCATGAACCCCATTCTTACCCCTTTCCAGGTGGGTCCCATATCTAATTGTCTCCATCCCAGAGGGTAGGTAAGTATTAGCTGTTGCTAGTCACCTGGAGCGGTAGTCTGTTGGCTATATAATATCCCCCCACCCCCAATTCAGATCTGTGTGTGTATGTGTGTGTGTGAATACAAAGGAACTTTAAGTGATCTGTCCACGGCATTGAAATACCAACCTTCCTTGGTACTTTGAAAACTCAAAGCCTTTTACAAGATGAATAGCAAACTGTGGATGACAGCTCCCGCAGAGTCATTATTGAATTGCAGCAGTGATGACTGCATTGCTTTGGATTTAGATAAAAGACTCCATACAAGACAAATGGTAGGAGGACATCAAACAAGACTGTGTCCATGCAGTGACAGAAGCAATTCAATTGAAGAGGCTGTTGATTTCCCCAAGGCTACCTACTATTTCTTCCTGAGTAATTTATATTAAGGAACTAAAGATTGTATATTCATCTTCTATTTATACTTTTCTCTAAAAATACGGCCAGGTCCAGTTGTCAAACCAAAGCTGGGCAACCGCCCTTGCCCGGAAGGGAAATATCAATATGGGAACATGTTAATTATTTTGTACCTGGTTTTATTTAACCACAATAGCGGTATGTGTAAAGGTTATAGACAGAGAGTTGCAATCTATAATGATCAGATAAAAAGATTAGTCAGCAGATCAATAGTGCTCTGTACCAACAGGAAGCTCTATGCACTCAAGGCAACAATGAGCACAAAGGGTACAGATAAACATCGGCCACCTTTATTTAGATGAAAGCCAATTCTCGAGCCCATCTCTTTCCTCATTAATTATGTACCAACCTTGTGGAAGCTAAGTTGGAAAAGCATCATTCAGGGTTTTTCTTTTCTTTTTTCTTTTTCTTTTTCTTTTTCTCTTTCTTTCCTTCTTTCCTTCTTTTTCTTTCTTTCTTTTTATTTTTTTAATGTCTGGAAGTATCGGTTGTATGGAAAACTATGTAAAACGAAAGCTGTTCCTTCCATTGTGCTCACAGATGTTGTATCCGCCCAGTTCATCAAAATGGAAGGGGTGTCAGAAGCAGTGCTTGCAAAAAGTCCTTTGTCTCTCCCCGTGTATGTGCATGTACATGACAGGATTTGGCCTCAGAGGTACTATCAAAGTTGCTCAAATGGATTTGGATGCTGATATATTTAACAGTGAAATAAGAGCTATCGGGAGAGTTTCTCAGCTGAGGGAATACATTTTGGTCCTCTTACTGCTTCTATCTAAGTTGACACTCTTTTCATTTTCCATCTTTTTAATTTTCATCACTTGTAGCCACTTGTCAGTTTCCACTCTTGAACTTTCAGCCTTAAAAGTTTCCTTTGTTCTGTTTCTTCCTATTTCCTTTTCCTTATTTTTCCCCCTGAGGTTCCTTCCCTTTTTAATTTTTTTTTCTTGGCTAGAACCAGTTTACTTGGTGACATGGGTAATTGCTACTTGGTGTATTCCAGGTATTTGGCATCTTCAGGCTATTTAGATATATATATATATGAAAGTCATATAATTGTTTCTAGTTACACAACCTAGCCTTTTTAATTCTTTTCCAAGTCTTATATAACTATGGCAGGAAAGTGACTATGAATTCTTGGTAACTAAGAATCCATACAAGATTCTGACAAGTTCTACCATGCTAGTAAAGCCACATAGCATAGTGTGGGCAAGACTATGTTGGCTTTCTAAGAATCATCCTAGGGAGGCCTCCTTAGGCATATCAAACTGGATGTTTTGGAGATATTTTTAAATGCACTGTATCCAAAATGGAACCCATTTTCTTTTCCCCTAAATGCTCCTTTCCTTGACATCTCTTATATATTCCACTTTCTCTTCATTTATGCAATTGCCACCCTGATTCAGGCCTCTTTGAAGTTATTCTTGGCCTGTTGCATAAACTATTTTTTGGTGGTTTGCCTGACACTCAAGTCTCCACTCTTTTCAGTCCATATTTTACTTAGTCATAAAGGTGATTTTCCTGAAGCAAAGTTCTGACCAAGGTAAATACCTCTCCTATCCTAAATAAACTGCAATGGCTCAATATTACCTCCAGGATAAAAAATAAAATCCTCTGTTTAGTTTTAAAAAAAACTCAACCTGACCCCTTTCCAGCTATCCTATTTTCTTACACTTTACTCCCTTCCATACCTGCTACTGACCAAATATCCATTGACACTGTTTTTCTTGCTGTTCCTCCTAAGTTGGGTCTCTCAACTCCATACCTTTTCACTCAGTGTCCTCCATGCCTGGATTATTCTTCTTTATTAACTCTATCTGCTAGATATATTGACTTTCTTTAAAACCCAGATCAAATTTAACTTTATCAAGAATCTTCTTTTCTCCTGGTTGTTTTTAGTGCCTTACCTCTGAAATTATCTCTTATTTATACTATGTGTACCTTGTATGAATATAGATGTTTTTATGTTGTCTTCCCCCCATTAGAAAAAATGTTCCCATTAGAAACAGGGACCCTTCTTTGTATACCTTTCACTTACCACAATACCTGGCTCAAAAGTACACTTAGTAAATGTTTCTTGACAATGATAATGTTGATAAAAAAGTTGACATGAGTAATAAGGTAATGATGGATCAGTAATATAGCTATCTGAAAGTGGTGAAAATACCAAATGCTTCAGAAAAAAAATCAGACCTTATCACTAAAATAGACTTTTACAGAAAATATCACTGAGGTATCTATTTTCTCACCTCTACAAAATCTTTATGAAAATAATCTACACATGTATCAAGGGCACGAGGGTTGGAGAATGGAATAGAAAGTTTTTCACAAATGATATTGAAAAGCAGTCTGCAATTGTAGCATCACACCACAGACTGAAAGGTTAGAAAACAAAATCTCACTGTACTTTTATTGTTGGCTATTTGAAAAATTGATTTGGTTGAAAAATGCTGGCTCAAAGGTATTACTCTAATAAGGGATGTTATATACATATATTAAAACCATGAGATTGCTTGAAAAATAATCAAATGCACAATGATCTCTGCTGACCTCCATTCTCACATTTCCACCAACTCATTTGGTATCTCAAACTGGATGCCATGTAGACATCTTAAATTCAACACATCCAGAAAGGAACTTATTATCTTTTCCAGAAGACCCTCCCCTCTCCCTATCTTCTCTATTACTATAGAAGGTACTATAATATTCTCAATCCCCCTGGCTCAAAATCGGTGTCATTCTTGCTTCCTCATTCTCTCATTCCTTTCTAATATCTAGTTTGTTGCCAAAGCCTGTTGATTTTACTTATGTCACATCTCTCATAACGCCCTTTTTTCTCCTCTGATCCTGCCACTAATCTGGTGAAGGTCCTCATCACTACACATCTAGACTATTGCCATATCCTGCTGATTGGCCTCCTTTCAAGTCTCTCTCCATTCAGTTGGATGAATGACCTTCCTAAAGTACAGGCAATGACTCCCCTTTATCTCCAGGATCAACTGCATAATTATCTGGCACTCAAAGCCCTTTGGACCCTTTCCCCTTACCTTTCCAGTCTTGTTACACTTTCCTCCCCCAATCCCTACATGCTCTGCAATCTAGTGACATTGCCATCCTTAATTATCCCCAAACAAGGCACTCCATTTGAATCTAAGCATTTTCACTATTTCTACCCCATATCTTTAATGCTCTCCCTCTTTATCTATGCTGCCTAGCTTCCCTAACTTCAAGTCCCAGATAAAATTCTACCTTCTACAGGAAGCATTTCCCTATCTCCCCTAATTCTGTTGCCTTTACCCTGTTAATTGCCTCCAATAAACTTTTAAAAAACTCTTACCTTCTGTCCTAGAATCAATTCTAAGACAGATGAGCAATGAGCTCTAGGCATTTGGGGTTGTGTCTTTCCCAGGACCACACAGTTTGGAAGTATCTGAGGCCAAATTTGAACTCAGGTCCTCCTTACTCCAGAACTGGTGCTCTAACCATTGTGCTATCTAACTGCATCATCTCTAATAAACTTTAAACTTTCTTTCTTATTGCAGGTCTTGGAGGAGTTCCATGCACAAAGTAGGCACTTAATAGGTTTTTGTTAACTGACAATGAGTGAATAGAATGTTGGGCTTAGAGTTAGAAAGACATGAATTTATACCCTACATCAGAGTTGTGTGACCCTGATCATGTCACTTAGCCATTCTGTGCTTCATAGAGGATTCTATGGCCTCTAAGGTACCTTCCAGCTTAAATCTCTGATCCTATTTTCCATGCAAGTTTGCATGCCAGTTGATAGCCTCACAGTCTAAAGAAATGCAGAAGGAAGGACTCAACATATTGGCTAGACCCTTGGGGAGAATTTCTAAGAAGAAATAGATAAGAGTTGTGCAAGATGAAAATGTTAGGATAGGTAGGAATCCCTTCCTTTGGAGGCAGGAAGTATCCATATTGATGAAATCACGGATTCTTCAAAATATGGAAGAAGTCTTTTGAATGGGGACTCCCTACAATGTTCTTTGATTCATTTTTCCATATTATCTTCTACTTCTTTTTAGGAAATGTTCAGGAATGTTTCAAAAAGTTAATCAGTGTGTTTTTGGATTCAATTCACTCAAAAGAGCAGGTTTAAATAAGCTAAACTTCAAAACATTTCATTGTTATCTATTCTGTGATTCCTATTTGGCACTGATAATTAAGATAAAAAAAGACACCCAAAGAAAAGTGACTTGATTGATCTCAATGAAAACAATTTTGTTTTGTTCTCCTGAAGCCATCTTTGGAATGCTACTTTGTTTGATTGTTTTCTGTATTTTTCCATCCACCCTTTTTCTGTGTTAAAATGGGTGTGTATTGATTGACTTGCTCTCAAATTACACCCTTACAAGTGCACATGCAACTCAGTAATATTGAAGTCTGTAGGAAATGTGTGTATGTGAGTGTGTGTGCATGCGTGCATACACACATACATGTACAACTGGAAGACTGGCCTATAGACTTTCTTAAATATGAAGCTCCAGGATGGAGTATATATATTTGCTTTAATTTCAGTTTTGCTAAAGCTTCAGAACTGATGAAGAATGGTAGCTGTTGCTAAGTTTGAGTCAATATAAGAGGAAATTGAACTTCAATTCTTGTCAACTTTTGGCAATATGTTTATATTTGATAGTCACTTCTCCAGTGGAACTAATTCCTGCTATAGTAGCCCTGTGTTGTGGTGAGTGGATTGTGAGTCTTTAAGTCTGGAGTAATAACCGATGGAGTAATTTTAAGTTTTGTAAAATGCTATACAGTTATTAGCTTATAGAGCTTTACAACAACTCTAAGGACTAAGTGCACTAAGGCATGATTATTCCCATTTTACAGATGAAGAAACTGAGGGCTCAGGGAGATCTGTGGAAAGAGCTCTGGCATCAGAGGACCCAGGTATAAATTCCTCTTCTGATTCTCAGTATTCAGTCACCCTAGGAAAATATCTCCATGGAGTTCAATTTCCTCTTTTATAAAATGAAAGATTTGGACAAATGGCCTATGAGGTTTACTCCTGCTCAATATCTATGATCCTACGACTTGGACCAAGTCAGCTAGCTATAACCATTGTTGGCAGGTTTCAAACTCAAATCCTTTCTAATTGCAAGTGGAATACTTTGTCTACTGCATCATCCTGCTGAGCATCCCTACTTACCTTTACATATAATTGTGTGGCCGTGATCATATCTCATTAGACAGACTACAAATTAGAGAGAATTATTAAACTATGGAGGGAATTTCCATGTTAGGAACTCCCTACCATAATAAAATCCCAGGTCCAGAACAAAAGTCAAACAGAAAATTAGCATTATGGCTAGGTATCATTAGCTGAACAATTTCACAGGATAGTTTTGACGTAACAGTTGAACCAATTAGCTGCCTTCTGCTGTAACTTGCCAAGGTCAGGCATATTAGTGATCTGATTACAGCTGCATCATATAGATCAGCAGTTATTTTCAAAGACTCAATGTAACTCTTCTGTCTCCATGTTTGTAGATGGGTCACAACTCTGATCATTCATTCAATGAGTATTTATTGAGTATCTTTCCACATTAGGTATTAAATAAAGTGAACAGGAAGGGGGAAATGCTATACCAGTTTTTTAAGAAGCAAAGCATCATAGCTCCCTAATATACCAGTTGTCATATGTTATAATTAGCATTTTTGAGAAATGGCCTCAAACTCTGTGCTGTGAAACTTATGTGGCTTCACTGTCCAGTATCGGTAATAGAAAAGGGCAGGAAAAAATGACTTCCATGATTATTATGGGAATTTAACAATTATATTAAACTTTAACATTTACAAAGATATTGTTTCTAAAATCCCTAAGAAGTAGGCAATGCATTTGTATATTGTTATTAAAGTTTTACAGGGAAGGAAACTGAGTTTCAGAAATTAAGTGGCTTTCTTTAACAACATAATACACATAGAAATATGTATTACATGATAGCACATGTATAATATATATCATATTACCTGCTGTCTTGAGGAAGGGGGAGGAAAGAGAGGGAGAGAAAACATGGGATTATAAAATGTCAGAAAAGTATTGTTAAAAATTGTATCTTCATGTAACCAAGAAAAGAAAAATATAAAAGAAAGTTTTTAAAAAGGAAATTAAGTACTTACCCATAGATACATTGCTAGTTAGAGCTGAAGCTAAGATCTGAGCCTTAGGCCAAGTGTACCATATTTTCTTAAAAAACAAAACAAACTTTGGATTAAAGTGAACATTTCAATATATACTTTAAGGGAGGGAGCCTCCTTCCAAATTCAAATTGATATAATCCCAGAAGGGTCGGAATATAATTATGAAATATTAAAGAAGCATTTAGAAACCCCACAACAAATATGTGAACAAATAATCATTTTGAAAGAATAAAGGTCTTGACTAATAGATGAAAGAAATTAATACTGAATGAGAAATATTTTATGATTGGTTGAAAATTACATATTTGAGTTACTACCATTATTCTCAAAGTTTGAGCCTACTTTTCCCATATGAGTGAGTGTACCCCAAACTTTTTAGGGAATGTTTTGTACCAGCTATTCTTACTATATCATTTGGTAAATACATGAGTTAGAGATTAATGAACTCTACTGGCTGATTAATCATTGAAATAATGGCAGAGGTGGCTAATGAGCAATGATAGTTGAAGTAACTACTCATGGATTATCCCAGGTAGTAGTCTACCCTCTGTGTTCCCAATCCAGTAGTATAATTACATGTATGATGAATAGTCCCAGAGAGTGTATTGTAATATAAAGAACAAAAAGAAGACTATATATGAAACATCTATTATGTCCAGGTTTTTATAATAAATGTGCATTCAGTTTAACAAAAGAAAAAAATGTCATATTTGGGAAAATTGTAGAAGAATAGATATGCACTGTTGCAGAAACTGCGAATTGGCCCATCCATTTTGGAGAACACTCTAAAACTGTAGCTACTACACTTTCAATAATAATAACTGACATTTATGTAAGGCTTTAACATTTACAAAGTCCTTTGTGTATACATTCTCTCACTCATGCCTCACAACAACACCGTGAAGCAGAAATTGTAGCTTTGTAAAATTTGCATTTTATGGAGGAAACTGAGGCTTCAATAAGATAGAATTTATTGCTACTGAACAGTTCAGGATTGCCTGCAGAATGTAACTAGAGGAACTTAAAAGTAGAGCTGTGATTAGAACTCTTTGCATTCATAGCAATGGAATGAGATGACAAAGGAATGGTAGTGGATAGAGGAGTCAGGAAGTCCTGGATTGAAACTGGGCAATAAAGCATTTACTAATGAGTGAATCTATTTAATCTGAGTGAGTCTGGATTTTCTGACCCATTGGGAATTAGACGTCTCATAGTCTTCCAACTTTAAACCCATGTATATAAGGCTCTGCTGTGCTCCTGGACAATTTATGTATGGGGTTGGGGTGGAAAGGGACAGAGGAAGAAGGGCAGTGATGCGGAGGACAAGCCAACTGTCCAGGAAACTGGAAGCAAACCCCTATGGATACCTATTTGTACCCTGCCCATTGAGAGTGAGGAGAATGTAGCCATGGTAACAGAATTCTAAGGAGCTAGACCTTGGGCAAAGGAGCAGAGTCCTTAGAAAATACAGGAAAGAAATATTTAGGGCAGGACTTGATAAGGAATTGGAGCCCCTGAGCAGTACATTGGCCTAAGGAGAACTGAAAAGTTCCAAGTCTATCATAACCACAAATCACAGGGTTATTACCTCACCAGTTAACAAATATAATTATCAATAAGCATTTTAAAAACATAAATGTAAGTGTATATATGTGTATACTTAGATATGTCCATACATGTAGACATATTTATGTGTGTATAAACATAAATCTATGCACATGTAAGTCTGTATATTTATGTAAATTTATGATCAATCTCTAATCAATAAAAACTGTTTTAAGCATTTGCCATGTGTCAGATACTATGCTAAACTTTTATTTAGTCTTTGTTTTCAAAGAGGACCAATGATATCATGATATGATGTCTTGATGTATGCATGAACTACATTAAGTAAGGCAGAGTTGCACAAAGTCTTTAGCTTCAGTCTTTCTACTAGAGTCATCAGAGGGCAGTGGTAAGATGAAGTCAGGATGCCTGGTGATGGCCTAGGATGCAGTGGATGACATTTGCTTCTCCCATGTCTGACCAAGTCCTGAGAACTCTACAGTGCTTACTTCAGCCTCCTTCATAGCCATTGGAACAATTTGGTCTCATCCATCCATTCTGCCTGAGGAAGTCTGTTGGAGTAGATATTCCCTAACTCACCAATGGGACTGAGGGTTGTTAGTTACCCTCACACTGGATTGGGGTGAGTTACAGGGGGACAACAAAGGTAGCTGAAATATAAATATATTAAAATATATTATAAAATATATAATACACACATACACATTTCTATTTAGGTGTGTATGTATGTACATGTATAGATACACGCAAATACATACATATACATTTAGAAATATATCAAGATTTAAATAAGACTCAACTCTAAGTCCAATAAAATTATAGTAGCCATGACAAAAATCATTCTCTTCCTCTCTCCTGTGGTCCATCATACTGACACACATAAGCTCACTAAATGAGAAATGCTCATTAGTACAAGTGCAGTAGGGGATCACCTCATCATTGATCACAGAATCAAAGATTAACAGCTAGAAGAGATGCTAAGGATCTGATCCCCTTTATTTTGCAGATGAAGAAACCAAAATATGAGAGGGTAAATGACTTATTCAGGGTTTTAGAGGTAGAAAATGTGATATCTGATATTAAGACCCAGATCTTCTGACTCCAAATGTGTTCTATTCATTCCCTTGTTCCTGATTTAGGTAAAGACACCATCTTATGCCATCTCATGATCTGTTCACCCTAAAATTTGAGTCCCCTCTCTGATTTCCAAACACCAATTCTGAGTGCTCCTCAGTTCCAATCTTGTCTCTCTACACCACAACAACTACCAAAATTTCGACTTGTTGCCATAAACTCAGATGTTTCTCTCCTATCTCCACATACCTATCATATTTGTGTTTCCACCCATTCCCAAGTTACTACTTATTTTACATTTTGACATATAGAATATTATAACATATAACATAACACAATATATAAGATTTATTATAAATATGTCACAAATTATAATTATGATAAATATGTTTATCCGAGAGTAGAATTTTCACATTAGCTATATCTGAAAATCTATTTCATTCTTTCCCCCTCTGTCTCTGTCTCTCTCTGTGTCTCTGTCTCTAGTCCATGTCTGTTGAATCCCTGTTGACTTGTTGGTTCCACTATTGTTAAATCACCAAGGCAGAATGCTTTCATGTATGATCAATATGGTGCACATACCCCATGATGACATGATGTCAATTGTAATAATAAATAGAACAGGCTGTAAAAGGGATGGAACAGTACAAGAAAAGGAATGAACTTGGATTTTTATTTTTTCGAGAGCTTTTTAAAGGCAACTTCTGAATGAGAGTACTGTTATCATTGAAAAGTTAGGATGGGTCTAGTTTTTAGGAGACTGGAAGATGAAGGCAGGAAACAAAGGAGGATGATTATTAGAAACCTATAAAAGCTCATGCTCCCATTTTCTTATTCCTTCATTCTAAACATGGTGCAGGAAAAAGGCTGTTGGTCAGGATATTTTGCACCAAGAATAGCAAAACTGAGTAACAAAAGAATGTCTTAATTTCAATAAGTATAGTGTGAGAAAGAAAAAGGAGAAAGAATTGTTCTGGTTGCCTATGGGATTTGTTTTGAGTTTGGTCATAGCAGTCTACAATTTTTTAAACCCTTATCTTCCATCCTGGAATCAATATTTGGTTCCATGGCAGAAGAGTGGTAAGAGCTAGTTAATGGGGTCACAGTTAGGAAGTGTCTAAGGCCAGATTTGAACCCATTGCCTTCCATCTCTAGGCCTGGCTCTCAACACACTGAGCCACCAAGCTACCTCTCTCCTCAAATCTACATTTAATCATGATCGAAATGTGCATTTAGCCCCTCTGCCAGAAGGAAAATCAAAACAGTGATATAAAAATGATACTAGATTTCAACTTATCAATGCAATGATACTTTTGTCTCTTTGAAGGCAGAGGATGTTTTGGGTTTTTATCCCTATATCTCAGTAGGTAACTGGCACTCCCATCACTCACTACCTATAGGTCCAATTCCATCCATGCTTCATTTACTCCAGGTCATATTGTTTCTAGCTGCTTTTACCTTGCCTCCTCTTCATATCCTCTAACAACCCTCCTCCCTTCCTCTTTCAGTTCTGGAACCATTATCAGATCAATTCTATCTTGCATTCTATAAACTGGATGTCATAGTACTTCCCTAAGGCTCTACACCTCAACCCAGTCACTTTCCAAACCAAAATATACCCCTCTGGCCACCACCTCTCTTGACTATATTGTTTCACCATATTAGCACATCCTCTCTTTGAGGGTAGACTTCTTTTTTTTTTAGATTCATATCCTCATCCCTAAGCACAGTGTTCTAGCATGTAGACATGTTTTTTTCTCATTCATTCAATAAGATAAGGTTCTAAAACTCCTAAAATATAGAAGAAGATTAGCACTAAAGATACTAAGTAATTATTAAGAGACTGATAGGGAGCAGAACTAGGAGTATGTGATACACAATAATAGCAATAATGTACAAGGATTGACTGTGAATAATTTAACTATTGTCAGCTATACCAAGATTCCAAGAAAACTCCAAGAGACTCATGACAAGAAATGCTACCTTCCCCCATAGAAAGAATTGATGGAGTTTGAATAGAGATTAAAGTATACCGGTTTTCACTTTATCTTCTTCAGGATTTTTTTTCTTTTATAAGTGATATGTGTCTTCTTTAATACTATGACTAACATGGAAATATATATTGCATGATGGCACATGCATAATCCATATCATATTACCTCAGTCTCATGAAGGGTCAGGAAATATTCAAGGAAAGTAGGTATTGGTTTTTAGGTATTTTTTATAGTATCCATTGAGTAATGCATTAAATATGACTAATGAAGAGAGCTGGATATGGTGTGATGAGACTTGGTGGAATATGTCTTGTGACTGGCCTAAACTGATGGAGGATCATACTACATAATATGCAAAAAGGATGGGCCAACTCAAATGGACCAAGGGATAGCATCATATATCAAATAGATAGGTCAATATATTTACATTCATGAACAGGATGGGACAATTCTGAGAGTCATCATGTTGGTGAAGGCAAAAGAAGGGAGAAATGGAAATAATATTATAATGGTAATATGCTATAGGCGACTGGGTCAACTAAAGATAACAAATCTTGAGTTCTTAACAAAAACAATAAATTTGGAATAGAGGGAGAATAAAGTTGTAATGAAGAGAGAGGATTGACTGACTTAATGAATATATATATATATATATATATATATAGTAGTCTCTCTGTGTTAAAAGCTGAATAGCTAATAAATTCTTAATTTCCCTTGATAATTCTTTTCTTTCAAAAGTCAAAGGAAGTGACAAAATACTTATCTGAAGGGTATTCTTTCTTTTCTAGAGTTGACTTTGACCAGAAAATAAGGTCACACAATCAGAGATATAGAGTTAGGAGAAGTGTCAGAGGTCTAGCTCAATCCCTTCTTTCACAGATGATGAAACTGAATTCCAAGAGGCTAAATGATTTCCCCAAAGTTACACAGATAGTAAATTGTTAGTTAAATGAAAATGATAGAAAACATTGGATGTAATGATCATGTCACATGAAAGATGAGAAGGGAAATGTTGGGCAGATGCGTACTTCAGGTACACTTTTTTTTAGTATGAAAACATTCTTTTTTAGCTACATTTTCCTTTTTGAAAAAAAAGTTTGTTTTTTTTAATTGCATGAAGATATAATGCTTTACAATTGTTTTCTGACATTTTGTGATTCAGATTCACTCCTTCTCTTCCTCACCCACCTGAGGTGGTAAGTGCTCAATAGGTTATATTAGTGCTTTCATGCAATATACATTTCCATATTTCCCATGCCATGACAGAAGACACATATCACAAAAATAATTTAAGAAATCATGAAGGAAACAAAGTGAAAGGTGGCATACTTTGCTAAACAACCAAATTCCAATAGTTCCTTCTTCAGCTTTGGATATAATTTTTTATCATGTGTCCTTTGGGGTTATCTTGGGACTTTGTTTTGTTGATAGTTTAGTCTTTCACAGTTGATCATTGAACAATATTTCTGTTACTGTATACACTGTTCTCCTGCTTTTGGTCACTTTACTTTGCATTCATTTGTATAAGTCTTTCTGGGTTTTTCTGAATTCATCCTGTTCATAATTTCTTAAGGAGCAATAGTATTCCAATACAACCACATATCCTAACTTGTTCAGCCATTCCCCAATTTATAGACACTCCTGTTTCCAATTCTTTCCCACTACAAAGATAGCTACTAAAATGTTTTTCTACAAGTAGGTCCTTTTCTCCTATTTCAGCTTTTTTTTTGAATATGCAGTAGTGATGTTGTTTGAGAAAATGGTATGCATTGTTTTATAACCCTTTGAGCATGGTTCCAGATTGTTCTTCAAAATGGGTGTATCATTTCACAGTTCCACCAACAATGTACTAATATTCCAATTTTCTTACATCCCCAACAACTTTTATCATTTTTCTATTTAGTCAGATTAGCCAATCTGATAAGTACAAGATAGTATCTTAAAGTTGTTTTGATTTGCATTTATCTAATCAAAGGCAATTTGGAGCATTTTCCCCACATGACTATAATTTGATTTTCTTTATCTGAGAACTGCCTGTTTATATTCTTTGACCACTTATCAGTTGCAAAAAGTTTTGTATTCTTATACATTTGACTCAGTTCTCTATAAATTTGAGGAATAAGGCCTTTGTCAGAGATACTTGTAAATTTTTCCCAATTTCTTCTTTCCCTTCTAATCTTGGTTGTATTCATTTTGTTTACACAAAAACATTTAATTTGATATAATCAAAGTTATCTATTTATTTTTTCATTGTGTTCTTTATGTCTTGCTTGTGCATAAATTCTTCCATTATCCTTAAGTCTGACACATAAACTTTTCCAACACATATTTCTTAATAGTTAGTCTGCAGCAAATTTTTACTAGTTCGTAGAACACAAGCTATTAAAAATTCTTACTTTTAAAAAAATATAAAATTAAAATGAAACCTTCTCCCTGTATCTACATGTTCTTTAACTCTCAATTCTCTTCATCACCCCAATTATCTTTTTTCTTTCATTCCTGTATCATATACCTCAATTTTCCATCTCTTTCCTTCTCAGATTCACAGTTTCCATTCCATTAGATGCTGAGCTGAAACTAGGATGGATAGCATAGAATGTCAATGGAGAATTTAGATATATTCCTAAGCTTAAATATAATATAGATCTGGAAACATTATCATAGATTTCTTAAAAGTGTTTTTCAAAGTGTTTAGAAATATAATAAGTCATATCTTATGGTCTGAGTCTCTAAGAAAAAGGTCAGACCAAGAGGCTTGGAAAACTCAAGAATGAAACTATAGAGACCAAGTAAAAAATGACCCATATGATGAATAAAAGGTAAAATTAATGTGGAGGTAACTTACCTCTGGATTCATATTTTTAAAAGGCATAAATAAGAAATGGAATTTATGGCAGAAGTTGAGGATAAACACCAAATGTATCATGATATTACAATAATAATATTAGGGAAGTATAAATGGGTTCATAAATTTAGAACAGGAAAGGACCATAAACAGCATCTCATCTAAAGCGTAGTAAGAAGATATGCTTATAATAACTACAAAAAACAATAACAATAGACACTTGGTTAGGTACTACAGAAAGATAATAAATAGAAACATGACAACAGAGAATAGGTGAAATATATTCAATTATTTTTACCAAAGAGAAAGATCATCATACTAAGAACAAAATTGTTAATAGAGAATTGAAATCCAAGATCATAAGATCATAAATCTAGATTTGGAATAGAACTTTGAAGTCATCAAGTCCAAACCTTTCATTTTACAGATAAGAAACTGAGATTCAGAGAGGAAAAATCACTTGTCCAAAATCACACAGATTTTAAATATCAGTGGTTGAATAAGGGGACATGTTGTGAAACAGTACTCAGATGCTCTTACCGAGCACAGTACAAGGTAGCTTGGTAGGGAGCTTATTAGATACTTTTCAATTTATTCACTCATTCATTCTTTTATTCTTTCATTCATTCATTTATTCATTCAAGCAACCAGTCTTTACAAATTACATTCCAGAGTAATAAGAACGATGTCTAACAGTTCTAGAACCTTTAATATTTATAAAACATTTTCTTCAAAACAAACGTGTGAGGTACATAGTGAGATTATGCAGATGGAAAAACTAAAGCTTAGAAAGGTTTAACTGAATTATCCATACAGACCTGTCTAGTAAATGTTGTTGCCAGGATTCTCAACAGATCTTTCCTGCCTTGAATCTACAATGCTTTCTGGTGCTCAAACTTATTTCTTTAGCCTCATATGCACCATACCCTAGCCAGCTTCTGAATGCCCAATTGAGACATAATTTTAAGGGCATATGGGCATTGAAAGTAAATGAATCCCAAGAAAATGTGATTGCAGGACCACTTTCAGCTTTCTTTAAGAATTTATGGAGAATGGGAGATGTGTTTAAGGACTTAGGTAGGTAAATGTTGCTCAATTTTTGTAGGCTTCATTTTTATAGTAAGGTTTGAGAGCACAAACAAGGGAAGTTGTCATTCTTTGTCCTCAATGAACCTTTTTTCTGCTTTGATAGGGATACCAGATGAATAGGAAATATATAGAAAGAGTTTCATTGGCAACTTGGAATCCATACAAATTAGAAAAGAATAGCAATCTGGGGCATTTCAGAACTTTTCAACTCATGAGGTAACAATAAGGGTCTGTGTATTAATTTATAAGCTGTCCCTTACTGAAGAAGACATTGTTCCCTAATAGTTTGATGTCTGGATATCCACTGATATTTTGCACCTAAATTCCAACATTATTCATATGAAGCATCAGTGGGAAGGAGCAGTGGTTTCTATTCACAGTGATATACTAGCACTGACTCCATCTTGACATTTCTAATACTGTTTGACATTCCAGGAAGGATCCCCAGGCTGTTGTGAGTCCAGCAATGGAATGCCCTCTTGCAATAAACTACTAAGTGCCTCAACCATGATGTCTTTTGTAGAAGAAAAATGTAGTAGTAGTTGAGTAGTCCTAGGAAAGCCTGAATTCTTAATTTTCACAGGAGCTACATCATGGATGATACATTCTGGGTAACTACCATAAGCATAAATGCAGAACCCAAAAGAGCATTGAACATTCTTTTTTTCTCACTCAAATATTTTTATCCTTGAATCCTTATCTCCTTGAAAAGGACCTTACACATAATAGATAATTAATAAATTATGTGAATTGAATATATCAAAAAATGTAGGAATTCCTGAAGTCTTTCTAACATTTCATCTTCTTTTGCTCCAATCCTATTTTAAGTGGCATTGTGATAACAATAGTGATGATAATTGATGATGATAGTTTTTATATTGTGCTTTAAGGTTTGTGAACCACTTTAGAACTATTATGACATTTTTGTCCTCACAACAATATGGGGAGTTAGGAATCATTATTATTATCATTATCATTTTACAAATGAGGAAAATGGACAGGACAGAGGTGAAGGGACTTGTCTAAGGCCATGAATTTAATTAGTGTCTTGGGCCAGATTTTAACTTAGGTTTTCCTGACTCTAGGTTTAATATTCTATCTCCTGTGCTACCTAGAGATTCCTAAAAGAAATTTAGGATCATTTCAGAGTTTGTCTATTAAGCCACATAGGAATTAAGTAAATAAATAATTGTCTATCTAGACCAGTGATGGGCAAACTTTTTTTGGGGGGGGCAAACTTTTTAAGAGGGTGCCAAAGGAAAGGAAATGTTCATCTGTTAGTCTGTTTCTAAGGCAACTCTTTTGAAGTTTCATTGTATTGTATCCTACTCATTATATTCATCAGATTAGGAATAATGTTGCACAGCCAGATAGAACATTTCAGTGGGCCTCATCTGGCCTGCCGGCAGTAGTTTACCCATCACTGGTCTAGACTATGCCTATTGTCTGGAATATGATATATAGGGGTTGGACAACTCAAAGAACTAGAACATCGGTACATATATGTTAGATATCACACATCAATAATAATGGAGATTTAGAATTTAATGTGAATTAAAGTCAGTAAACTGAAGGGTGTTGGGAAACCAAACAGTGCATTTAATGACCTCTTCAATTCTACTCCAACCTTCTCTTTGAAATGAAGGTCCATTTAAAAAAAGCCCTTACCTTCTGTCTTAGAATAAATGCTAAGTATTGGTTCTAAGCCAGAAGACTGGTTAGGGCTGGGTAATAAGGGTTAAGTGCCTTGCCCATGGTTACAAGCTAGGAAGTCTGAGGCCAAATCTGAAACCAGGACTTTCCATCTCTAGCACTGGCTCCTCATCCACTGAGCAATCTTTCTGTCCCTGAAGATCCATATTTTTAATTACAACATTATATCACTATGAGCGATGAAATACTATAATCTCCAAAGAAGAAAATTTAAGAGTCAACCCAAAGGCAAGAAGAGGACCACGGTGTGCACAAACTGTACTGCATTATTAACAAAGGACAGTACCAAGGAAATTGCGTAAAGGGTGACACCAGAAAGATACATAACCAGAAATGTAGATGGAGTTATGTAATAAAAGTGAGGGCTACTCAGTGGAGGTGGCTAGTTGGGAGTCCTTTGGTATCTGTACAATTTCAAGCATTCTAGGGGAATAACTAAAGCATATTGGATAGATCTCTGAAGAGGATTTCTGGGAGGACATGAACAAAAGCTACACAGGAGAAAGTGTGAATTGCTAGCAATTTGGGATCATTAGAGAAAGTACTCACATGAATGAGATCATTGATCCATTAAACATCATCATCATAACTACCATTCATACAGACCCCTTTATGAAGATTATGTCATTTAAACCCCATAACAACCCTGAGAGGTAGGTGCTATTATCTAACTCACTGTACAGTTGAGGAAATGAAGGAAGAGGGTAAGTGACTTGCAGAGGGTCACTGGTCTAGTAAGTATCTGAAGCTGGTTTTGAACTAGTATCTACCTTACTCCATGTCCAGCATTCTACATTGTACCCCTAGCTATCTCTAAAGAATAAAGGAAAGCAACCTAAATTCCTCTATTGAGGGTGTTAATAAGAACACCAGCAAAATATTGCCATTCCTCAAAAGTGGGCTCTCTTTGAACAATTAAAAAAATTCAGAAGCAAAATAAATTTTATATTGAAAACTATATTAGCAATGTGCCTCTTCCACCAATGATCATTTAGATACATACAATTATATGATCAATAATCCGCTGTTAATAAATCTGAGCAAAGTCTAGTTTGGCAAAAGCCATTGTCCAGCAAGGACATTCATGTTTTAACTGTCTGCAGGCATCAGGATATGGTTTTTTATTAAATGCCTGCTATGAAGGAATAGAACTGGGTTTGGGAGGTGGGTATTTTGATAGGAATTTGAACTCAGGGAAGGTATGAAGAAAGATCTTTAATAGAGAATAACAAAAAGAGGGGAGGTGGAGGTAAACAGTAATACTAGAAGACAAGGAGGGAGCCACAGCAGGAAGGGAGTTTTAACAGCCTTGAGATAGGAAGTTTTATATGAATAGATTTGTGGGAGTAACAGTCTCTCAAATGCAATGTCAATGTTTTACTTATAGGGAGCTTTCTTGTGCCAGTGGACACTTCTGAAGTAGTACTTCAGCTGTTCCCGTTATCTTCAAGGTGGCCTGAAGTTGCGACAGTTGTGTGATGGTTGTCACGAGGGTGTTGCTGCTTACAGTGTGGAGCTGTGCCATCTGTCTTTGGGGATTTGTTAGATGACATGTTGCAGGATCACCTTGTATAGAGAGTTCATTATGAAGCCTTCCAGGAGAGCCTCTTGAGTAAACTAGATTTGACATCTATAATGGTCCAAGACAAGGCCTTAGCCAGTGAGACCAAATCACTACATGTCACAGAAATTAAAGGAGCAGCTTCTAATAAAAATACTGTCCATAATATAGAGGCAGAGAGTAATCTCCAGCACAGTCAGCAGGACACTGAAAATTCATCATAAGCAAGTGATTTCCCTTTTTCGAATCTTGATTTTCTCATCTGTAAAATGAAAGTGTTTGGATTAGATGCTCTTTAAGATCCTTTATAGTTCTAATGTTTTGGACTAATGATTTTTCAAAGAGGTGACTTCTCTCATAATTCCAAAGGATTCTAAAGAACTAACTGATTTCATAGCACTAAAAAGCCACTGAAATATCCTGACCATGCAATATTCTCTATGGATTTCTGAGTATGTTCTCTGAAAATCTGTGAGTATATAACAAAGTCACTCTCATTCTACCAGGATCCAGTCATTACATTGGTTACAGTTGAAAGCTAAGAAAATATATTTTGTACTAAGGAAAACAATGGAAGAGACGGAACAGCTAATCAAATTGTCCTCAAGGCAAACACACATACCAAGAACACAATTGAATATTAAAATCTAATAGTAAGGTGAATCTTATTGGCTATAAAAAGTGAACTATCAATGAGACACAAAAGGAGAAAACATACACCATGCCTAAAGTTAGCCAAGCTATTAATGCTTTTGTTGCAAAACCTGATATTGCTCATGTTTATCAGTGCCTGATTTAGTAAAGAGCTGTATATACCCAAATAATGATCACTTTAGAAATATAAAGATGTTCCAAATACATTGCCTTCAAAATAGAACTTTTATTGTCTTGACAGGGTTGAACATATATTCTCCTCACTGAACAAGTTAACTAAGATGTACCAGCAAAAATAACCCACTTTCCTGTAGGGGAAAATGTTGTAGTCCTAAACTCAAGAAACCAACTATTCTTCTTCTACAAAGATCAAAGTAAGAGTGTCCTATGATTGTTGATAATTGCTAGTGGATCTCCAAGAAGATACTCTATACGAGAGTGAGGTATTTTCCATTCCTACTCCACTTATCCTCTAATTTCAAGCTAATTTTGCCCTTTGCTTAGCATAACATTTTCCAAGGGTTGTTTCAGTTTTAAATCCTATGATCAATAGACTGTTGATTCCTTTTCTGACATTTAAAACTCATGGCAAAGATTGGTGGTGCTGGTAAAAAGTTCATTTTTAGCAGTCTCAAGTCTATCAAAGTCAGTCTGAGATCCAGCAGAGATAGTAAGAGATTTTATTTTGTCATACGTTCAAGTCTTATATACTCAGACACAGAATACAAAATTTTAAGAGCCCTGCAATTTATTTCCTTCAAAACAGAAGCCAAATCTTTCTATGTAAGAATACTAGCCTACTGGCTAACAAAAAACTATAGTAAAGCCCAAATAACTTTTATAAAATGTCTATCCATATTCCATGGTAGAGACCAGAGTTACTTGCTCTATGAAAGTAATAGGAATTGTGGTTGTTTGGCTTTAACAGTATTATATTTTTTGACAACAAAAAGGAACATGCCACATATAACAGATGAGTTTTTTTTATTATTACTAATACAAATATAAATAACTAATATAAATAATAATAAAGTAACTAATATAAATAACCTTCATCATTGCTTTAAAATGGCACAAGGTAAAACAATAAGAATTCACAATGTTTAAAATATTAGATGACTGAAAGAGAATAGAATCAGTATCTTGCATACAAATGTCCTCTAACATCAATAGACGATATAGAATATGAAGAATACTTGATTTTAACTTAGCCAAGTTTCTATTCTAGGGAGTTCAACTGAGTTGCTCAGAATTTTTTTATATCCTCCGTAGAGTGCAGCTTTGGAACAGTTACTGTTTATCCCTTGTCTTTTAGTTTGTTTGTTTTTCCTTTGAAGGAGAATCATGAAAGAAGACGACTAAAGTTGGGACAAGGGGAACTTCACATTTCAGGATATTGGTAAAACCATTGTGTTGGAGCAATGATTTTCTTTTCAGTAGGGACTTTTGTCATGAGTATTTCTGTCACTAGGTTTTTTACTTTACTTTCTATCTCCTTTTTTGCCCTGTTTCGTTCCTCTGGTCTATTACTTAAATAGAAGCCCACCGATGGCGACAGGCAGTAATACCTCTGCAGGTTTCTCAAGATAAAAAAAAAAGAAAAACTACAACAGAACTAATGTCAGCTGCAGGGCTCAAAAGCATATGTTGCTTCTTCAGTACAAAGTCACTTTAAATCCCCTGGTCCCTTGTTTCCCCTCCTCAGGAGGAATCAAACCAAACAGTGAACAGCCGACATTGTCAAGACCTGGGAACTTGTTGTAAGAATAACTAGTTCTTGACATCTGAAATTACTCTGGTTCAGCTATTTCTTGATCTTTCATTTTAAATCTGTACCAGATAAATCAAAATATGATCATGAGAAAGTAAGTAATTGGGTTCAGGGCTCACCTTAGGGGCTCCAGAGATGAGAAGCACTTCAAAAAATTACATGTCTATGATAGTAAGACCTTGAGTAACCAGGATGCTTAGGAATGGGATATGTGGTTAATTAACTGAGAATAAACCAGAAAATTGGTCCATGGTTCACAGCTACCACGCCTTCCAGTTCAAATGTAAGGGAAATTGAAAGAGGAAAACCAGGCTGTGTCTACTCAGGAAAGATTATATTCTTCAGCAAGGATACTTGGTAAAGGCTTCTATCAAAATAATATGGAGGGAGCTCAGGAAAAGCCATGATCTTGTAAAATGCGTATCAGAACAAGCTTTCAGTCCAGTAAGATGGAGAAAGAATGAGTTGTTAATGTGGTAGAGCACTGTTTGGGCAGGAAAAACCTGCTATCCTCATGCCACCAAAGCAGGTGATTCATCAGCTCACACCTTTTTCTCCACACATTATGGCAAGTACAGCCAATAACAGTTATATAGTTGGATTATTTATCAGTGCTTTGGCAATGAAGGAATTTTTTTCCTGTATTAAATGTTATGTGAACAATTCAAATCCTCATGGACTATGAGAGGCAAGGGGTATATCAATTGCTGATTGGTATACCTCCCCCTATTGATGATTTGTTAGAGTAATTATGATTTTCCTGAACTCTGGCCATTTGGATTTTGTTCGATGGAGCAGAGTTTTCTACGCGGTCCTTGAAAAACTGAAGATTCCTCGGAAGGTAATCCATTAGACTTGGTATTAAGATAGTCATACTATGAGAGAAAGTCATTATTGATGAAATCTGAGTCCATGCTAAGTCCAAGTTGGAGCTTTCTTGGGAGATGAGTTCTGAAAATGTCCTGAGTTTACTATGTTGTATGTGGATACACACACACACACACACACACACACACACACACTTTGTTTTTTTGTTTTCATGCAGTTATTTTTCAGTTGTTTCTGACTCTTCATGGCCCCATTTGAGGTTTTCTTGGCAAACATTCTAGCGTGGTTTGTCATTTCCTTCTCTAGCTCATTTTACATATGAGGGAACTGAGGCAAATAAGGTTAAGTAACTTGTCCAGAGTCAAGTTAGTAAGTGTCTGAGGCTAGATTTAAACTCAGGAAGCCACGTCTTCTCGACTCCAGACCTGGGATTCCATTCACTCTGCCACCTTGCTGGCCCAACATACACGTATGAATATATGCAAATGCTTAGAAAATCCTCTTTTTTGTTTGTTTGCTTCAAGTCTTGTTATTGAAAAAATGTTTTTAAAATGCATTAATATAACGTCCCACCTTACTATTTAAAGTATAATGAATTTAATTGAGTGACTGAATTGAAGGAACTAAGGAAAAGCCATGGCAAAATTTTCTTGCAAATAAGCCCATCAGCCTAAGTGGCCCGAGTACTTTTTTGATTCTGAATTTCATTGAATGACTTCTTTGACTTTCCTTATATATTTTGGAATGGATGATCCAAAAAGTCCAAGATGTGTGTTTGGAAATAGGACTTCATGACTCCCAGTTCAATACTTTTCACCTATTATTGTACAACCAAACAAGTTTGTTAAATAAATGACTTCAGACTGCTAGTGCTTCTAAAGAAGGCATTGGGTGTTCCTCATCTATACTCAAATATATAAGGAAAGTCAAAGAAAAGTGGCAACCTTTTTGGCTGTGAGAGCCAAAAACACCACATTTTTTAAAATGTAATTTCGTGAGAGCTGTACAGTGCTCACAGTGCTGCTCCTGTAATAGTGCCTGAAAAAAAATTGACTTTATGACTCCTGCAGAAAGAGCCATATCTGGCCCTCAAAAGAGCCAGATTGGCTCGAGAGCCATATGTTGCCGACCCCTGCTCTAAACCATAAAATCTCTATAGAGTGTCCTGAAAAGTCTAAGGGCATTGCTAAGCTTTAAAAAGCATGACTATAACTAGCTCTGTCAATAACTGGATCTAATATGGTGTTATACATACTGATTCTAAGCTTTAATAACCATGGTTGTTACTGGTTATTAAACCTTGAAACTGTGATCAGACTTTTAGGATACTCAATTTAGTGGTAACTCAATTAGTGCTATTAGTTGTCTTTTTCAGAATGGGGTGTGGGAAAAACTCATGCCTACCCAAAGTAATTTAGGAATCTAGACATTGAGATTATGCTTGATTGTACCTTCACTATATATAATTCACCCACTTCAAACTAGTACAGCTTCAACCATCACTAAGAGTTTTCTGAAGATAAGTTTGTGTGTATAACTGGAATTTGGCTACTCAGTTGCCCCCAAATGGAAAGAAGTTTTGTCCGTATTCTACTTTCTTCAATCTCTATAAATGAGGTGCTGATGCTTCTTGTTTAATCAGAATGAACACGATTACAAGGTGGTTCTTGTTTCAGATGCAGTGAGATGGCGAATAATGAGTATTATATATCATACTAAACTATAGATATCGGCTATTTGATTTGGTGTTGTTGAGTGGTCTGAAGTGACATAATTTCATTAGCAACCTATTCAACTCCAAATAAAGTATTTTAAGGAATCTTGTAGATTGTGAAATTTTTCTGTGTCATGGATCCTTTTGGCCATCTGTTGAAGACTATGTATGAGTCCCTTCTCAGGATCATGTTTTTAAATGCATAAAATAAAACAAAACTATAAAGGAAAACGATAATGTTGATATACAAATATTTTTAAAAATTAAGATCTTAGACTCCCAGTTAAAAAAACCCCATTATGTACCTTGTACATTTAACTTAACTGACCATTACAAATTTCTAGAGTCATCCTGGAGCCCAGGGCTTCTCTATGGTCTGACAGCAGTCCCAATTCCCCAAAGCCTGGCCCAAGACCATCTCTCATTAAACCTCCATGAGTAGCCCTGCTGCAGCCATGAATCACACCCACCGAGCTTCACACAAGCTGGGTTTATTGAGTTGTATTAGAGGAGAATATATCTCTCAGGGCCCCAGTGCCGTCAAAACAATCTGTCACTTTTAATTCTTTCTGTCACCTCATTAAGTATATAGCCATGCAGAGAGTAAAAACCATTCCAACAAACATACAACACACACATATCCCCCCCAAAATGCAACAGTCCCACCTCTCCTATTCCAACGCTGCCATAAATATCAGGTCAGTGAAAGATTCATTGGCCAAACATATGCGCCTCAGTACTGTATATAACTAACAGAGGCAAAAGAAGATCTCCATGGGCACATAAAGCAATTAGAAATAACTGCGCTTCGGAGCAGGCGGCTATAATGCAAAGGTCAATGCTATAAATACAGAGAGCGTGGCAGTAATGCCCCTACCCCACCATGCCCCTAAACACACAATGACAAGAGTTCAGGATGCCATGATTAATCTTGGAGATCTCTGAAACGATGCCACCTCCCCTTCTCGCCCCTTCCCCAGTGTCCTCTTTTCATCAACAGTTAATATTTTTTGTGAATTACAGTGGAAAATTTTATCAAGGCCAAGTATGTGCCACAAGGCATTATTTTACTCAATACAAAATATTTACCCTTTTATAACCAATGTTAGTGAAGGAAACCTTGGCTAATCATCTGTGAAAATGAAGTCTGATTTTTTTCCCCCTCTTCCTCTTTTTCTTAACTTGTTTTCACATCTTGGCACCCAAAGTTCATATTCAACTCAAAGCTACAGAGGCTACATTTTGAGGACTTTGATAATTTTTGCAGGAACACACTGAGTGTGATAATAATGTTTATGCCTGAATGCAAAGAATATGCTGACAGATTAAAAAAGGCATTTGTCTGTGTTGGTACATGTTCATTTTAATATATTTTTAAAAATCACATTTTATCTAATGGAGACCACAAACGTTTTGTCCCATGGTGACCATCTCCCTCTAGAGTAATTGTTGGATCTCAGAGGTAGAATGAAATCACTCTTAGGGTAATTTAGTACAATCTTATAACCAGGAACCACTAGTAGCATCACTCCCTATCATGTTCTTTTCTTACCAGAAAAAATGGCTTCTTGCTATTCTTTGCAGAAGTCTTTCCATCTCTGTATCTTTCCATTTATATATAATTCCCTATGCTTGGAATATCTTCCTTAAGCCTTTCACAATCTCCAGTTTACAATACATCTCAGCTTAGGCACTACCTCCTACGTGAAGCCTTTCCTGATCTCTCCCCCTGAGACTAGTAGTGTGTGCCCTTCAAAAAATATTTTGTACTGTTTTGTGTCTGTATTGAGGCAGATAGGTGGTATAGAGTGCTAGACTGGGAATTATTGAGTTGAAATCTTGCTTCACATACTAGCTATATCACCCTGAACTGGTCTGCCTCAGTTTCCTATTCTGTAAGATAGGGATGGTTGTAACACCTAGTTTAGGCTTGTGGTAAAGATTAAATGAACCTATGGAAAGTACTTTGCAAACCCTAAAGCATTATATAAATCCTTGTCATCATTATCATTATTATGTTTTTTCTCTCTCTCTAGATGAGCATATATTTTCTGTCCTGATATCATGTAAGATTTGGTAAAAGTAGAAATTGCCCCATTTTTCTCTTTGTATTCTCAGCACCTGCTACAGTGCCTGGCACTTAGTAGGTATTTAATTAAGGCTTATTGTTTGATTGATATATGGTTGTCTAACTTCTGCTAAACAATCCATCATATAATTGAGCAGTTACCAAGCAAATGACCAGTGGAGACTTGGGAAAGGGAAGCAAAGCAGTTATTAGAATGGATCTCACAAATCTAGATGGGGAGTCATAAATAAATAAGTATGCTTGAGGGGACTGAATAAACAAAATTTCCCCATATACTTAAAACCAACAATTATAAAACATTTTATAGTTTATAAAGAGCTTTACATACATTGGTTTATTTTAGCTTCATATTTAGAGTTAGGATATAGGTGCTATGGGTATAATTATATCCATTTTGCAGATGAGAATAACTGAGGTTCAGATAAATTGATATACAAATATATACAAGACTTACCCATGGTTACATAGTCAAAGACAGAGGCACAACATTCTTATTCCAAGGCCATCACTCTATCTCTAATAGCACACAATCTATCATGGATTTAGATTATTGTTCTGCAAAGAAATATAGATATAGACATATTAAATAAAATATAAATTTATTTAAAAGCATGTAAGGATTCAGATTTCCTTTTTGTCATCATATATTTTCTCAGTTGTTGGGTACCAATTAATTATACATATATAATCATGTGGGGTCTGAGCATTGTTTTAACTTTAAAAAGGGGTCCTCATCTTTGAAGAAGTTGGTCACCACTGCCCAAATGCAAACCAACCCTCCTCCTTCCAGGCCCCTGTGGATGGATTCCCTGTAGTTTCTCATTATACATACATGACAGAGTTATACAGTCATTTGTTACCAAAGATGATTTTCACAATAAAGAGCCTATTCATGTTTATTGAAAATATGTATGTAGTAGCTAAAGAGAATGGATATAACATTAGGAAGTGGATATATGTAAAATTACCTTGAGAAAGGAAGAAGCAGATTTATATCTCTGTACTCCCTGGAAAATAAAACTCCAACTACATATCCCAAAGCTAGCCCCTTCCTCAAATACCAAAAGTGAGGGCACAAATATACCCCATACCACTGGACTCACATGGTACTCAGTACAATGTCAGAACACTAATTCCTCTGCATAAGTTTCTTCCCTTCATTTTCTAGCTTTTCCCACCCCAATTTGCTTCCCACTTTCAAAACAATGCATTTTGAGGGAAACTCCCTTCTCTGAATTATGAAAGATACAACAGTGGCCAAATCAGTCAATCATAAAAATGAAGAAAGTATAAAAAGCTGGGTATGAGCTCTTGTTTGAAATTGAGACAGAAAGGGGTGGGTAGGTTGGCATTTTGCTTGATTATTTCCAATGAAAACACTTTGTTATGGGTTTTGTCGGGTTCCATGTTGGAAATGTCTATTGTGTTACAATAGTCATATAAATTTTTAAATAAAAATAAAATATAGAGAAGAAAGGAAGGAAGGAAAGGAAGGGAAGGAAGGAAGATAGGAAGGAAGGGAAGGAGGAAGGGAGGAAGGAAGGAAGGAAGAAAGGAAGGAAGGAAGGAAGGAAAGAAGGAAGGAAGGAAGAAAGGAAGGAAGGAAGGAAAGAAGAAAGGAAGAAAGGAAGGAAGGAAAGGAGGGAAAGAGGAAGTGAAAAAGAAAATACTGGGGATAGGGGAATAACTGGGTTCCAGACAAACTGGGAACACTCCCACACCTTACAAAGGGAAGGATTGACAGGTAAACACAGGGAAACCAAATAGGGATGTGAGGTTTGGGGAATGACATTTGGTCAGTTAGCTGACAATCTATTAACCAGGGAAAACCAGTGATGTAGGTAACTTCAAAATGTGGGTTCTTTATGGCTTAGAGGAGTCAGGAAGTACAAATAAACTGGGTTTATTAATATAAATAAGGGAAATGGAAGAGAAAGGTTTGCTAAACTATGGGATAACCCAAATGACTTAACTAAACTAAGGTCTAAAACTAAACTAAATCTCTAAGTAGAATAAGAGAGAGCTGGAGAGGTGGGCTTCTCACTACACTGGTCCATGGTACTCCAAGATGTCACAGATGTCACAGGAACCAGGAACAAGTCCTATACACAGCCATTTAATCTACAAACACTGTAGGGCAGTGATGGGCAAATTATTCCCTGAGGGCCAGATCCAGGGAGTAGTTTGCCCATCACTGCCTTAAGCAATTCCCTAATCACTATGCCCCCACATCCAGATGTAGTGATTAGGCAATTGCTTAAGGCAGTGATGGGCAAACTACTCCCTGGATCTGGCCCTCAGGGAATAATTTGCCCATCACTACTCTAGGGAATAAGGTAGATAAATCTGTGGTCTACCAGCAGATAACCAAGACCTTCCCTCTACTTAGGCCATAATAGTTGATTGAAGGTATCTTCTTATCAATGAAATCCCACTCTGTCAGCTCCTTGGTTACTTGGCAAAGCTGGACCACACAGCCTTCAGCTTGGCCCAAAACACTCTCTCCTTTCAAACCCTGGCTTCATTCCATTATGGAATGTCCATGAAGTCCAAGATTTCTTCAAGTTGTCATCTATTCTGCTTTATTTTAAGTTTCCTATTTTCCCCATTACGGAAGGAAGGAAGGAAGGAAGGAAGGAAGGAAGGAAGGAAGGAAGGAAGGAGGGAAGGGGATGAAGGCTACATTAAGGAAGGAGGAGAGAAAGGAAGGGAAGATGGTAACCTTTCAGGAAATGGAAAGAAATCATCAGGTTCTACCAGCTTCCGACTTATAAGGCCCATAGTGAAATATTAGGCTTGATTCACCAAAATGCAGATCTATAGTATGTTATGTTCGGTAGATGTTCAATAAGCATCTGAAACATGAAAGAATTAACTGTTGTTTTTACATGAAAGTGTAGTTAATGGATAGTATGTTTACTTGGTTTCAGGCCTACATAGGTTTGAATCACTCCTCTGGCATTTAGTAGCCAGATTATGGGAAAGTCACTTACCTTCATGTATTTCAATTTCCACATCCATAAAATGAGAATAACAATAGTGATAGCATCTATATCTGCATGGATTTTTAGAGGTCGAAATAAGGTCATATGTAAAATTTGCTTCACAAAACTATATAAATGATCATTATGAGTCAATCAATACGTATTTCTTAAGTGGCTCCTAACCACCCAGGAAACATACAAAAAATGAAAGTCTCTGCCCTAGAATTAATCACATTCTTTGAGAATATATAAAATTTATACAAAACATATAAAAGGTGGCTTGGAGGAGGAGCCATTGGGGATCAGGGAAGTCCTTATTTGGAGTTAGTGTTTGAACTGAGCTTTCAGTCATTTAGTCAGTCAAATGCACCTACAATGTGCTAGGCACTGTGCTAAGCAGTTTAAAGGAAATTAAGGCTTCTAAAATGAGGAAGGTAAGTGGCACACTGGATAGAATGCCAAGCCTGTAGTTAGGAAGGCCTAAGTTCAAATTTGGCCTCAGACACTTAGTAGTTCTGTGACCCTAAGCAAGTCACTTAAACCTGTTTGCCTCAGTTTCTTCATCTGCAAAATAAGCTGGAGAAGGCATTTACTTATTGCAGTTACTTTGCCAATAAATTCCGAAATGTGGACACAGAGTTTAATAGAACTGAAATTATTAAGAACAATAACAATGACTTCTAAGGGGCAAAGGAATGGAGAGAATGCCTTTTAGTCATAGGAGACAACCTGTTCAAAGGTTCAGAGATGAGAGATAGAAAGAAAAGTATGAGGAATAGCAAATGGGCTAGTCAGAAAGTAGAAAAGTATGTGGAAGTGGAAAAATATGCAAAGGAGAATAATGTATACCATGTCTGCAAATGTAGTTTTGAACCAGAATATGAAATTATTATTATAGTTTTTAAAATTTATTGTGTTTAGTTATGTTTATGATAGTAAAAATATTTTCTCCCTTCAAGAGTTCTGGCTGGCAGAAGCAGATAAAAAAATTGCTTGAGCCTAAATTAGGAGAATGTTATTAAATGTTTATTAATAATTCATTCAAAACAGGAGAGCTTCTCAGAATCAAAAATTGTTCAGGCTGGAAGAGACCTTAGAGGTCATCTAGTCCAATCCTCTTCTTTAACAGAAGAGGAGATAAAGGCCTTGAGAGATGCTTTGATTTGTCCAAGGTCAGCATGTAGTCAGTGGAAGAACCAGGACTTGAACCTGAAAAATAGAAAGCATACCATGCTCGACAAAATAAGACTGATCTGCAGGGTTCTGCATAATAGAGAAAATCCATTACTGACCCTAGGAAGAAGAGACACATTGTAATTATCAGAAACAAGCTGATGAAGGATACAGAGATTGATCTGACATGGCCAATTAAGAGGTGTGCTATCTTCCTGGGGCATGTATTCAGGCTATGATGGAATGCCTTCCAATGTCAGGAGCTTGGAACACCTTGGCCGGAGATGTGTGCTATTTAAGAGATGCCCCCTCTTCATCTCCTGTCCTTTCAGATCACCTGGCACTGGCATTGGGAGAGAGAGAAATGAAAATTCCTAAACTGAGTGGGGGTAAAGAGAAAGAGACAGTCTTTATCAGCATCAGGGAGTAGAGAGTTGTGTGTATGGTGGAGTCATCCTAGGGCTGTGGAATCAGCACCATTGGAAAGAGTGGGGAGCATTTGCAATGAATTGATACAGAGATGTTTTTAGAGCAAAAGCAGCTGATTGAGGAACTCAATCCCAGGTGGTTTGCTTTAGAAGTGATCTGACAGTTAAAAGTGGCAGTAGATGAGAACAAAGGTTGGCTTCCTTAGCAACAAATGACTTTCCATGGAGCTGCTTCCCCTAGCATGGGCATTGTATTATGAGCTCAGAAGTAGAATTCGCATACTGTTTACTAATGCCTCCCCTTACCATTATATAGTTAATATGCTAAATAGTTGGAGGATCAGATTTTGTCTAGTATAACTCACCTAAATTTGGAGACAGCTGAGCTCAACTTCAGGTCTCTCTGTTTTAGAAATGTTGGAGGTAGGGGTAGAAAAGGAGGCAGATTGGGTATCCTAACACCAAAGATTAATCAAACCAAACAAACAGCTGCTACTTACTTCTTCCAATTCTTGTTGGAACAAATGGTACTGCCAGAAGAAACTTGGAACGAATCTCCAGGGACTTTGAAGCCCTGGGCAGGAAACTAAAGTAGTTGAAGATACAGGTGATATTTTCAATGCTACTTCTGATTGAAAACCGAGACTTGAGAAGCGAAAGGAAGATCTGGTACAAAGTGTAATAAGATGGCTTTCTAAACCATGACTTAAGCTATGATAATAAATGGTGCTTGGCCATGGAAGGACAGGCTATGTATAACAAGAACCAGGAAAAAATTGTATTTTCCTGGACCTTTGCTTTAGTTAAAACCAGAGGGACTTTAATTGATAATGGAAGGAGCAGGAGAAGAATGGCAGGACAAACCTATTCTGTCTGAAAATTTACAGATCTCGATTTTGAATAGTTTTGTTCACCATGAAGTACAAGTGCACATCTGACATTTTCTAAGCTTCCATTTAAAAAGTAATGTTGAGTTCACTTATCTTGTTCCCCTAGTTTTTTTTTTTTAATACCTGACCATATCCAAAATGGTTGCATATTTAAGAGTAGGGGTCCATTCCAACCCTTATTAATCAAAGAAACCTTGACCATTTCATATGAATCAAATGTAAACTAAGTATTGTTATGTAAAGGATGGCAGCATGGAATCTCTGCAAAATACAGGGTCAGCCTCACCCAGAATTCCAGGGGAACCCCCTGGAGAACTTTGGGTGAGGGGACAGTTGAGAGGGAGTTAGTCAGTTGCTTCTGGAGGGTTTATGTGGGCAGATTTCACTGCTTACTGCTCCTGACTTGGGAGTTCACTTGAGAGGGCCATTGTGGCTAAGCCATCATGGTTTCTACTCAGGAGTTAGCCTGCCTAGTAAGGTTAGTCCTTACCAACATCAATACAACAATTATTTAGTGATATTGAGATTAGAAATATTCACTATTAACAAGAGAGCCAGTTTAGCCAAGTGCCCGTCACCCCCTCCTAAGGGGGGGAAGGGCAGCTTCAACCTAACAGATCAGGGTTATCCTTTTCTTATCCAAAACCTAATTACCCCCTCTAGCTTTTCCCTTTCCTTCTTAATATAAGTTTTACCTTCAATATCTGTGCCTGGGAATTATTTGGGGATACTCACTGCTCCTAGTTATCACATAGCTTGAATCCTCTCAGCTGCCAGTTTTAAGAAGATCAGATCCATCTCAGTCCTCAACATTTAGATAACTAGCTTCTACTTATTCCTCTATCAGACCTGTGGGGAATATAAGTTAAAGAAAAGGAATATCATTGGAGTTTAGCTTCAACAGAAACTTACCAGAAGTACCTCAGTCAGTCTCCATTTTCCAACTGAAAATCAACTGCTTGGGGGGAGGGGTTTGAGAGCCAGGAGTGTCTAACCCCCTCCCTTCCCACTGAAGCCTGTCAGTCAGTGTCTGTGACTTGGAGGTTACTGGCCCAGGCATAATTATCTGCTTTCCCAAAATATCTGTTATTATCTACATAACAGTATGCAGAAGTTCTTTATTCATTTGAAAGAATCATAGGAGCTTTGGTCTTTAGATGAAAGTAAATGTTATTACATAAGAAAGCTTATCTTGGATGCCACAACCAGTCTTATGATTGGTTGAAGAGAATCATATATAATCAGCAAAATTCAGTCATTTAAATAGTGATCACCAAGTGGTGAAGGATTCTGAGAAGAAATGTATCATGAGAAACTGAGGACACAGTTATTCAACAGTCAAGTAATAACAAATGATTAAGCATTTACTATGTGCCAACCATTATGCTAATCACAGCAGATACAAAGACAAAAATATGACATTCCTTCAAAGTGCTCACATATACTATACTATATATACATATACATATACGTATATGTGTATATATATATATTATATATATATATATATATATATAGAGAGAGAGAGAGAGAGAGAGAGAGAGGGAGAGGGACAAGGAGAGAGTAGATGGAAGGTAATCTCAGGAGGGAAGGTATTAATAGCTGAAGGAACTGGCAAAGGCATCCTGCAAAAGGCAGGGTTTGAGTTGAGTCTTGAAAGAAGTCAGAAATTTAGTTGCAGGTCAAAAGAATAATAAAATGAAGAAGGACAGAGACATTTACCCACAGTTCATAGGCAAGAATAACTGGGCCACAGGGAAATAGGTTCCTAATTATATCAGGTAAATTGATTGGTAAATTCAGTCAACTTCATGCTCATCTCTGCCTGATGTGTCAGATCTCACAAGAGTAAGTTATAGAAGCTTATTAGAGCTGAAAGAAGTCTTCACAATCATCTAACATAACTCTTCATTTAATAGATGAGGAAACAGAGTCCCAGAAAGATGAAATCACTTGCTTACAATCACAAGCTAGTTAGTTAATTAGTACTATACCTCAAGTCTCAACTTTCAGTTCACTTTTCTTTCCATTGTATCATATTTTCATTCTCAGTTCTTCCAGGACCCATTGGAGAGAAATAGACAATAGCTTGGGACAACCTTGCATAATCCCAGAAGGCAATACCATGATAAAGCAAGCCCTAGATTGAATGAAGTAGCAATTTGTAGCAATTGAAAGATTTGAAGTTAATTAGTGGGAATTTAAGAACAACTGATTAATAATATTTAATTCCTGCACTAAATTGTATTTTCTATAATATTCTTATAGAGAATTGTTTGAGTAATAGTTAAACTTTGTTGAGCCAGTGATGTCATTAAAATGGGTAATCCCTCTATTAATTTAGATTCTCATTGCTTCAAACCTCATCTTATACAATTCTTGTGCTTGTATTTCCATAAATCTTTTACAAATAATCTACTAATCATGCTGCAGCCATTCTTCTCAGTATTTTAATTTTCATCTATTGTGTCTCATTCTCACTACATGACCCAGCCACCTCCTTTTCCGGGTACAATTGTCCTTGATATCTTTTATGCAAGTTACCATTGTCAAGATGCTACAGCACATTTGTGCCTATCATGGGCCTCTCCATTATCCTGTGGGCTACTTATAATTTTGATTCTTTCACAATTGTAGTGCTCCATGATTTAGAGTATTACAGGGAGCATATTGATAATAAAGAGAGAAGCTTTAGCGGCAGTGAGCAATTTGGAATAATTGTAAGTGCTGCACAGTTTCTTAAAGGCAATCCAGCCTGATCTCTTCCTCCTACTCAATTCTAGGAGCAGCTCATTGCCCATCTGCAGCTCTTGTTTATGATATGTAGAAATGGGTCATCTATCCAGCTGCATGTTATAATCTGGGCAATATGGATAGCGATATTTTGAGAGTTCTTTTTGTTTTGGAAAAAAAAAGTTTTTATTGGAGATTTCACATACTTATATTTGAACTGGAAGGTTACACCCTCTGGATTACCTTTGACATCTTGTGGTAGCCACCAGAAATGCAGTTTTAAGTCTCAGATAAATTTCAACCTATGGAGTGGTAGAGATACTCAATTCAACTCTTTCCCATAGTGTCAACCATTACAATATGTTTTTAAGATTTTATCATTTTGTTGTTTGAGTATTGAATTAGGTTCATTAAAATTATTGCCTAAAAGCTTCATGAGACAATTAAGTGGTGCAATAGGTAGAGTACTAGGGCTGGAGTCAGAAAGACATGAGTTCAAATCTGACCTGAGACACTTACTAGTTGTATAACCCTGGGTAAGTCACTTAACCTTTGTTTATCTCATTTGTAAAATGGAGATAATAATAGCATCTATATCTCAGGGTGGTTGTAAGGATTAAATGAGGTAACAATTATAAAGCTCTTAGCATAGTATCTGGCACATAGTTAGAGCTAGATAAATATTAGTTACTATCATTATTTTGTTTATGCTAAACAAAAAACTTTATCATAGCATCTAGAAACTTGTAATATAAGATCAAAACATTTGACAGGATAAATATATAAAAAACCAATATAGAAAGCAAGGTAGTAGTTAATGAATGCAGAACCATTACTGATACAAGACAAGCATGGCTTTACTACAGCAGTGATTCCCAAAGTGGGCGCTACCGCCCCTTGGTGGGTGTTGCAGTGATCCAGGGAAGCGGTGATGGCCACACTTTTTTTGTATTACGTTCGTTCTATTCTGAGTTCAATAAATAGTTTCATAATTTCCAGGGGGTGCTAAGTGATATTTTTTTCTGGAAAGGGGACGGCAGGCCAAAAATGTTTGGGAATCACTGCTATAGAGTATTGACACTGGGGGAAGGAGTGGATGTTTCCTGCTCAGAAGGAGTGCTCCCTAAAGCAATTTAATTTTTGTGGCTACCTTGGCAATACTCTATTAGTCCTGTACCTACATCCCCAGGGCATCAGGAAACTTTGTAAAATTTCTGCATTTCCATGATCATATATATATATATATGTGTGTGTGTGTATTGATAGATAGACAACCCACCCCTCACAACTTGCAACCATTTATTTGTGTGGTTACAGAAAAACGGTGGGGAAACAAAGTGAAAGTTCTTGAATAAGGAGTCACTAGTCCTAAGGAACTATATGAATCCCAGATTTACTTGTAACCCATACCTCCTGTGACCTGTCCTGTTTGCCACCTGGTATTCCTTCTCTCTCTCTCTCTCTCTCTCTCTCTCTCTCTCTCTCTCTCTCTCTCTCTCTCTCTCTCTCTCTCTCTCTNATTAGCCAACACTCTTTTATTATCAATATTTTTTATTTTATTTCATTTATATATTTATTTTAAACCTTTATCTTCTGTCTTAGAATCCATTCTTTCTAAAACAGAAGAGTGGCAAGGACTAAGCAATTGGAATAAGATGACTTGCTCAGGGTCACTCAGCTAGGAAGTGTCTAAGGCTAGATTTGAACCCGGGTCCTCTCAACTCCAGTCCTGGACTATCTAGCTGCTCTTTATCAATACCTTCCCATCCCCTTTTTAAAAAACTAGCTCTTTTCCTTTGGGTTTTTGTGACACTCTTCTCTCTTGTTTCTCCTCCTACATCTCTGACCTCTCTTTCTCTCTCTCTCTCTCTCTCTCTCTCTCTCTCTCTCTCTCTCTCTTTCTCTCTCTCTCTCTTTCTCTCTCTCTCTCTTTCCCTCTCTCTCTCTCTCTCCCCCTCTCCCTGACTCTGTCTCTGTCCCTGTCTCTCACTTGCAAAGTGATTTCTAAACATTTTATTCTTTAAGCCATGCCTTACACTGGATCCATAGTAAGTTCATGGTCATACATACACAAACAGCTATTTAGCCAAGTTTTCCATCTCTTTCATGGAACTATAGACCAGTCCTTGGCCTCATACTGATAGAATCCATTATACTCCTGAACCAGTGCTTAACTCAGCTATGAGATGAACCAAAAATTGTTGATAATAATGTTAACATCAGAATTGTCCTTTTGTGTGTAGGTGTTGGGGCAAATCATATAAGTTCAGCCCTTCAATATTTGATCTATAGGAGATTCATGAAAAGGAGAGGGAATATCAAAAGTTATACAAGATTGCAAGAGAATCTTCTTCCTTATTAAATTTAAGCCTTCCCTCTCCCCCCCCAAAAAAAACAACACCTCAACAGTTTCTGCCCTCGATGAAGGAATTGGGAGTAGGAGGGAAAAGTTACCATAAGGGTGCAAGGTAGCAACATTCATAGAGTAAGACTTATAGCCATGAATGGAATGAAGTGTGGCTAAACAAAGCCTATCCCCCCAAAGGAAGCCCCCACATGGAATTCACCATTAAAGAAGGGAACTAACGTGGCAGAGGGATGTTCCAGAATGAGAAGGTCCCAGATAACTGTACTTCTAGTGTAAGAAGATAGCTATCAATGTGGTGAAATGTCTGCATGCAAAGGCGTGTGTAAGCATGGGCTCAGAGGATTAATATATGGTAGTGTTCAACAACTAAAGGTACAGATGTCAATAGTCAAACTAATGTGCCCATACCCAAGAGCTTTTCCATACCCCAATTTATAGGAATGATCAGCCAGTAGTAATTGAAGCAAGTGTAGATAGCTGTTGACTGGACTGACAATAAGAAATTTATTGATCAGAAAGGATGCTGTGTTCTGGACCAAGGAGTGTTAGAAACCCTTATTCATCACATTTCTGATCAAGCTTGCAGTAATCACAAACTTTTTTTTTTGCCCCAAAGCCAACATTTCACACAGAAATAAGTCTCCTCCAGACAGTTTGCTGTCATACTACTCTAAGAAGAGCATTAAAATATTAACTTCTCCATTTCCTACAGAGGTTTGAAAATCACCCCCCTCCAGCTAATAATGGCCCTCTGCTAAGAAGGCCTTTTGTACCCAGAGCATCTCAGGTGATACCATTAAGGCTACATAAAACATCACAAAATACCCAGAGATCAAACCAAGGAGCAATTACCCAAAACATTTTTCTGATATCTCCCCAGATTTTCCTTTGGGGAGTGCTAACTCAGTAAATGTTCACTATACATAAACAAAGCCCTGGCTATAACCTGAAAAAAAAACCTTAAAAATCTTCTCTAAAGTGTTTTTTGCTTTGTTTGATAAAATAGTCTTTGGGGAAGCACTAATGGACAAAGCTGAAGATCCAAAGAAAGGAAACTTGATCCATTTGAAAGTGAATAGGGGGCTGAAGCATGAAGTAAAAATATGCTGGTGTTCATTCAAAAAGTGCTGACTTCCTCTGGTAGGTCATCTTATAGGTCCACCTTATACCACATAATAGTGTAATTAAAAAGTGCTGACATTGGGTACCAGGAAGAATTTGCCCTCTTCAACCCTTGTTTGGAAATCAGTGAGTCGAACTTTAGTAATAGTCACTGTAGTGTGTCTGTAATATTTAACTACCTGCAGTAGTTGGCTTCCAGATAGATTCAGGATACAATAAACCCTCACTCACTTTGAGCCCACTAAACCAGTATGTATGACCATCTGGGAATTGCATAAACGATTATTCTGGGTTAAAAATCTCTACCAGATAATTGCCTCTGTTAATTCAGAATCTAGATCCAGCATGATCATTGGACTAGCCTTGAATTCAGAAAGATCTGGGTTCGGATTCTGTCATTGATGCAAATTAACTTTGTGACGATGGGCAAGCTACATAATCTCTCAGTGACTTATAAAAAATGAATGCAACTAGTTTTTTCATAAAACTGTCATCTAAGCAATAGTCCTGCCAGGTTTATTCATGACCTCCTTGATCCCTGCTAGTAATTCAAAGGCCTTAATTTTTTTTAATGTAGATACTCTCTCTTCAGATGCTAGGGTATTAATTACTTTTCCCAGTCACCTTAAGGCTTCTTTCAGAAAGAAAAGAATCATGGAGGTAAAAAAAAAATTAATTGGTTGCTGATATTCATCAACAAAAGTAGGTACTTCAATCAGTCATGAAGTATTTATCAAAATACCTGACATGTGCCCATTGCTGAGATTCCAAGATAAAAGTAAAATATTTCTTGCTCTTAAGGAACTTATATTCTATTGGGGATGGTGGGAGGAGGGAGGAAGGAAAACATGTATACATATAAATAGAAATAATATAAAAGTAAGTACCAGATAAGAGCAAGATGGCTTGAAGGAAGTGGTAAGGGGTGTGGAACATTGCATGTGTTGTCAAATTTTGTTGATGTCTTGAAAGGTTTTGCTGATTTTTTTTCATTTTCTTGATATTTCCATTTAAAAAGATGTTGTATGAAATGACTTTCTAGGGGAAAGAAAAAAGAGGTAGGCAAAGGGAAATTTAGAAGAGCTAAAACAAAAAAAAAACTATGAGTAAAATTTATTTTTTAAAAAAGGAATGGGGGGGAAGCTGGGTAGCTCAGTGGATTGAGAGCCAGGGCTAGAGATGGGAGGTCCTAGGTTCAAATCTGGCCTCAGTCACTTCCCGCTGTGTGACCCTGGGCAAGTCACTTGACCCCCATTGCCTACCCTTACCACTCTTCCACCAAGGAGCCAATACACAGTATTGACTCCAAGACGGAAGGTAAGGGTTTAAAAAAAAAAGGAATGGCACTTTCCTTTCCATGTGGAGAGGGAAAAATCTTGAAGGAGTGAGACCATAAAAAAGGATAGTTGCAATAGTTATAGTAAGATGTGAAAAATACCTAGATTATGGCGGTAACTCTGTGAATGAGGGAAGAGAACACAGGAGATTTTGTGGAGGAGGAATTGATAAAACTTGGCAACTAATTGGATAGTAGGCTGAGAGAGACTAAAGACTTGAAGATGACTAAGGTTCAAAATCTGAATAACCAGAAGGATTTATCAATCACCAAGAATTTATTAAGCATCTAATATAGGTTAGCCGTTAGAGATACAAAAAATTAAAATAAAATAGCTCTTGCCTTCTGAAAGCTTATATTCTGCTAGAGGAGAGCTATGTGTGTGTGCATGTTTACAAAATAAATGAAAGCTAATTGTCTGGGGGGAAGTGGTTTGAGAAACAGGAAGGCTTCATTAGAAGATAAATCTGGAGCTAAACGTGGAGGAATAGCAGGTATTTTGTGAAATGGAAGTGAAGAGGAATTCCATTCAAAGTATGGGAGACAATGGAACATAAATGCTGTGTACAAACAGACCATTGGTTTGACCCTAAAGCAAATTAAGGAAAACAATGTGGAAAGGTAGGCTAAAGTCAGATAATGATGTACTTTAAATATCAGAGAGGAGTTTTGTTTAATCTTACAGGTAATTGATACCTATTGGAGTTTATTGAGCAGATAATTTATTTATTGACATGGAAGAGGCCATAGAAGGTCATGGAGTCCTGTCTTCTCATTTTATAGGCAAGGAAAGTAAAGCCCAGAAAGATTATTCAAGTAATCTGCTGCCCCTGTTCACATGGCTAGTCAGTAAGTGTCTTGGGCAGAATTTGAATCCAAGTCTTCTTGATTCCAATTCCAATGCCCAAATCACTATATTATGGTACTTATTCCCTAAATTGGAAAGATATGGTCAGATACATTAGGAAAATTGCTTAGGTAAATGAATGGGAGATAGATAGGAGAGGGGAAAGCCTTAATGCAAGGAAAACAACCCACAGATCATTATTGTATGCAGGTGCTCAGAGCCTAAACTAGGATCGTGGTTTTGTGAGTAGAGAGAAGATTTTTAGGAGAGATGTTGTAGAATTAGAATTGATGAGATTTGTCAAAAGATATGTAAGAGACATTGAGAAGTTGAGGATGAATTGAAGGATGTGAATATGGGCATTTGGAAGGATGGCGGTGCCCTTGACAGAAGTAGGGAGACTTAAGAAGGAGTCCTAGGGGAAAACACAATGAGTCCTATTTTGGACATGTTGCATTTGAGATACTCCTGGGAAAGCAATTTAAAATGTCCAATGGACAGTTTCTGATGTGGGACAAAAGTTCAAGAGAGTGTATGGAATGGATGTATCAATCTGGGAATCATCAGCATAAATATGAGAATTAAGCCAATGGAAGCTGATGAGAGTGGTCACCAAGCGGAAGGGTATAGGTCAGTGATGGGCAAACTTTTTAAAGAGGGGGCCAAAGGAAAGGAAATGCTCATCTGTCAGTCTGTTTCTAAGGCAACTCTTTCAAAGTTTCATTGTATTGTGTCCTACTCATTGTATTTGTCAGATTAGGAATAATGGCATGTGGCCGGATAGAACATTTCAGGGGGCCCCATCTGGCTGCAGGCCATAATTTGTCCATCACTGGTATAGAGAAAAAAAAAACAGAAATTCCAGAACTCTGAAATGCAGCCATACTGAGAGGGGAAGATATGGATCATGATCTAGCAAAGGAGACTGAGAAGGAACAATAAGATAGATAATGTGAGAACATAGATTGCTGTCAGAAAAAAACCCAGAAAGAAGAGGTTCAGCAGTGGTGTTTAACAATGGCAAATGCACTTAGTGGTCAAGAAGAAAAGAATTGAGGAAAGACCACCCAATTTAACAATTAACTTAGAAGCAAAGAGTTTCAGCAGAGTGACAAGGATGGAAGCCGGATTGCAGAAGACAATGAAGGTATGAGAGGTCAGAAAGACTTTTTCTAGGTGATTGGATTGTGAAAGAGAAGAAAAATACAGGATACATACTTTAGGAGATAATAGAGTTAAATGAAAAGTACATTGTTATAGTTGTTATTGCTTTAAGGATAGAGTTTATATGGATATGTTTGTAGACAGTAGAGATGAAACAAGTATAGAAAAACAAAGAGTGAACAAAGGATGATTGTAAGAATTACTGCCAGAGGAGACAAGGGAGGATTGACAATCCAGGGTAGATCAAGTAGAGGGATTAGCCTTGTGGAGTAGAGGGGACTTTATCCATTAGATTGTGATCTCCTTGAGGGTAAGAATTCTCTTATGCCTGTTTTTTGCAATCTCAGTGCCTGATACATATTAGGCATTCAATAAATCCTTATCAATTATCACTGATCAAAAACTGGAATAAAACAGGAAAAGAATGTGGCACACTATGAAAGGTTTCACTAGAAGTTCCTATTTTGAGGAAACATGGATGCACAACAACAGCCAGATTCCAAAGAGGATTATTAGCAAAACAAACAAAAACCTTGAGTGAATTATAGTCACAAATGATATTTTATTCAACAATATAAATCACATAATAATTGAGTCACAAATGTCCATTGAAATGGATTTACTGTGAAATGGAAAGCAATAAATGCAGCTAGCACTTTAAGTTTTGGAAAGTGGGATAGAAATATTATCTTTTTGATACAAGTAATTCTCAGATTTGAAGTGAGATACAAATAGTGTCTAATTTTATCCTAACAACATTGGAAATTAGGTGCTATTATTTATCTCCATTTTATAGATGAGAAAACTAAGGCAGAGATAGGTTAAGTTATTTGTCTATGGCCCACACATCTAGTAATTGTCTGAATCTGGATTTGAATTCAGGTTTTTCTTATATTAGATCCAGCTACCTTTCCACTAAACCAACTAGCTATATGGACAAAGTACATAAATTACAAGTTCCTTAAAAGCAATGAACGTGTGTGTGTGTGTGTGTGTGTATATGTTCAATGTATATTTTATACATGTGTGTTTTCTATATATGGTTATGGTTTTGGTTTCTATCTCAATCACTAGATCTCATTCCCCCCAACCCCATTCCACAGTATGGAGGTCACCCTCAGCTCTCGAAAGCTATGATAGTTCAGTGTAAAACCTGGCTAGTTTTACCAAGCTGGAAAGGTTTTTAATGCAGATAGATCTCATGTCAAGATATATGTTTCTTGACCAAGGACTAACCTTAACAAGTACTGGAGAGACTTATTACCAATTTAACCATACACTAATGAATTTTTCAGCCATCATGAATATCATCTACTACAAAGAGGAGTGGATATGTGTACCAGTGGAGGAATTTCCCACAGTGAGAGAATCATGGATCCTTTGAGTATTGATATATACTTTTTAATATCATTTTAATTTTCTGAAGGAAAATGAAACAAAATCTATACAGAGCATCCCTTCCACTGACTTTATGTGGCATAATTGTCAGTCCCTGTTGGTTCAATTAAAACATTGTCCCCATTTATAGTTCAGTTTATAATATGCAGAGTTCTTGAAAGTAATAAAACTACATTTGTTTAGATTGTCATAATTTATAAATGCATTGGGGAATGTTTATTAAACATTCCCTTTATAACCAGTTTCCAACATTTAACATAGTCTGGTGTGGATAAAGCTAATATTCTTTGTGGAGAAAATGTTTGTCCAACAAAGGAACATTAACTCTTTTGATGGTTCCAGGGAATTGTCTGGGAAAGTTTCCCTTCCAAAGTACTAAATCAGCTTTGTTAATAGCAACTCAAAGCTCTTGCCCAAAGTAATTAATAATTAAACCTGCCTGAGTACAATTTATTTAGTTCCCAATGTAAACCCTTTTCTGAGGACTTGCAAGATGCCCTTATGCCTGCTATATTCTTTAAAAATAATAATAATAAAATCAAGGGGAACTCAAAAGTCTACTGTACAAGTATGTTGCATGAGACAATATTGGATTTGCCAGTCTTTTCACTAATGCTATGATCATACAGGAAGCCAGATGATAGCAATACTTGTATATACTTTCTTTCTCAATTCAGGACTGTATGCCTTGGTTCCTCATTTCTAAAATGAAGAAGGAAATGGCAAACCTCTCCAATATTTTTGCCAAGAAAACCCCAAAAGGGGCCAGGAAGAGTTAGATATTACTGCAACAACTGAATAACAAATCAAACCTGGAGTTATACAAGCTGCTCCAGACATATACTCTGCGTATTTCTTGGAGTCTCTGGGTCAGCCCTGTACTCCCCATTTCATTGTAAGTCTCAAAGTATCTTAAGCTTTTTACAATAACCTATTTGGCAGAAGGGGAAAAGTTTTGATATTCTTCAATGGTAGCATTGTGACCAAATAAATTCAGCATTTTTCTGCCTGCAAATGTACCTCACTCAATCCATATTTCAATGAGACAAGTCCCATGTGAGGTATAAGTGTTTAATCTAGTGAACAAAATTTAAATGCTATCTTTGCTCAGGGAAATGATAGCTGTGCCTCCTGCCCCTTTGCACTGTATTCTACTCTGATGGTAGACTTGACCAGCACCAAGCCAATCTCTTTGCTGCCCTTGAATATTCTGTGTTCTTTCATGTCTCTCAATCTTTGTTCCTGCTTTTCAATCCATCTAAGTATTTTCCCTTGTTCCCCACTCCCAATATATCCCCAAACTACCCATTCTTCAAGGATTGTCTATATTTCAGAACTGGTTTCACATGAAGCTACATTTTCCATTTCACAAACAGGCCAAATTTGAACACCTGCAATTTTGGATCTGGGACATTCTTATCTCTTACTTCAGTGACTTTGGACAGTCCTTTCCTAATACCTGGAATATTCTCCTTTCTTGCTTTTATCTCATAAAAGGTATAATTTATACCTCGCCCCTAGACTCCTTCAATATTTTGCTTTTGTAGTCCTCCTACACAAGGCCTTTCGCAATCCCTTCCTTTTTTCCTCCAAAGTTGTTAGTGTTGCTCTCACAAATTTAAAAAGACTAGTAAAGATTCCTTTTTAACTTATCTTTTTACCTGAAATAGAGTACAAGCTCCCAAGCATAGACTATTTTGTTTCTCTTTATATCATTCGTATCAACATAGAGCATACACCACATTAGGCATTTTTAAAGGCTTAATTTAATTAGATTTAAAGCTTATGAGGAGGGGAATGGTTTTGGAAAAACCTAGGAAGACTTATATAAATTGATGAAAAGTCAAGTAAACAGAACCAGAAAAATTTTGTACATAATAATAGTGATATTGTAACAACAATTGGCTATGAGAGACTTAGCTACTCTGATCATCACAGCGATCTAAGACAATTCCAAAGGACCCATGATGAAAAATAATTTTCACCTCCAGAGGGAAAACTAATGAACTCTGGCTATAAATTGAAGCATATTTTTTACTTTAATTTTCTTACACTTTTAGTAATATGACCAGTATAGAAATATGTTTTGCATGACTTCACATGTAGAATTAAAATTATATTGCTTGCCTTCTCTATGAATAGGGGAAAAGATAGAGGAATGGAGAAAATTTGGAACACAAAAATTTTTAAATGAATGTTAAAATAAATTATGAGGTGTTTTTTTAAAAAAGGAATTAACAAAAAAAGTAGCCAAAATCAGAAGGGAAACAACAAATTGGGAAAAAAACTTTATAACAAAAAACTCTGACAGGGGTCTAATTACTCAAATATACAAGGAGTTAAACCAATTGTATATAAAAAAAATCAAGCATTCCACAATTCATAAATGGGCAAGAGACATGAATAGGCAATTTTCAGATAAAGAAATCAAAAGTATTAATAAGCACATGAGAAAGTGTTCTAAATCTCTAATAATTAGAGAAATGCAAATCAAAACAACTCTGAGGTATCACCTCACACCTAGCAGATTGGCTAAAATGAAAGAAGGGGAGAGTAATGAATGTTGGAGGGGATGTGGCAAAACTGGGACATTAATGCATTGCTGGTGGAGTTGTGAACTGATCCAACCATTCTGGCTGGCAACTTGGAACTATGCTCAAAGGGCTATAAAAAATGCCTGCCCTTTGATCCAGCCATACCATTGTTGGGTTTGTACCCCAAAGAGATCATAGATAAACAGACTTGTATGAAAATATTTATAGCTGCGCTTTTTGTGGTGGCAAAAAACTGGAAAAGGAGGGTATGTCCTTCAATTGGGGAATGGCTGAACAAATTGTGTTATATGCTGGTAATGGAATATTATTGTGCTCAAAGGAATAATAAACTGGAGGAACTCCATGTGAACTAGAAAGACGTCCAGGAATTGATGCAGAGCAAAAGGAGCAGAGCCAGAAGGACTGCACAGAGACCAATACACTTGTATTGTATTGTATTGTATTGTATATAAAGTAATGAACTTCTGAACTAGCAGCAATGCAATGACCCAGGACAATTCTGAGGGACTTAAGGAAAAGAACGCTACCCACATTCAGAGGAAGAACTACAGGAGAGGAAACACAGAAGAAAAACAACAGCTTGAAGGCATGGGTCGGGGTGGACATGATTGGGGATGTAGACTCGAAACTACCACACCAATGCAACTATCAACAATTTGGAAATAGGTCTTGATCAATGACACATGTTAGAAACCAGGGGAAATACGCATCAGCCATGGGGGGGTATCTTGGGGGTGAAGGGGACAGTAAGAGCATGAACTATGTAACCATGTTAACTTTTCTAAAAAATAAATATTAAGAAATGTTTAAAAAAAAGGAATTAAGGTTCAAGTCAATTCCTACCTTTTCCTTCTTTTCCTCTTCCTTCTCTTTCCTCCACAGAACCTTCAGTTATTCCATTTCACACTGATTAGCCCTTTTTCTGAATACTTGTGATAGTTTTTATTTAGTTGTCATGCACAGCCTTCATTATTTTACTTAACTGTTTCATACAAATATGCCTTATACAAGCATTTCTTTGGTATACTCTTCCACCCCGCACTAACTACTTAGAAGTAGCTAAGGTGAATAGCAGATCAAATGTTTGAATTTGGACCTGGAATCAGGAAGACTTGAGTTCTAATACTGCCTTATATAGTTACTACTTGTGTGATTATAGGCCAATCATGTAATGTGTCCGCCTCAGTCTCCTTATCTATAAAATGGGGATAACAATAGCACCTGACTCCTAGAGTTCATTTGAGGGTAAACAGAGGAAATAATTTTAAAATAATTGACAAATCTTAAAGAGTTATATAAATCCTAACTTTAAAAAAGGAACCTATATGTCATTACTGTACATTATATACCTTCAACAAATTCATGTTGAATGGAGTAAAAAAGAATGAAGAGAGAATGAATGAATGAATGAATGAATGAATGAATGAATGAATGATCTAGGCATCTCCATGATAGCCTCTAAACACCATCATGAAAGTACTTTGATCAAGCAATCAATGAAAAAGGATTTATTAAGCTGTGTTCAAGGCACTGGAGACTCAAAGAAAAGTGAAACAGTCCTTGCCTCCAAGGACCTTACATGGATTATACATTCATTATATATATATGTACATATATAAGCATAAGTTTTTAATTTTGACTATTTGGGAGAGGGGAGAACTTTCAGCTTGGAAACTATGAAATGTACTAAACTCTGCATGTTTTTACTGCATTTAGTTCACTACTTAGGATACAGAAGCATCAAATTAACTCCATTCCAGATGTACATAATCATATATACGTAATCATATGTTCCTCTACAAATTAAGATTATAAGGGAAAACCCAAGTGGTGGAAGAAACAGCTTTTTCCTTTGGAAGAGTCTCCTCTCAGTATCATCACACAGTTTCTCCAGATGTTTATTAAGCATCCACTCCCTTTACAACCAGCTTCCAACGGCACACAGGCTTCTGTCTTTGCTGATGCTCAGCTTTATTATTATGTAGGGCACGGTCAACTCTCTACATTCTCACTATCTAATTATTGTTTATAGTTTTACTTTGTATCCTGTACTTCAATTACCTACTCTATATTGAACAAACATACTAAATTTCCCTCTATTTATTATATCTCCCATAAATTGTATTGCCCATCTAACATAATGGCCATACCCTGCCTGCACATTGATAACATTTCAAATAGACTAAATTTCTTGATAGCTTAAGTGTAGGGTATACAGCTCTGTAGTTTGAATACTACATATTGGAAAAAATGATAGACTTGTAGACTTTTCCAAGCTGCCTGTTTTTTTTAATATTAAGGTAACACCCCAACAAAAGATGCTATCATAGAGTTAATGTAGCTACCTTCTAGGATTATAGGAAAACTGAACTCCCAGTTAAACACTCTTAAATGCTGTCTTTTCTAAAAGAATCAAACCAGAGAAAAACTTACACTTTCAAAAGAGAAAAATGAACAATTATCTTGGGAGCTCCTCAAAGGATAGAAAGAACACATAGCTGGGGTCAGTCATGGTGTCTATGAAACCTTAGCCAAGTTACTGAGTGTCAGTTTCTTCAACTGATATAAGGGAATAATCATAGTTACATTGCCTCTCACTAAAGAATCATAAAATCATGGATGCAAAATTTTTTTCAATCAAAGCACAATACAAACATAAACTTTTGTTTTTATTTCTTTCAAGCTAGAGAGAGCAACAGTGTGTAACTTCAAACATCTCCTATGACTCACTGTTTCTTTTACCATCAACTTCTTTGGTTTGTCACAGACAGAAAACCCCTGGGTTTCCTATTATAAACTGTAATCACTTGGGCAAAATTACTCATTTCTGATCATTATCATTTACAAACACGTTCACAAGTTTTTCAGACAAATGTGGATAGATTTGGAAAAAATTTAATTTCAAGTGGAAGAAAAAAATCATTGGATAATGAGTTCACATACCTTTTTATTCAAGCTTCCCCCCAAGCCAGTGTAATGTGATTAATTTTGATGTAGTTTCTTTCTACCACTTATGAGAAATCACATCATCAATCATATTACCAAAATTAGATGTGGAGAAGCCCTAACAGGTCACTAAGATCCTTCCCAGGACCAGTACAGACTTGTTTCTCCCAGTATGCTGTGCTTTCTAATATTTTGTTCAATCTAATATCAAAGGTCCCCTGTGACCAGGCTTCTGTCACTTCCATTGTCAGGACATAAATCAATAGGAAAGGGGGAAAATATGAAGATATTGCATCAATGATCCTGGGCTCAGTCATCTCCATAGGCAATCTTTTGAGGGGAAAAATTTTGTTGCTGAACACTGTTGAGGATTGCGGGTCTTAAAAGCATGAACATAGGAATAAAGCAAGAAAATTATTGAATGAAAATCATTCATGTTGACCATTATTGGTATAGAAATTTCTTATTTTTTCGAGGATCAGATTGCATAGCGATATTAGTTACACTTGAAGTAAAGAAAAACTAGGTTGAGGTCATGCTTCTGACATTAACTATTGTGTAGCCGTAGGCAGGTCACTTAATCTCTATCTGCCTTAGACAACTGAGTAGAATTTATCTAGTGGGTCAAAGGATAGAATTTTGGCTGCAATCTGCATTGATGGAGATAGTTCCCATGCTGAGAATTTTACATCTCTAGCAATAACGGATGTTTCCTGAAATTTTTTTGTATTTTAAAAAGTGATGTTGTATGTTTAGCCTTACACCAAAATCCCTTCCAACTTTAGAAATCAATGATTTTATAAATAAATGTACACAAATGATTATTGCAAACAATTTCTAATCATTGACTTTAACAAATAATTGGAGTTTGAATTCATCGACATAATGACCAAATTTATCAATTATCTTATTGAGTTCTCTCCATGGACAATCAAAGCCTCTTTCCAGTTATCCATATAGCATGGGTTTTCCATGTTTGATAAAAAAACAAAACAAGAAGTATCCCTTCCCACATTTATATATCATTGGCATAGAATTATCTCTCCATACACAATCTAAGAAAAACTACCCACTAAATCATAGCTGTTAAGATGTTTATACTTTTAGGATGGAGTGGGATAGTAAAAAAATATTGGCTTTGAAATCAGACAACCTGGGTTCATATTCTGGCTTTCTTGGTCTTGTTCTGTCATTTAAGTCATGTTTGACCCTTTATGATCCTGTTTATGTTCTTCTTGGCAGAGATACTGGAATGGTTTGCCCTTTCCTTTTCCAGCTCATTGTACAGATGAAGGAAGAAACTGAGGCAATGGGAGTCAAGTAATCACTCATATTTCCATAGCTAGTAAGTGTCTAAGAAAAGATTTGAACTCATGGAAATGAGTTTTCCTGATTCTAAGCCTGGCACTCTACTTACTATGCCATCTAGCTGCTCTGGATTTATTGATTGCTAACTATGTGGTGATCATTTAACCTTGAAGTTCACACTTTCTTCATCTATAAGAGGTGACATGACTACATAATCCCTTTTTAACTCTAAAATTTATTATCTGTGATCCTCTGGTTCAACAGTGACATGATCTTTGACAATATCCATATCTAGACCAATGATTTCATTGACATAAAGAGCTTCTGTAGTGGGATCCCCACACACTGACATGGTAGAGAATTAGTTTATAATATGTAATTTGAGAGTTGCCTAGAACAATATTAGAATAAGTGATTAATCTTGTAGAAGATCCAATATATGTCAGAAATAGGACATGAACTTGAGTCCCTCTCATAATAAGATTGATCTACTATCTACCATTCTAAACTTTTATTCATCTTTTCATCTATTTCATCTATTCATATTCCTAAACTTCTGGTGAAAAAGAGAAGGACTAGGTGGAAGCAGCTGGATGAGGTAAAAAACTCTAGGTTTTAAAAAAAGCAATGCCTTGAACAAACCCAAGAAGGATGACTTTTAAAAATTAAATTTAAAACATTAAAAACCACATTTTGAATAGGTAGGAAATAAATTACAAAAGATTCACAAGCTTGGTGATTTTTCAATGAATCATAATTACTTACATAAGCAAATTCATCAGCAAAATTTAGGTAAGCTATTGGGCAGCTAATTATCTTGTAAGTAAGACTCCAAACGATGACCACAGCCCTTGCCTGGTCACTAGCTCTGGCAGACTTTTGATGACTATGGAGGGGTGAATAAAGAGGGGAAAAGCTTTCTGAGGAAGATAGATACTCTTTTTCTCTTGGGTCCTATCTAATGGAACAGTTTAGATTTTGGATTGCCTATTTGCCCAGTTAGATAGATATCCCATCACAAATTTATAATTCCATACAGCACACACACACACACACACACACACACACACACACACACACACACACACACCCCACAACCTCAGGAACATACCCATGATAGTTAAGAGCATAAAAGGCAGGGAAATAGAAGGTATTACATTAGGGAAGCTGATGCCTGTTGAAGGGGAAAGAACATATGAGAGAATTACAAAAAGAAGATGGGCTTGGATTGTATAAATAGTCTGTTGGGAGGCCAGGTCCTGAATCAGTTCCTGATGTTTTGTTTTAGCCACAGGAAATAGAAGTGCCTAATTGAGGATAGTGCTGGCCCAATTTCTGGTTTTTGGAAGTCTTCCTGACTATCCCAGTCCTATAAACTTTTTAGCTCATTTGAAAAACCTTTGGGCATTTGTCTTGTTTGACTTTAAGTTGTCTCCAAATTTATAAACTTATAATGTGATTTAAGTTTTCTCATAGATGTATTTCTCTTTGCATTACAATCAGAAATTCTGAGGAATGAGAAGGAGCACTATACTTCTTTGTTTCTTCTTATGAACCTAATATTATCTCTACATGTAGAAGAATATTTGCAGATTGAATTGATGAAATATATATACTTGAATGTCTATAATTAGAGAATTTTGTGTCTGAACTATGTTCCCCAGAATTCCTTGAGTATTTCCCAAAATTCCTTTTAATTTTTCCACCACATTGCATGGTCACATTTTGTATATAGTTGGCTGTAACTCCACTTCCCACTCTTTTCTGCATGCTTAGCTGAGAAAGCAGGCTTTTTACATTAGTTATTATTAATAAATCTTATTAAATATAAAAAATTATAGGATTTGCTTAATGATTCTGTCTGATTCCGAGAGAAGGGAACAAAAAGAGCCACTACACAGTGCCAAAGAAGCACAAAACTAAACTGTATAGTGCCTATTGAACACAAGATCAAAGAGACCAAAAAATCCCAAAGGGACTGATGAAATTTTGAGCCAAGACAAGAGGACTTGAACTTGTTTGGGGTTCGAGGTTGTGGTTGTTTTGACATATGTCAGAGGCAGGACTTCCCTGAGCCACACCATATCAAGCACCTTACTTTGGCTGCCTTCCTGGCTCCAATATCCCTGAGAGATAAGGAAAAATCAAACCACAGAAGTGCTATTTCCCATTTGCTGCTAAAATCTAGTCCCTTTTTCTGTCTTTCATAGTGTGGCAAACGTTCTGTAGTCCTGGCTACTGATTGGGTAATTTCATAATTACATAAATCACTTTTTTGGGCCCTGAGTCAAGGACCTGTTATAGGTTTATTTTTCCTTTACTTAAAATTTTTACACATAACATTTGATATTTTATATTTCATCCACAATTTATTTTTTCTCTTTTATTTGGATGTTTTGTTGTTTTTGATTTCTTTTGCCAATTGATTCATTTGCCACATAACTCAGCCATGTATCCCTGAGTAATCCTTCTGTCACTATTCTCCTCCAGGGAGATTGTATTATTATCCTATAATACAAAGCTTAAATTCTTTTGAAAGCAATTTTAGGATAAGAAACTTGCTACCTACTTGAATCCAGAAATTGAACTGTTTGGAGAAGGCACCATGAAGATACCTGCAGAGACCACACACTACACTAGAAAATCCAGAGTGAACTTTGGGATGTGCTAAATTGAATTATGGGAGGTTGTATGCATTTGTTTTTGAATGTATACTCTTATGCAAAAAGGGGTCTGCCCCCAAATTGGCTTTTTTTCAACCTAGTAATCATTGGTTTTGTTCTCTTTTCCACAAATTATTGCATTTTGAAAGTTGGTTATGTTTAAAATGCTCCCTTTTGGGAAATTGGTCTCCTAAAAGGAACATAGGAGAGAATGTCTAATTAGAGAATTTTATACCTGTAAACTATATTACACAGAATTCCTTTCATATTTTCCCAAATTCCTTTTAATCTCTCCACCACATTGCGTGGTCATGTTTTGTATATAGTTGCCTGTAACTCTGCCTCTTTCTCCTTTTTCCCATGTGTGCAGCTGGGAAAGCTAGCTTTTTACTCTAGCTTTTTATTTCCTTTTTACTTCAAGTTGTTATTAATAAATCTTATTAAATATAATACTTAGTTATTGTATATTAATTTTAATCTTAACAATTGGTTTGGGAAGAAAATTAATGTAAAAATATACCAGAGGGGAAGGACATGAGATGGAGAAAATGTCCATGTTTCTCATCCATCTTAATACAAAGCTTAGTGGAATGCAAGCCAGGTAGACATTTCAGGATAGGTAGAAGATCTAGAAAGGCCCTAGTGGTATGTTTTAGGGGGAGATATGATCAGAGAAGTGAAATGTTGGGTGACTGCAGTATCAGGGTAACAAATGAATATTTTCATGGTTCTAGACTGGATCAGGACAGGGAGAGCACAGCAGGGTTCTAGAACACTGTCTCATGTATATGACTCTGGGCAAGTTTTTTTTTTTACATCTCTGTATTTGTTTTCATCTATAAAATGATAAAATTGGACTAATACTCTACAGTCCCACTAAAATCTAAATCTAAATCTAAAGAAGCTGTGTTTGGAACAGTCAATCAGCCTATCTGGATTTATTAAGTATCTATTATGTTCCAGGTGCTATGCTAAATGCTGAAGATAGAAAGACAAAAGATAATCCCTGCTCTCAGAGAGCTTATAATTTTAGAGTGTAAGACAATATCCAAAAGAAAATAGAAAATAAGAAGGGGAAACATGGTGGGAAAAGGGCTGAGGGAGAAATTCAGAATTTTGCAGCAAAGTGGGAAACCTCTGTTCCATCTAAAAATAGAGGTCCCTACAGAAGAGTTTCCTGCCCTCCAATCAGAGGGAAGGAGATATACCAGGGCTAGAGAGTATTGACAAGGTGTGATTTCCAGGGCTCATGTGATCTTGCAGAATGAAGAAGTTCCTAAAGCACGAAGGAAAACTTCAGAGAGTTACAACTGGATAAGAAATTTAGGAACCAAGCCAGGGAAAGAGTAACTGAATTCCTGCCAGTGTACAAGACTAGAGACACAGTAATTGGGCCTCTATGTTAGGATCAAAAGTAATGAACTAAGTGAACAGATATACAAGGGAGAAGCTACTAGAATCAGTATGAAACAAGACAATCATGACCAAGACTTAGAATGCTGAGTTTTCTATGAACAGAGCCATCATCAATGAAGCTTTTCCCAGTGACAGTATTAGGGGTGGTGGGCAGGGGAGAATCATTATTCCACAAGAATTCATTAAGTCTCATACAAAATAATTTCCCTCAAGATGACATCCCCAGGGTTCAATTGGTACATTCTTTCTGTCCCTGTCTCTGTCTATCTGTCTGTCTGTCTGTGTTTTTCTCCCTTTGCCTTTTCCTTCTCCCTCTCTTCTCTCTTGTGTCTCTCTCTCTCTGTCTCTCTGTCTCTCTGTCCCTGCCTCTGTGTGTGTGTGTCTCTCTCCCTCTCCTCCTCTCTCTCTCTTTCTCTCTCTCTCTCTCTCTCTCTCTCTCTCTCTCTCTCTCTCTCTCTC
>NC_058135.1:195516298-195572771 GCF_016433145.1 Gracilinanus agilis | reverse complement strand
CTCTCTCTCTCTCTCTCTCTCTCTCTCTCTCTCTCTCTCTCTCTCTCTCTCTCTCACACACACACACACACACACACACACACACACACTCCTAGAGGAATGAGGCTCAGACTTTTTCTGAAGATGGGATATGTCCTCACCCAGCAAGACCACACCCTAATTAGACTGCCCTATATAGTATCACTCCCCTCTTCCTTCCACCTATTTTCACCTCAGATTTCTTAAAAATCCTGTTTTCAGGGACAGCTGGGTAGCTCAGAAGATTGAGAGTCAGACTTAGAGAAGGGAGGTCCTAGGTTCAAATCTGATCTCACTTCCCAGCTGTGTGACCCTGGGCAAGTCACTTGACCCCCATTGCCCACCCTTACCACTCTTCCACCAAGGAGCCAATACACAGAAATTAAGGGTTAAAAAAATCCTGTTTTCACTCTGTCAATGGATCCCTATTTTTTCTCTAATAGGATTCTTTATCTGGAAGCTTCCTCCCTTGGATCTAGTTACCTCTATTATCTCCATATCCCTGCAGGATGAGGGTCAGAATGACAGTCCATTTGTCCAGCAATCTTTCACATGAACTCAGAACACTTTCTCAGCTGTTACATGCCCCCTCCCTTTCCTGCTTAACTTGTTTTTTTTAATCCAAGTGAAGAAAGTCCTAATTATGCCATTGTTTGTGAATCGTTCAATGTCCCATTGCTAGTCACCCGATTGGTCCTAGGTGGTAGGAGATTTCCTATCAATGAGCTAAGAAAATTATTGTTTCTTCACCAGATTCCTACAAATTTAGTTCTGAACCTTTTGTATGTATTTACTTATTTGCAATTGCATAACCTTTCTCTTCTTCTGGAAATGCTCAATTCTTGTTAATTGGAGAGAACCCACAATTTATCAAGGAAACTGCTCTTTATGAATGGGCTCCCCTTCATAAATGAGGATGACCTGATTTATCTGCCAACAAGAGTCCTCTGAGCTGTTGTGTTCTCCCCCCAGGACCAGAATTGACTATATGAAAGCACCTATGTTGCCTTGTATGGGAAAACAATATTGAATTGTGATATCTTTTGTGAAATAATTTCCTCAGAAGCATCATAAGAACAGTTGGATATTCAGACTAAAACAGATTGTATCCCTTCCTTTTCTGGGCTATGATGCTGGGTTGGGTCCTCCCCTCCTTGGTTTAGATCTTCAAGGGATAACAGGATTTAGGTCAGGGTCTAGCAGCCACTTGACACACTTGAGAGATTAGGTAATGAAATCAGAAAACCCTGCCTAGGCTCCATTTGGGTTATGGCGATTCAGCCACATGGCAGGGAGGAGAGGGCCTCTTGGCTTCCTTAAGACTGGCCTCTTCCTGTGATAAAGTAATGAGGGAGGTGTGAAGATTAAAATTAATAACCAATAACTATTATATATTATTAAGTTTATTATTAATAAGTAAAGTAAAAAACTACCTAAACCACCCAGCCTGCTCGTGAGAGAGAGAGGCAGAGCCTCAGAACTTATACAGTTACACGAAGATACAGAAGCACAAAAAGGAAAAGCATTCTGAGTAATACAGAAAGGAATTTGGGGTAATGTAGTTTCAGGGGTTCAAGATATTTCCAACTATACATAGTTAATTGAGTGATGAGGTCACAATGGGTAACCCTTTGCATTTCCAGGAGGTTTTTGCTCTCTCTTCTGGCTTCACACTCTTTTTCTGAGCTCTCTTTTGTGCAAAATCCTTGGGCCTGATCTTTTGCCCATTAGATTATGGACTGGACAGTTTAAAAGGTCTTGAGTGGTTGAGTAATAAATTAACTTAAATTAAGAAATATTGCCTCAAGAATTTCGATTGCTTCGGCTGCCCATTCCTTCCTATGATCCTCTCTTTAAACAAGAAAGATGATGAGAATTGAGGAGCAATATAGTATAATAGGTAGAATTATGGACTTGGAGTTGGAAAATTTTGGTTTGAATCATACCTAAGACATTTTTCTAGCTATGTTACCTTACAAAGTCATAACCACTTGGAACCTCAATTTTCTCTCCTGTAAACTGGGCATAATCTTTTTAATACTGACCTCTGTCACAGGTTGTTGATAAAATCAAACAGGATAAAATATATAAAGTGTTTGATGTCTTAAAGTATTATCTAAATATCAAATATTATTATGGCTGCTCTTGGCCACAAAGTAGAAGCAGTTATTGGTTTGAATGTTGGATTAAAAGTAGAACTATGATTAATGAGTTAAGGAAGGAAAAGCAATTATAATATAATTATCTAGCATAATAAAAGCCAAAATTTATATGTAACATGTAGGCTAGCTTTTTGATACTCAAGACCATCTAAAGGAATTGCCATAATTTCTTTACAGAGGAGAGAGATGTTATGTGACTTGCCTAGGGTCACACAGCTAATATGAGAGTCAGAATTAAACCGACATCTTTGTGACTCCAAGGCTTGCATTCATTAGGCAAGCTGCCTTTACATCACATACATGACATGCATGTGAATCATATATATATATATATGTGTGTGTGTGTGTATGTGAGAAGATAAGGATTGTGATTTTGCTACATAAATCTGAGTGATTAATATGTCTCACCCATTGATAATTTTGTAGGCATATAAGTTCTAAGATAATTCCAGTCCATTATTTTACACCTATTCCTTAACCTAGCAGATAAAGTAGAATAAAAATGTGTCTTGAATAAAATAAAAATGCATGATTTTACATAAGATATAGCATTTTTAAAGAAATCCATTGATTTAATGTTCTTAGTCAAGTGAAAAATCTGTTTGTTTAAGCTAACTGCCATTAGTTTCAATTAAAATGTATTGATTTGGGTAAATGTTGGTTAGGACAAATGTTGCCTGACTGTGAAAAAATTATTTGTTTAAGCTTGCCCAGAAGCATAGGCAGTGGATGGAGAGAAGTCCAGGAAGTGGCCAACAAGGCAGATGAATGTTCCTTTAGGGTATGTACCCTTGACACAAGAACAACAGATAAAGGTGTCAGTCAGGGGAATAGTATCCCCTGACTTATCCTTTTCTATAATTTATAGGCTATCAAAGTAGCCTTGGAGGTAAGTTATTTCTGTCTGGCACTGTCTATAACAATGCCAAAACAACAGGTCAATTCTATCAATTCCTTTTTTTTAAATCAGGCAAAAAGATTGCCAGCCATCATATTGACAAAACAACTGGCTGATTGTCTGAATTTTTCACTTCTGGACAAATTGTTTTGGTGCCTGTGATTATAGCCTATAAACTTATTGGAAAGGGAAAAGAGTTATATTGGAAGGAAGGGGTTAGTGAATGGGGAAATGAAGAAGCAAGAATTGAGTGGGACCAAGACTGGTGGAGAATTTCAATTAAATTATTTATTGAAACCATTTAAAGTCTTTCATTGGAGTGATGAATATTCTTTTTTTCCCTATGTGTTTTTAATGACTGCAAGAAGCCAGATGTCTTGGCAATGAATGCTGTGTAAAACATGCATAAATTAAGCAAGTAGATAAAAGGCCAGGCAAGTTGGTGAGAGCAGGGAGGAGATGGCAGGGAAGAATGAAGGAGAGAAGGTAGGACCACTTGGGAGATGTAATTTTGAGGAAGATGAGAGGGGGGTTGCCTGAAGCAAAAGGGATATGGAACATAGAAGGAAAAAGGTAAGACAAAAAAAAAATGAAGGGAAGGCAGAAAATGTCTGAAGCAATGAAAGAATATAGACAGAAAAGAGGGAGAAGGATTCATAGGGGAAAGTAAAAGCCATGAACTCTGGATTAGTAAACATACAGGTCAGCAAATTTAATGCTCATCACTAGATCACCCAAATTCTGAGCTAGAAAATGGCCCTTTTTCATTTATACAGGCTGTTTCATATCTAGATAAAGCCCAGAAAGCAAGAGAATTCCAACTGATTCTAAATGTCAAGATGGCAAACAAGGGGGAAAGGTTATTACAATGACAACAAGCCCAGAATGAGATCTTCCCTTCCTTAAGCACCAGGAGAATTTTGATTGGACCACTTATATGGCATTTACATCAATGTCTTTACTCCTCCACTAGACTATAGATTGCTTGAAGGCAGGGACTTCATTGTTTCCTCCTCAGATGCAAACAGCCCAAAAGCAGATAAAGCATATGATACTGATTGAAATAATTCCATTTTTCCTCTTTCTTCTCTTCATTCCCTGTCCTCAAAGAGGTTTCTTCCTTAAAGTAAAACTTTGCCAATTTGGAATAATTTGGGGTGAGGGGAAGGATGGGAGAAGCACATCACGAAGAATGAAATAATTGATACCGATGTATCTAAGACCTTTCCCAGCCCATAATGTAAAGTTTCAGAGGCTTTAAAGAACATGTAACAATGAATATCCTCAAATTATTGGCAGATAGGCTTTTACTATACTAGGGAGATAAAACACCCACCCACATACAAATACAATATGACTTCGAGACACCAATGACTATATCTTCTTCCCAAATAGTTTCCCCCTTCAAAGATGTGGTTTCTTCCTATTCTGTAGGATTCTTACATATTTCCTCCCATAAAGCATACACCCTATGGCAGTAATGGCAAACCTTTTAGAGATCCTATGCTATGCCCCAGCACCCAGAGACCTCATGGTGGGTGTGCCCTGCCCCCCAACTCTTACCCCACACAGAGGAGGGAGAGAGCACTCCCATTGAGCTGCTGGGGCAGAGGGGTGAGTGAAGTGAGAAATGTCTTCAGCAAGTGTGGGGAGGGGAATGGTCAAGAGCTCCGCTTCCCTCCAGTTCTGCCACCCATGAGCCACACACTTTACCCCAGACAGGGGATTGAAGAAGCCTTCCCAGTGAGGTGCTAGGCAGAGGGGCAGGTGAAATGAAAAAATGTCCTCAGTACAGGTGAAGGGCGGGCAAGCATCTCTGCCTGAGTCCCTCTGCCTTTCTAGTAACAAACTCTTGTGGGATGGGAGCGGGGCATCATGCATGCCCACAGAGAGTGCTCTGTATATCATCTTTGGCATGTGTTCCATAAGTTCACCATCACTGCCCTATGGTATACTAAATAGAAAATTTTTATCTAGATCTCTTAAATTCTTGTGGATGCCATCAGAGCAAATGGACTAAATCTCTCACTCCATAGCCAGACCACTTCTATTTATGCTCCTGTACTTTTTCAATATCGTTATCTCTGATTTTTCAGTGATTTCTTCATTAGTATTATGCTTCATCATATCATCAACCATGCATCTTTCCATTTTCTTTTTACATACAGATTTAATTTTCTAAAAACTGTTATAGTCCATTATTCACAGTCATCTAATATCATTGGAAATGACTAGTGTTTTTTTAAAAATAAGACTTTGCTTAAGAGGGAAGTTGGGGTCATTATAAGAATGTGTAGTTTCCCAAAGGCTATCCAACTTACTATTTCTTCTTTTCCAGTCTGAGCCCAGTTCATTTATCTATTTGCAGTTACTATACAAACTATTTGTAGGTATATACCAGCTTTATGGGGTCTCAATCCAACTCCATACTATAAAGTGACTATTAGGCGAGCTTCAACTGCTTACTTATTCCTATATGGGTAATTAGATCTAACTCTTTGTAGTGATTATGGATCTCTTCTAGGAGATGATAAAATGCTTCTGCAAAGAGATACTCTGGGAGAACCTTAACATCAATATATATATATCTTCCATTTTGATTCTGTACTGGATAGCACCCATCCAGTGACAACCCATTTGGCAAGTATCTCTCTCTCCCTGTTTCATGCCTCATTTGGTAGCAGTAACCAGAAGATCTTCAAACAAATCCATTTCTCTTGTCTTTTAAAAAATGTACAGACATAAAGACAAACACACACACACACTATTTATTTTCCCATTAGAAGAAATAAAAATTTAACTTTAAAAAATTTTTGGAGATAAAAATTCTCTTTCTCTTCTGTACACTCCAGGAGAAAGCAAGCAATTTGATATAGATTATACATGTGTGGTCATGCAAAACATTTCCATATTATCCATGTTCTTGCTGAGTCTTTAAAGAAATCTTAAATGACTCAGGACACTATTGGTAGAGGTTCCAAGAGTCAATTTTGTTCTGTACACACACACACACACACACATACATACATAACATATATGCATAAAGAGAAACATGCATGCAAACACTTATAAAATATTTATAAATATATACGTATATATGTGTATACATGCTTTCTTATTGTTTAAAAAAAACATAAGAAATGCAAGGATCCAGAGCAAGGCTGACGGACTTATAAGAAAGAAAACTAGCCACATTCAGAGGAAGAACTGAGGGAGGAGAAACACAGAAGAAAAACAACTGCTTGAACACATGGGCTGATGGGGATATTATTGGGGATGTAGACACTAAACGATAACTCTAGTCCAACTATCAATAATGTGGAATTAGGTCTCGATCAATGACATGTAAAACCCAGTGGAATTGTGTGTCACCTAAGGTGGGTTAGGGAGGTTTGGGGGAGAGGGAAAGAATACGAAATATGTAACTATGGGAAAATATTCAAAATAAAAATTTTAAAAAGCATTAAGCCATCTCCTATACTCTGAACCTTTCAGACAGTTGTAATATTGTAAAGATAGTACCTCCTACATAAGTTATTTAGGAAAGCCTTGCTTTCCCTTCTCAGACCTTCCCTTGGGAAGCCTTCAATGCAAATGTAGATTATTTTTCATTTTTAAAAATGTGTAGAGAAGCAAAAAACAGGCAAAAGATCTAGAAGTTTCATCTTGCCTCTAGAACAAAACCCTTCACAGTCTGGTTTCAGCTTTCCTTTTTAGTCTCATTATACATTACTTAACCCACTATAAACTGGAGTACAATTATCCTTGCTGTTCCCAGGACATGGCATTCAATTTCCCATCTTGATGCCTTTACACAAGCTCTCTCCCCATGCCAAGAATGTACTCTCTCCTCTCAATCTCAGAGTTCCTCAAAATTCAGATAAATTATCACTTCTCATTGAAATGCTGTTCCAGTCTCCCTAGTTACCCAGTTCCCTCCTTCATCCAATATTCCTTCTGTCTTCTTTGTATGTATCTTGAACCTGTTTTTATATATGGTCTTGTTTAACAATAAAATATAAGCCACTTGAGGGAAGGCATTGTTCCTTTTCTGTCTTTGTATACCCGGCTTCTAGGATATTGCCTAACGTACAGGACATGTAATAGATGCTTCTTAAATGAGTGAATGTATAAATAAGGATGGATCCTAACTACTGATATTTTCTTAGTTATCTTTTTTTAATATTAATAACAGGACTTTTACCATATGTTTTGTATTCTTATCTTTAACAAATAAAATGAGTAAATAAATACATTAAAAGGTAAATAAATGTAGTATAAAATAGTGCATGGAAGTTATATGGGACAAAAATGAAGTGTTATGAGAGTTCTCAGGATGAAGGGATCCCTTGTATCTGTGAAGGGATGCAAGAAAGCTGAAAATGTACCCCTTAAATAGATAGTTAAATAGACATAGTAAATGAAAGAGTAGTCCATATGTGAAAACTGACACTAATTGAATAATTTGGCAATTCTCAAACTGAATGTTTCTATCAAAATCATCTTTTGGTTCATTCAATTCAACAAATCCTATTCAGAAAGAAACATACTGTGACAGTACAAATAGTTACTCATGAAAATAATGCCAATAAGAACTGCATCTCACTAGATCATTCATTATTCACTATAAAATGAAACTCAGTCTAAGATGGTTGTTACTGGACCCTCTACCAAGAGCGAGTCATTGGAATACCAAAAAGGTCTAGTTAAAAGGTATTTACAACTTTAAAGTGCCTCTTTTCCCGTGGCTCATACCCTGTGGGTAAGTGTCATAGCCAGAATTGAGCATACCATAACATCAATACTACTTTGGATTAATTTGTTTTTTCCTTCATTAATTAAACAACAATCTAAAACCAAGCATCTGCTGTGCTCACAACATGGTGCCAGGCTGCTCAGTGAGATACCAAGATGAATAAGAAGTGCTTCCTGCCCTCAAGGAGTTTGCCATAGTACTTCTAATTTGTGCTCAGAGCATCTTCTCATGCTCAGAAAACAAGAATGCATCCATCATTCTATTATGCTTACTATTAAGGAATTTCCAAGTTAAGCTGACCAAACAGAGGAAGTAGTTTAAGTTCCTTGGGATCTCAGAGACCTAATTATTATTTCAAACTCTATTACAATAAAGAATTAATTATAACCTAAAATAACAACTATATCCTTTGTTTGGCCTTTGGGACCTCACAGATACATTTTTAATTTGTAACAAAACCTTTGCAGTTTACCTTTGAAAGAAAATAATCTGTTAAAGTTTATTATTCCAGTTAAAGACAAACTATGTACCTTGTTTCATCCTCAAGGTAATTTTGGAAGCCCATGAAAACAAATTTGTATTCATCCTCTCATGTCCTAGAATCACAGGAAAAGAAGGTATTTTATTTGGACGTGAACTTGAGTCACCTAAGACAACTTCTTGCCTATGCATCAACCCCTTCCAGGATATCCTTCACAGATGGTTATCCAATCTCTTTTTAACCATTTTCGAACATGACACGGTACTCAATCATTTGCATTAAAACCTCTTTGTTAGTTAATTGGGAAAAAAAGTTGTGTTTATTCTTTACCATGGCAAATAATAGGGCTATCTTTTCATATGACACGGGATTGAAATAAGAGATGGGATAGAAAGCATCTAAGTGATAGGAGATAAGAGAGGAAATCTTGGCAAATGCCAAAGTATTTTACTTCCTATAAATAGTGAGAAAAGTTCTTGGCTGAGAGAGCAGGGCAGGAAAAGTCATGGGAGGTCTGATGAAGTATGGTAAAGGTTTAGAATAGCCACTGTGGAAAGTAGGATTGTAAAGAAATAGGGAGTGCATATGATTGCCTTTCAGCACTGAGGACCCAGCTGAGGTTGTATAAAATAAATTTATGGTGGACTTAGGACAGTTGATGGTTTTTTCCACCTTTGTTTCAGCAGCATGTATAGGAGCGAATGTAACAAATGGTGGGAGTGATTCAAACCTGGTACCTGGCAGGGTATAATTCACAACTAGGTGTCACAGTGGATAGAGCTCTGGACATGAAGGCAGAGATATCTGAATTCAAATCTGGCCTCTGGTACTTCCTATCTGTGTGACCATAGGCAATTACTTTAACCTTCTTTGCCTTAGTTTCAACATCTATGAAATGAACTGGAAAAGGAAATGGCAAACCACTTCAATATCTTTGCCAAGAAAACCCTAAAAGTGGTCACAAAGAATTGGACATGACTGAAAATAATTAAACAACACTTAGCAGTATGATAGTGGGTCCAGGAGCTCAAGAGGGCTATGTAGATTTGAAGTGGTTCACCAGAAGGTAAAGACAGGAAAAAGAGGTGACAGTGGCTATTGCAAATGTGATGGCCTGGGGGACAACTGGAGGGTCAAGGAATTGGAAGGCATATATAAAGGAATTGAAAGTCATGTACAAAGAAAAGGATTTCATAAAGAAGGCAGAAGGAGAGGTGGAAAACCAATAAATTATGGTAAAATAAAGGAATTTCAGAGTTCTTTAACATGGAGGAAAATAATTTGAGCCAGATCAAGAGTATGACCATCTTTCTATGTGGCTGAGATAGGATGGAAAAGTAGGTCATGGGGAGTGTGTATATTGAAGAACTAAACAGTTTGAGTATTTTGGTACGTAAATTGAAATTCTTAAGGATGAGGAAAGGAATTGTAAAAGAAAACTGTGAGGCAGGTTTTGAATTTGCTGAGGAAGGAAGGGGGGATGTAGGTCTATAGACAGGATACAACAAGATTTTCATTGGGAGATGATGTAGGTTGTATAGACCTTAAAGGAGGAAAGGTTACTATGTGATAGAGTTAGTAGAAGGACCCCAAAGTAACAGTGGGGAGCAAGAAGTATTCCAATTCTCCCAACTCAATCAGTGAGCTGAGGGGAACGAGTGAAAGTATAGGCAGTACTGGAAAAGGGAGCCAACAAGTCTTCATCATCAGGTGCAAAAAGGGCTTGGTATTTTACAGAAGATGGGGAGGACAAAGGAAGGAAATATGATGAAGACTAATTTATTATTTATGAAATAAGCATTCCAGAGGACAGAATAGAAGGAAAAGTTTGGTTGAGACAATGTTATCTCTTTTGATCCTCATAACAATTCTAGTGAAGTGATTATTCCTACTTGACAGATGAGGAAACTGAGATACAGAGAAGTTAAATGATTTGTCCAAGCTCATATAACTAATAAAGAATGGTTTGAACTCAGGTCTTCCTGGCTCCAAGTCCTACATTTTATTCACTAGCTGCCTCAGGTCATCTGGTCACCATATTGTCTTTGGCCACATTACCTCTTATCTTGCCACACCATGAGTTCATATTAATCTATTGTTTAATGAAAATCCCTAAATCTGTATCACAAATGAATAATTATTGAATAAAATCTCTCTCATTCTATTCTCATGCAATTAATTATTTGAACTGTGCTGAATTTTACAGATATTTTTACTAAGTGACCTTTTATTAATTTTTGCCCATTGTTCTATTCTGAGAAGGTCTTTTTAAATCTTAATTCTGCCATCTAATACATTAACGATCCCTCCAGATTTATGTCATCTGAAAATTTAGTAAGTATGCATTCTATGTCTTCATTGATAAAAATGTTGAATAGTACTGTGACAAACTACTAGAAATGTTCCTCCACATTGGCTTCAGTCCATGAATCAATAGTCTTTTGAATATAGTTGTTCAAACAGATGTGACTCAACTTGATGGTACTTTCATCCAGCCTGTATTTTTCTGCCTGTTGCCTACTGTGATATAATGAGAGTCTTCTATTAAATGTTTTGGAGAAATGAAGAGATAGGATAACCTCACTGAGCCTTGGTTTCCTCAACTCTAAAATGTGAGAGTTAGATTATACAGCCTTTTACTTTCCTTTTGCTTCTAAATCTGTGATTTATGCTTATAACCCTACCATCCTAAGCATTCTCCTGACAAATAAGTCCTCTAACATTGTCAGAAACATAAATGAGTTTCATCTAGCATTTAGTGAACTCATGATGGGACTTGCCCCCACAGATTTCTTTATATTTAATGGTGAAAGTGAAAATATTAATAAATTTGAAAATAGAATTTTACCAAAGATCAACATAGGTTTACAGAAAAGTTGTTTCTAAAATCCACCTTTTCCTACTTTGCTAAAGATTAAGAGAACTCTACTATCCCCAAGCCTTCTGGAATGATTTATTCAACTCATTAAACATTTTTAAAGGAGCTGCTATGTGCAACACACTCTGTTAAATGCTGAGATTACAGACCAAAAAACAAATAATAATCCCTGACTTCAAAAAGATTTCATTCCATTGAAGGGCTAGACTATATTTTGAAATGAATATAATACAAGGCAAATCATGAATTATTGTAGATTATCAGCAGCGATTCCATTATCTTAGTTAGGATTGCTTTTGGTTCTCTAGAATGTAATTTAGTTAGATCTGGAGACTCAAGCTCACTTAAAGTATATAGGTATTTTATTGAGTTTTATTTTCTTACATAACTATGCTTTCATTCTTTTCTAATTTAAAGATGCCATTCCCATTGATCAATAAAATTGTAACAAAATATGGGTAGTTCTGAATCTTTCTTTATCATCTATGAAAAGTATTCATATTTCCTAAGAAGAGACTATATTCTGTCCTTTTTCATCTTCTTACTCCAAGTATAGCAAAATATAAACTTTTTTTTCTGTTGTTCTCAACATTTTTTGTAAACTCCAACTCATTCTGCAATTTAATCTTACTGATAATATTCACATAGGTTTCTAGCTCTCTATTGGATAATAAATTCCCTGGGTTATATACAACTCTATCCTTCACACATGTCTTTTGAAAACTAGAACTCCTTAGAGAGGTCCTTGTGTAGCCATATTGTTTAGCTGTTCCCCTTTTGCTTCTTCATTAAGTTTGATCTTGAATAGTCAGTTATACTTTTCAAACTGCCTTATCCACTTAAACGCCATTTCTTTTTAGTCTTAGGTCATGAGAATGTCAGTCTTTTTTATGTGAAAGGTATAAACTCCTAAATCTGCTTTGCAGAAAATTTTAGTGCCTATATTACTTTTATAACTCTTTTTTCTAGGTTGATTTAAGATGTTATTTTCTCAATTCAAGAATAAATATTAATTGATCACTTGCACATACTATTCTGCTAAATCCTGAGGATACAAAGATAAAAATGAATGAGTCTTTCTCCTCAAGGACCTTATAATCTATTGGAGAAGAGATGCAACATTTACCCAAATAAGTATGCTAGAAAGAACACTTGGGGAAAGGCTTCACAGCAAAAGTGGACCCAGAGTTAAGCCTTTAAGGAACACAAGGATTCTTGGTGTCAGAGATCAGAAAAGACTAGGTGCATTTTCAGGCATGAGGAATAGCAGATCATATGGATGCACAAAGGTGGGAGATGAATGATCAAGTTTAAGGAATGTTTAAGAATTTTTACTGATTACAAAGTAGAATGTGTGAATGGAAATGCTTTTAAGTAAAACTGGAAAGTAAGAACAGATTCAGGTTATGGAGAATCTGAGTTTAACCCAGAAGAATCAGGAAGAGGAGAACACTGGCAATTTTTAAATCAGGAGAGTAAAATGATCAGATCTTTGCCTTAGAAAGATTATTTTGGTTGCTGTATGGAACATGGACTAGAGGGGAGAGAGACTGACAGAAGGTAAAAGAAATAGGAGACCACTGCAGTAGTAGCCATGAGGGATAATAAGTCTCTGATTTAGGGTGGTAACAATGTATAAGTTGGAGTAAGGAGGACATATATGTGAAATGTAATTGGACCAGAAATCAGGCAATCAACTAGCATTTATAACAGAGTCCAGATGAAGTACTGAGAATACAAATAAAGGGTGTGCTCTTTTTTGATGTTAAATTTATTTGTCATGCCAACCCTTTGTGACTTCCTTTGGGGTTTCCTTGGCAAAGATGCTGTAGTAGTTTGCCATTTCTTTCTCCAGCTCATTTTAAAGATGAGGAAACTGAGGCAAATAAAATTAAGTAACTTGCCCAGTGTCATATAGCTAGTAAGTGTCTGAGGCTGGATCTGAACTCAGGTCTTCCTGATTCCAGGAACAGACTTCAATCTACTTCACCACCTAGAAGTTCCAAGTCCTGTTTAGACTGAAGCCTGTTAGGGACATGGGCAGAGACATTGAAAAGTACAGATGAGGCCATTTTAGGTATAAATGAAACATTCTCTACATTGGAAAGAATCAGAAACTTTGAATAGCTCAATTACACAATGGAAAACCAGTAAGGAAAATGAACATGTCTCCAAATCACACACTATTTCACTTGCCTAAAATAATAAGAATTTGAACCATAAGTAAGGCTAGGTCCCTTACTGAGGGAACCCACACTGAACCAGGAAGAATTATTGAATAGGAAAGGCTAGATCTCTCCTACCTCTCTTGTGGGAAAAGAAAAACACTAAGGGCTAAAGTCCTGAGGGAGTCAGAGGAAACCTTATGCTAATTCTGAGCTAAAGATCCGTGCCCTTTCTCAAAGAGCATCCTAGAACCCCAGCTACAATGAGCACTGTAACACCTAAAGGAAAGAACCCAGTCACACCTAGCAAGCCAGGGGATGGAGGTAGTGAGGCTACCTGTGAATGCCTTACCACCAAAACAAGAACGAGATAGTCTTTGTCCTCAAAGGACTTAGTTGCTATTGAGGAAACAGCTCCTAACTAACATGCATTCCTTTATATGTAAGTTAACACAATATTTTTTTGTTTTGTTTTGAACCTTTGCCTTCCATCTTAGAAGTATCCTTAGTAATATATAATATATAATGAATATATATACTTATAAATATCAATAAATAAAATATATGTAAATATAAAGCAAATAAATAAAATATAAATATATTTATAAAAAATAATATATGATAAATAAAAAAGTATTCTTAGTAAGTATAAGTTCCAAGGTAGAAGAGTGGCAAAGGCTAGCAATTACAGTAAAGTGACTTGCTCAGAGTCATACAGCTAGCTGCCTCTACAATGTTTTTTTTTTGGTACTTTGGGCCATCTAATGGCAAACTCTGGAAGAAAATTGTCTTTCCACAAGTGAATATCAGAACCTGTCCTTAGAATATTTCCTTGGGCACTGAGAAGTGTTTTGCCTTCTCTAAGAGGGGCAGGGAGGAAGGAAGAACATTAATTGGGTATTTTAATGTAACAAATACATATTTTTAAAGTGATTTTCCAGGGCAGCTAAGTGGCACTTCCTGGCTGTGTGACCTTGGGCAAGTCACTTATTCCCAACTGCCTAGCCTTTACCCCTTTTTTGCCTTGGAACAACTACTTTGTAGGTAAAAGTTTCAAAAAGGGGGATTTTTCCAGGAACGATTGCTAGTGTCAGTGAGGTATTTCTGACTCAGAAGCTATCCCATTTTGTCTCTCAAACACAAATGTAGGCAAAGCAAATATGAGGTAATTGGTGCGTGGGAAGGATGTACACTGGGAACTCTTTTTATGTGACCAATACATTCCAAAACCCTTTGGATAAGTTGAAAATCGTGCATAATATTATTATTTATTAGTATTTATTTCATAATATATTAATAATGTTATAGTATTATATTAATATAACATAATATAATGTAATAGTAATTATATTATGTTATATTTATTATATTATATTATATTATAAATCTTAGTATTTCTTAGGTAATAAGCTTAGGTAATCTCTAACTTTTCTTAGGCATATCAGGACCACTAGCATCATTACTCTTGTTAATTATTTATGTTAATTGATTGTTAAAAAATAAAATAATAATATTATTAATTATTTATGCTAATTAATTGTTAAAAATAAAATAATAATAATATTATTAATAACTAGATAGCATTCACGTAGCAAAGTGAAGTACTTCTCTGATTTGGACACAACTTCAAGCAAGAACTCAGGATTGATGCAGATTTGGCGTAAAAAATGTAATGACTCGCCCTAATATTTCTCAGTGAGAATGAATGTGAATAGACAAACTGCTGTGAGACCTTTTGCCACTTTAAGAAATGGTGTGGATTTAACATGAAATTAAAATTTTTTTGTTGGATGTATTTTTCTGTCTTTATTTTTTTCATTGCCAATAACATATACCTGAATTCACATGTGTTGAGTTTACATAAAATGAGGTCCTGCCATACTATCAATTGGTGAAATCAAGAAAGGCTTCATATAGGAGGCGGACCTTTGAAGAAAGCCAGGAATTCTAAGAGGTAAAGGTGAGGGGTTTATTCCAAGAATTCAAAACAGTGTTGCCAAAGAAGGAACTGAGACAGGAAATGGACTGTTTCTTAATATCTCTCACTATTTACAAGATTTCACTCAAATTTTTTAAAAGTAGTTTATGTCCCACCTTTGTTGTTATTTGCTTTCTGTGTACACTCACTGGCATCATCCTAGATATGTTCATTCCAAGCTTCATAGAGCATATTGTTGTCATGCCAGTAGTTTCATATATGTTTGGATACCACTACATTCTCTTGACCAGGAATTAGACATTTCTGTGGATTTCTCAAGGAGAACCCCTTTTTTTTGGTATTGAACATGTCTGGTCTATGTCTTTATGGCAAGAACTCCAAGGGCCATTGGTGGAATGTATGGTTTGATGAGAGGAACACTGCATTTGGATCCAAGGTCTTAACCAAATTCTTTATGACCTTGGGCAAGTCAACTAACTTCTCTGCTTTTTAGTGTCTTTTTGTATAAAACACATCAATTAGGCAAAATGACTTCTAGAATATTTCCAGTACTGAGGCTTCGAATCTTTGCCTCCTTCTCATAAATCTCTTTTTTTCCTAAGGCAAAATATTTTAGAAATATGAATAATGATGTTAAGACTAAAGATGAACCACAAATACAAAAGTTCAATTCTAAAACCATGGGCCAACAAAGGCTAGTTCTTCCCTCCTGGGTTGCTTTTTTAACTTGTCTTTTGTTTTCTTCTCCTGTAGATTAACCCCCTTTGGCTCCTGTCACAAGATATGAGGAAATGAAGGCGCAGAGGCAAAGGTACATATGTTGACCTTTGTTACTCCATGCATGTACCCAATATGTATTGAATTTTGAGGGACTATTTCAAAGTTATAGAAAGCAGGTTTCTTTACAGAAATGAAGGACTACAGCTGTGGAATAGTACATATACTGTCATATTTTGATAGATTCATTTATTTTTATTGGATGACTCACTGAGCAGGGAAGGGGACCAGCATATTTTTGGAAAAGAAGGTGATGTTAAAAAAATAAAAAACAACCTGAAAATTGATGTAAACTTTAATATGTGTTCAAAGCAGAGATGGACAGAGAATTTCTATTTCAACAAACTTTTCATGCTTCAGAGTTGCTCTCTTCCCCTGATCTGGTTACCTGGCCAAAGATCCTAGTCAGTAGAACATAAGCAGAAGTGGATAATGACATTAATAAAGGTGATGATAATTCATATTTGTATCTTACAGGAAGGTAGGAGTTATTAGTAATAGCCTTAACAAGGCTAGCTTTTCTCCCACTGAGGCTGCCTGCAGGCAGTATGTAAAAACAGGGCAAACCCAGATGTTCTGGTGAGTTGTTACTGAACTTACTTTTATAGCCCAGCTGCTGAGCTGGATGCCTTGACAGGAGGATGAGCAAGAGATGTCAGATAAGACATCTTTATGGCAGGACATTTTAACTCCCAGGGGAGGGAGGTCTGTAATTTCTGAGTGTTTTTTAATACTATCTTTGTGTTCCATTGTATTATGAGTGTCCCTGGAGAAATTGTGGGCACCAGGCTACTCTTTGAGCTGCCTGAGGTCTTGGGCAGAGAAAACATTGAAGTGTTTGGGTAATGATGACTCTTTGTAATAAGATCCATGACAGGTGCTTCTTTGACAAATCTTTCTACATCCCTTTACTGTATTCTTGGAAATGCCTGCCTCCTTTTTTTTTTTTTTGAGAGTACACTCTTCTCTGTGTGAATTCCAATAAAGAGATAGGGACCTTGTCGAATACCTCAGTGTCTGAACTTTATTGTCTGTTTTCAAGCAAAACAAAGCATGTTTCTTCAAAAGGAATATTTTGCTCTAATTTCCCTACTAAGTTTGATCTTGTTTTTTTTTTCTTATCATGGCATTACATGCAACAGAGAGGGAGTTATAAACCCTTCCTAGTTATCATAAACCTAAAACTTGACTCAAATACAAAGTGTTCTTTTATCCAAATGTACTTTCATTTTGTTCTTTGTTTTCATTCTAAACTTCTTTTTTCATCATGTGTATATTTATGGGAACATGGTTTTATAGGCAGGGGAGAAGCATGTAAAAGTGCATTATTATTATTATTATTATTATTATTAGGCTTCCTAGATAAGTTTTATTTTGGCAGAGGGCGAGGGCTTTGGAAGAGAAGGCTATGAAACATCCTATAAAAAAAAAGAAGACCCATAACCAGGGGGCCTTTTGATCTATCTTCCTCAAAACAGGGATGATATTCTCTTTGAGGTAAGCACTGCGAAATCAAAATGTGGACCCAGAAAGCAATCAATAACTGGGATTTTAGGTAAAGGCTTAGAAGAGAGGAGAAAGGGAGTTTTAAGTTACCTGTTCAGAAGCAGAGAGAGGTGGAACAGAAGAAGGCTGGAGAGATCTGTTTCAACTCTTAGTCTGATAATAGATTGCCTTTGAACAGAGAAACTCCTGGGTGACATCTAAGTGCTTTAACCAACTGGAGTCTAAATCCTACCCCTCCAGGTAGTGTTCTTGAAATGGGAATGCCTTAAAGGAAGGGAGATTTACCAGAACATATGTCAGTGTTCTTCCTATTCAAAGCTGACACATCTGACAGAGCTGTTAGCCAGTCATTCAAGTGTGGCTAAAGAGATGACGGAGTGACCTGCAGTCTGTTCCACACTCATTCGAAGTAGAGTCCATCCTCTCTGTAGCAGGTCTGCCTAAATCCAGAGCTTGTCACTCAACTCACTATACAGTATGACACTTTATTCCTCTTCCTCGTAGGCTATATACAACATCTTTACTCCCCAGCCCAGGAGAACTTACCCCTAGCTGTAAATTCTTGCCCACCAGTGCAGTCTCACTGGACTTCTTCCAAACAATTGGCAGCTTTGAAAGAAGAATAAAATATCAGAGTCAGAAGAAGCTTTAATGAGAGTTTAATCTAATCATTTTGCTAGTGAAGGAAACTGAGACTCAGGGAAGGGAAGATATTTGTTATATAGTCCAAAGTCTCACAGTGATAGGATTAGAACCCATATCTCCTGCCTAGTCCAGTCCTCTTTCACTCTTACTATGTTAATTTTAAGTAACATTGTTCCAGTATGAATTTCAATTCATTTTTAAAAATGTGTTCCTTATATTATGGGCTCAGACAGTATGGGGCATTGAATAGTACTTATCCCTAATGCATTATATAAATGGCCCCAGAAATTGATGTTGGTCTTTGAAAGAAACTGGAGTTTTGAAGTTATTAAGAGGCAAACTCCCATTTTTTCCATTATAATCAACAACAGTATTTTGGCTTATAGTGTATATGCCACTAAGAATATATGTAGAAATGATAAAGAACCAAGGTAACAGAGCATGGAAAACTAAGTTTAGTGATCTCCTATTAGCCTTATTCTTCATCTCTCTTCCTCTTACTGTCCAGGCCAAAACATATTTATAGATTGGCTAATGTTAGGACACCTTCATTTTAGCAGCATTGATTATTTACCCATTGGGGCTTTGGGACCTATAGAAAATGCTGGGTCTGAGAAATCATAAATGGTTTAATAATTGTTTTTAAAATATTATGGTATATGATTATGATAGAATACTACTACACTGTAAGAAATGATAAGTAAGTTGATTTTGGAAAAAACGTGGAAATGAAATGATGAAAAATGAAATGAGAAGAACCAAGAATACATTATATACAGCAAGAGAAAAATTGTTTGAAAAATGACTTGTGTATGTCCACCTCCAGAAAAAGAAATAATAAATAGGTTATACTTTTATATACATATACCTTTTTGTCAAATAAAGCCTTACATAATATGGGGAGAGAGATGAGTTAACAGTATTTTAATATGACAAAAAATTAAATTAAATTTAAAAAATAAGAATATGACAAAAGTCACTCATACCAAAGCTATATAGGAAATTAGGGAAATTTTCTAATTATTTAGACATCTAGGAATCTTTAGACCTTCAGAATTATTCTTCTGAACATTAGTTAACAATATATTATCTGATGGAAAGTGAACAAAATACAGGACATCTAGAAAGAATAGGTATTTAAGCTAAATTGTTATAGACCTAAGGACATTCACTACTGTTAGCTTCTCTAGTTAACTTATCTGTCTTTTAAAATCAGTATGTCAATAGTAAATGTTGGAGGGGATGTGGCAAAATTGGGACACTAATGCATTGCTGGTGGATTTGTGAATTGATGCAACCATTCTGGAAGGCAATTTAAAATTATGCCCAAAGGGCTTTAAAATATTTTATGCATTTAATCCAGCTAAACCACTCCTGGGTTTGTACCCAAAGAGATAAAAATAATGGAGATGGTCTTATTTGTACAAAAATAACTGCACTTTTTGTGATAGCAAAAAATTGGAAAATGAGGGGGTATCCCTCCATTGGGGAATGGCTGAAGAAATTGTGAAATATGGTAGTGGTGGAACACTATTATGTTATAAGGAATGATGAACTGCTTGATTTCTATGAAAACTGGGAAGACCTCCATGAACTGATGTGGAGTGAAATGAGCAGAACCAGGAGAACATTGTACACAATAACTAAAACATTGTGGGAAAATCAAATGTGATAGACTCTGCTACTAATAGCAATGCAAAGATCCAGGACATCCCCGAGGGACTTAAGAAAAAGAATGCTATCCTCATCGAGGGAAAGAACTGTGGGAGTAGAAACACAGAAGAAAAACATATGATTTATCACTCATTTTTATGGATATATGATTTGGTGGTGTTTTGGTTTTAAAAGATTACTCTGTTACAAAGATGAATAATATGGAAATACGTATTGAGTGATGATACATATTTAACCCAGTGGAATTGCTTGTCAACTCTGGGAGTGGGGAAAGAAAGAACATGAATCATGAAACTATGGAAAAATACCTTTAAATAAATAAATTAATTAATTTAAAATGTTAAAATCAGTAAGTCACAAAGCATTTATTAAGCACCTACAATGTGCCAGACACAGTACTAAGCATGAGAAATACAAAAGAAAACAAAAACAGTTGCTGTTCTACAGGAGCTCATAGTCTAATGGGGTAGACAATCTTCAAACAACTTGATACAAATAAAAACATACATATACACAAATATAAATGGGATAAATTGGAGATAATATCAAAGGAAAGACTTGAGCATTATGTGGGATTGATTACATGCTCTTTTTGGCAGAATGTAGGATTTTAGCTAAGACTTGAAGGAAAGAAGAGAAACCAGGAGATGATGGGGAGCCTTCTAGGCATGGGCGGTAGCCAATGAAAATGCAGCTGAGAAATTGTCTTGTGTAAGGAACAGTAAGCAGGCCAGCAGTAATGGATGGTAGAGAATATGGAGGGGAGTAAAACTTAAGATATGTGGAAATATAGGAAAAGACCAAGTTTTAAGCAACTTAAAAAAGCCAGACAGGATTTTTATTTGGATTGGAAGGTAATAGAGAGTCATTGGCATTTCTTGAATAGGAAGGGGGATATGGCCAAACTTTCACTTTTAAAAATAATTCTGACAGCCGAATAGAGGATGGACTGAAGTGGTCCAGGCATGACTGGATAAGGGTCTGTACCAAAATGGTGGCCCTATTGGAGGAGAGAAAGAAGCATATGTGAGAGATGCTTCATACACATCCACAAAACCATATTTTGTAGTTTTCTTGTTCTTCTTCTAGACAAATGGGAATTGGCTGTACAGTAATGACATTTCATCTAACTTCAGGTTATTTGGCCACTTCCCTTCTATAGGGCAGAAACTAGACTTTCTGCTCACTTCCCTTTGCCTCTGTTGCCCTGCTTTGTTTCTACTCCATGGAACAAGATTGTTCCACACCAAATACTCCCTGCTCACCCTCCTGACAAATGGTTTGCCATTTCCCCCTCTAACTCATTTTACATATGAGGAAACTGAGGCATATAGGGTTAAGTGTTTTGCCCAGGATCATACAGCTAGTAAGTGTCTAAGGCTAGATTTGAACTCCAGAAGGTGAATCTCCCTAACCCCAAGCTCAACATTCTATCCACTGTGCCACATAAGCTGCCATAAAATCTATTAAATTAACATATATGTATATATGATGAATATATAAATGTTTACTATATATGTAATATTATTACTTTAGTATATTATATTATTCTTTTCATCTCACTTAGAACCCAATATAATGTACACTTGTTCTCTGAACCTCAGAAGGATGCTGAGAGGCTATATAATTCCATTTGCCTTCTCACCCTTAAGTTTCCTTAGCACCTATGAGCTTCTCATCTTGGAACATTCCTTTTCCCATTTGGCATACACTGGAAAGTCTCTCCTTTCTTATGGGCGATTCCCTCTTATAGCCTCCATTTTAAGGACAAGCTCAAGTCAGCTATTCATTTCTTTCCCAGCTCCACTTCTGATTCTCTGGACATATCCATCATGCCCCTCATGGGTAACTCTGGCCCCAAAGCCTGCTTTTCATCTCTTTTTTATGTTCTATCTTCTCCCTTTAAAATGTAAGCCCTTTGATTATAAGGATTATCTTTCTTCTTGCATTTATTTATATTTCTCGTATAGCACAGTGCCTGGTGCAAAGTGCTTTATAAATGCTCATTGGCTTTATTTGATTTGTTGCCAACCTTTTACCAGAATAAGAGTCTGTTTTATAATATTTCAGGCAAGAAGCCTTCCAGCCATCACTTAAACATCTCTAGTAAAGGGGAATTGACTACTACTTTACCAGGGAAGTAACACCTCAAGAACATGCCATGCAAATAGTAATTGAAGAAACAGGGAACTATTTTAAATTGATCTTTGTATACCTGACCACTATCATGATGCCTTGCACTTGGGAGTTGCATATTATACATCTTTGGATGGTACTACATGACAGCAGCTCATTACATTTTTGGAGAGGTATAACTCTAGAGATATTTCCCTTACATTCCCTTATGTTGTGATAGTTAGGTGTACAGTGGATAGAGTGACTGGAATCAGAAAATTCTGAGTTAAAATCTAGGCTCAGACACTAACTAGCTGTAGGACCTTGGGCAAGTCATCTAATGTATGTTTGCCTCAGTTTCCTCATATGTAAAATGAGGATGATAATAGTATCTACTTCCCAGGACTGTGGTGAGGATCAAATGAAATGATATTTCTAAAAGTGTTTACCACACTACATAGCACATAGTAAGTAACATATAAATGTTAGGTATGACATACTTTCTGCTTTCTGAACTTTTGAAAGTTTAGGATATATATTAAATTTTCTGCATTCCTTTCTTCTCTAACATGACTTTAAGATGAAATGATTACTTTCCCCTAAGTTTCACACAATTTCTCTTTTAGCAGTGGGTCCTCCTTAATGGTGAAAATTGAGTATGTATTTTAAGTTTTCCTCATCATCTCAACCAACTTTTGGTGGATAAAATGGTCATTAAGGCAAAACAAGAAATTATTAGCTACTGCTTTAGGCAGAAGCAAAGCACCAAAAGATGCACAAATAATTAAATCCTGATCAATATTTTATCATGCCTTGATTTGAGACTTGTTATGTTTATCAAGACCTAATCTATTTTTTTCCTTCCATCTATGTGTTTTGTGTCCTCTGATGACAATATAGCATCTTTTTCTTCTTCTCTTGCTCTTGACGCAACTGTTCTTTATCATCTCTACTCCCTCTTAGTCTTACTTTTATCACATGAAGAAATATTCCTTTTATAGAATAATGTTTTTTCTTGTATTTAGTAACAGTTTGTGATCTCTCCTAACTATCCTTGATTGTGTATGTGTATACTACTTGTGGATTTCCTATAATTAAATTAATACATACCCACTTAATATAGAATTTTATTCCTCTGCTATTAACTTTTTAAAAATCATTCAATCCTTTTTGAATAATATGCTCACTTTTCAAAAATACATTGATGTCATAGACACCAACCCCTCAATTTTAGTGATACTTTTAGTCCAATTTACCTGCATAAGTTAACAATTCTAGATCAACTTGTTTGTGTATTTCACAATTTGTGTATTTCACAATTTGCATATAAGCACATGAATTCATACATAAGTTTTGTTGCTAGTTTCATTCATAAATTGTTTACCTCTCATCAATTATTGGATGTATTTACTGTTCATATACTTTAACTCTGCTATGAAATTTAGATATGTATAGACCAGTGATTCCCGAAGTGGGCACCACCGCCCCCTGGTGGGTTCCATAGCAATCTAGGAAGGTGGTGATGGCCACAGGTGCATTTTTCTTTCCTATTAATTGCCATTAAAATTTTTTTAAATTAACTTCCAGGGGCGCTAAGTAATATTTTTTCTGGAAAGGGGTGGTAGGCCAAAAAAGTTTGGGAACCACTGGCATAGATAGTCTTCTTAGTCTTACTTTCTTCTCAGTTTAAAGCTACTATGATTAGATTTACTTTAGGGAAATGCATTTTCATGGCCCTGTTAGGTATATCTCTAGCCCAACCATCTCATTCCAGTATTGAGTAGATGGAAAATATTAATTGTTTATGTGGGTGACTATCTTTGGATAGTACCAGTTTCTTGAAGACCAATAGCCAATGAGAGCTTGATTTGTAGAGCATCCATTATTATAGAACATGAGCTACATGGTACTCTCATCTTTCACATAGATCTGAAAGCTCTCCCAAAATCTGTCCTCTTCAAATTACATTGAAATGGATAAAGAGCCAAAATGAAGTACAAAAGAGAAGTAGAGCATGGAATGTCATAATTTTCCATGTGTTATGGAAAAGACAATTGATTAGAAGTCTGAAAACATAAAATCAATTATAATAACCTACAATTACATAGCACTGTGAGGTTTTATAAATAACATTTGAGAGAGATAGTACCTGTATATAAAATTATCCCCATTTTACAGGTAAGTCACCTAAATGTTCAGGGCAGTGCAGTGATTTGCCAATGATCACATAGCTAGTAAGTATTTTGGAAACCTAAAGATTCAGATGATTCTCTAATTAAATAATTGAATCCAATAGTTATTATTAAAAGAATATAAATTGATGGACTGGGTACTGGGACCCCGGCGAATCCAAAGACCTAAGGCTTTCATATTTTTTGATCATTCCCAATGTTCCTCTTATTACTATGACAATGCTGTAAGATAATAATATTCATAAAATATTAGGTAGAATTTATATAGCAGCCCAAGTTTTAAAAGGTACTTTATGGATATTATGTGAGTTTATCCTAAAAATAAAACAAACCCTGGGAGGCTGATGTTAGGATCATATGCATTTTCCAGATGAAACTGAGATGGGCAGTATGGCTTGCCCAAGATTACATAGCAAATAAGTGTCTGAGGCTGGATTTGAACTCCTCTTCCCTACTCTAGGAAAAGCACTTACTTCTAATACTCGATACACTCACTACACCACCTAGATGCCTTAATAGTTGTAGGCTATTATAAAGTGATATCTGGGAACTACATGATCCCTCCATATCTTTCCTTTTATGGAAGAATGTTTTTTTCTTGTACTTAGTAACAGCTTATGATCCAGCCTAACTGCCCTTGATTTTACTTCTCCATTTTTTGCTCTATATATACTAGCTGTAAATTGCTTATAATCAGAGCTTTTGGGCTGCTAAAAGGGAAACTGTCAATCCAATAGCTCTCCCAGCAATTGCTTGTAATAACAACAGAAGTGTCTCTGACAGACTTTAAATAAAAGCATAGAGTAAAGCATGTTTCTTCCACAGTGCCAGGGCATGAACCCAGGCCTCCTAACTCAAAATCTAGTGTTTTTCCCAGTATCCAAGTTGCCACACCAATGCTTTTTATTTACCTTCTGTGTCACTGTGGGCAGATCGCTTAACCTCCTCTGCCTTCAGTTTATTCTTCTGTAAAATGTGGTGATTGGACGAGGTGATCTCTATGGTCCATTCCAACGCTGCCTTTCTATTCTGTTAATAGAAATAGAAAGCCAGTGTCTTTTGAAAGACTAGAAATGTCATTGAGCCCTTATACCATTAAAGTAAGTCTAAACCGAATTCTCACATATCATTTCCTCATAGATTTAATGTGTAGGAGGAAGATGAGGAGGATAACTGAAAGGAGGAAATCTTTTGGTGTACCAAGAAGGACCTTTGAAGAAAGTTCATAGAAATATGTGAATAAAAACATGTAAGAAGAGAGGGTGTGGTCTACATCAATGAAGAGAATGGCCATATATAAAAAGGTACAAAGCAGACCATTATTCAGTGCTACAGTATATGTGCAAAGCACTATGCTAGGCACTTAGAATACAAAGACAAAAATGAAACAATCCCTGCCTTCAAGGAATTTACATTCTATTGGGCACAGTCTTGAAATATATGAATGGCATAAAAGTTCATATGCAACTATCTCAAGAACCTCGAGACAAGTGTAGTTCCTAGTTGGATGCATTAAATAATATATTGGGAGGTCAGGAATGAATCCTAATACCAGGTTTCTTGCATCTTTCAAAAATTTTAAATGGAACAAAACCAAGCCTAGTCATTGTAGAATTACCTGAAAAACTGAGATGAGGTTCTCTGAGCAACCATGGTCTCTGAGATAGCCAAAGTTTTGATTTCTCTAACCAGATCTGCTCCAGACTAAAATTATGACACATAGAATTCATATTTTTCTAAGATCCCTTTCTACATTTCCCCTTACACTTTCATTACCCCTTATCTACCTACCTGCAGCCTTCCTTTGCCCTTAGCAAGTCTTCTTATGCTGGTCCAGTTCTCACCTGTGAAAGCAAGCTAATATAGCAGATTTCCCAGAAGACTTTAGGATTAATGCTAATGGCTTACTTCACTGGAGAGATAGACCTGACTATCCTTTAGCCTCATTAACCTAGAAGGTTTCATTCAATGAAATCAGGATGTTCTAGTTAGGAGTTCATCCATGTTTGGCAATTCTTGAAGCTCTTCATTCTCAAGATGATTCCTTTCCTTGCACAAGGAGACAAGATATTGAATAAGCACTTCCCAGGAGAAGGGGAAAGTTATTTGGATGAGGCTGGACTCTGTCAGATAAGTAAGAACTTTTTAAAAATACCTGACTTGGACCTGAGTGAGTGAGCAGGAGATAGGTTTAAAAAAATAAAAGTGCTAAATTAAGAAGCTTAATTTCAACCATTTCTGCTGACAGAGTTGTTTTTAGGAGAAACGTTTATGCTCTTAATTCCCCTGCATCCAGGGGATCAGGAGCCAAAGGAAATGATAAGATAGCCTGAGGGGTAGGAGAAGTATGTCTCACTCCATTAGCTCTGACTTATGAAAGCAGTTGAGTGGCACTGAGTCTCAGTCTATTTCAGGGCCATGCTTGGGAACAGATAGCTACAGTATACTGACTTTCTCCCCTCAGTACACACTCTCCTTTGAGTAAGTGGGCTAAATTGTCAGAGAGAGAGAGAAAGAAAGGAAGGAAGGAAGGAAGGAAGGAAGGAAGGAAGGAAGGAAGGAAGGAAGGAAGGAAGGAAGGAAGGAAGGAAGAAGTGAGTGAGGGAGGAACTGTTGTGATTAAAATCATCTCAAGAGACTGATTTTGAAGTAAGAAAATGTTTATTGATTATATGAGTGGTATTGGTTTCCATGCCTCTCTTGTGGCCAGAAACAACCTGACCTAGGTCAGGCATCTTAACGGATTTTCAGGGACTCATTATTTAGTCTCTCCCTTGAACATTCAAAAACATGTTTAATTGGTAATAGCAAATTAAGAGATGTTCCATCAACCTATACACCCTTCCCCATCCCCACAGGAAGCAGGGCATATGCAGATGACCCTGTTGTCCTCAACACTTAGTAGCCAAATTCTGTTAAAAGGAAAGATTTTCCTTGGGATTCCCAAGTACAAGAAAATGCAAAAAAGGCCCAACTGGATGATATCTATCACCCAAATCCCAGAAACAGGAATATACTATAATGCTTCCAGCATATGAATTAATACAGTATACAAAAATTAAATTCTCAAGGAATGAAGGAAGGAAGGATGTAGGGAGAAAGAAAGAAAAAAAGAACCTTTAGGGAAAATCCCACTCTTTTTTTGAAATAGACATTTTTAGAATAATTTTTATTATGTTTATTTATTTAATTAATTAATTTTGAATATTTTCCCATGATTACATTATTCTCATTCTTTTTCTCACCTCTGCCCTCCCCCCTCCCATAGCCAACAAGCAATTCTACTGGGTTTTACATGTATCATTGATCAAGACCTATTTCCATATTATTAATATTTGCAATAGTGTGATCTTTTAGATTTTACATCCCCAATCATATCCCCAATAAATCATGTGATCAAGCAGTTGTTTTTCTTCTGTATTTCTACTCCCACAGTTCTTTCTCTGGATGTGGATAGCGTTCTTTTTCATAAATCCCTCAGAATTGTCCTGGATCATTGCATTGCTTCTAGTAGAGAAGTCCATTACATTTGATTGTGCTTCTGTGTACAATGTTCTCCTGGTTCTGCTCCTTTCATTCTGCAGCATTTCGTGGACATTGTTCCAGTTCAGTGGGAGTTCCTCCAGTTCATTATTCCTTTTAGCACAATAATATTCCATCTCCAACAGATACTACAATTTTTTCAGCCATTCTCCAATCAAAGGGCATCCCCTCATTTTGAAATAGCCTTTTAAAAATATCCAGAGGGGGCAGCTATGTAGCTCAGTGGATTGAGAGCCAGATGGGAGGTACTATTTTCAAATCTGGCCTCAGACAATCCCTAACTGGGAAAGTCACCTAACCTCCATTATCTAACCCTTCCTACTTTTCTGCCTTGGAACCAATACTTAGTATTAATTCTAAGACAGAAGGTAAGGGTTTTGAAAACAAATAAATAAAAATAAAAATTACCCAGAAAAATTGAGTAAGGGATACCAAACTATGCAATGGCCAACAACATAAAAAACAAATGAATATTAAGTTTGTATCAGCATTCAAGATAAGAATTCACTCCCTTCAGGTTCTTCAAATTTGCCTTTCACAAATTCCATTAGTATGTCATTTTCCAAGTCTTTGATAGAAACATGGAACGGAACAGTAACAAATTTTACTCATAAATGAGGTCATTAATATGACCACTATATAGTTCATTTGGGGACATGGGAGTAGAGGTCAACTGACAACTAAAAATAATAGCCAGAATTTTCATAGGAAATAAGTATGCCATGCATGAATTTAGAATGTAAATTCCTTGAAGATAGTGACTATCATGGTTTTTGTCTTTGTAACACCAGCCCTAGTACATTTTTTACACATATTAGTTGCTTAACAAATGCTTGTTAAATTGAAAGAAAAAATCCAGTTATTTATAAAATACTTCAAAGTTTACAAAATGCTTTTTCTGCTCCTTCCAAATACAGTTGCTACCTTTTCAATATCTACCATTTTATTTCTATATCTTCCCACGACTAGAACGGAAATGGTAATGTCAGTAGGATATAAAGTTTGTTCATTCTCATGTGGCCATCTCTTATCTAGGTTATAATGGAGGTAATCTCAGGATGGTCATCATATAATAGATACAACTTAATTAAACAAAGAATATTTAAGCTATTCTCCCAATGATATTTTAAATCCAAACCATCAACCTAATTTTATCATTTTAATAAACAAATTTCCAAATAAATTTTCCCAAGTTTTTTGATCCAAATTATCTCCTCCTTTTTTTCCGTCCTCACTCCCAGAGCCAGCAAGCAATTAAATCTGGGTTATACATGTATTATCATGCAAAACATATTTCCACATTATTTTTTTTGTAAGTGAATAATCTTATAAAACCAAAGCCCCAAAACATAAATTCAAAGAAACAATTGATAAACCATGTGCTTACATCTGCATTCCTCTTCCCACAGTTCTTTCTCTGGAGGTGGATAGCGTTCTTTTTCATTCTGGCTGGCAATTTGGAACTATGCTCAAAGGGCTATAAAAGAATGCCTGCCCTTTGATCCAGCCATACCATTGTTGGGTTTGTACCCCAAAGAGATCATAGATAAACAGACTTGTACAAAAATATTTATAGCCACGCTTTTTGTGGTGGCAAAAAAAATGGGAAATGAGGGTATGTCCTTCAATTGGGGAATGGCTGAACAAATTGTGGTATATGCTGGTGATGGAATACTATTGTGCTCAAAGGAATAATAAACTGGAGGAATTCCATGTGAACTGGAATGACCTCCAGGAATTGATGCAGAGCGAAAGGAGCAGAAACAGGAGAACATTGTACACAGAGACCAATACACTGTGGTAAAATAGAATGTAATGGACTTCTGTACTAGCAGCAATGCAATGACACAGGACAATTCTGAGGGACTTATGGAAAAGAACACTAGCCACATTCAGAGGAAGAACTACAGGAGTGGAAACAGAAGAAAAACAACTGCTTGAACACATGGTTTGAGGAGGACATGATTGGGGATGTAGACTTGAAACTACCACATCAATGCAACTATCAACAATTTGGAAATAGGTCTTGATCAATGACACATGTTAAAACCAGTGGAAATACACATCAGCCATGGGGGGTGAAGGGGAAAGTAAGAGCATGAATTATGTAACAATGTTAACTTTTCTAAAAAATAAATATTAATAAATGTTAAAAAAAAGAACTGTGGGAGGAGAAACAGAAGAGAAACAACTTCTTGAACACATGGGCTGATGAGGATATTATTGGGGATAAAGGCACTAAACAATAATCTAGTCCAACTATCAATAATATGGAATTAAGTCTTAATCAATGATACATGTAAAACCCAGTGGAATTGTGTGTCAGCTAAGGGGAGTTAGGGGGTCTGGGAAAGAGGGAAAGAACATGAAACATGTAACTATGGGAAAATATAAAAAAAATAAAAAATAAAAAGCAAAAAAAAATAAGTTCCTTAGAATTGTTCTGGATCATTGTATGGCTTGTAGTAGCTAAGCCTATCACATTCGATCATTCTACATTATTGCTGTTACCATGTACACTGTTTCCCTGGTTCTACTTATTTCATTCTGTATCAGTTCATGTAGGTATTTCCAGCTCTTTCAGAAATCATACTGTTCATCATTCCTTAGAGCAAAATAGTATTCCATTACCATCGTATACCACAATTTGTTCAGCAACTGTCCAATTGATGGACAACCTTTTAGTTTCCAATTCTTTGCCACCACAAAAAAAAGAGTAGCTATAAATATTTTTTGTATAAGCAGGTCATTTCCCATTTTTTAACTCTTTAAGATATGGAGCTTATAGTGGTAGTACTGATTCAAAGGTGCTTTTATAGACTTTTGGGTATAATTCCAAATTGCCGTTCAGATTGGTTGGATCAGTTTACAACTCAGCCAGCAACGCATCAGTGTCCCAATTTTGCCATACCCCCTCCAACATTTATCATTTTCCTTTACTGTCATATTGGACCATCTGTTAGGTATAAGTGGTATCTCAGAGTTTTTTTCATTTACATTTCTCTAATCAAAAATGATTTAGAACATTTTTGTATGATTATTGGTAGCTTTTATTTCTTCATCTGAAAAATGCCTATTTATGTTCTTTGGCTATTTATCAATTGAGGAATGCCTTGTATTCTTATAAATTTAACTTAGTTCTTTATAAATTTGAGAAATGATACCTTTATCAGAAAAAAAAATGTTAGAAAAGTTTTTTTTGTTTCCCTTCTCATCTAAGTGGCATTGGTTTTGTTTATACAAACCCATTTTAATTTAACATAATCAATATTATTAAATTTACATCTTGTGAATTTCTCTATTTCTTATTTAATCATAATTGTTGCCTTCCCCATAGATATGACAGGTAAACTATTCCATGTTCCCGATATTTACTTATTGTGTCACTATGTTTAATTCATATCCCCATTTTTCACATTATCTAGGCATATGGAGTGAGATATTGATCCAAACCTAATTTTTGCCATTCTGTTTTCCAATTTCCCCAGCAGTGTTTTTTTTTAATCAAATAGTGAGTTCTTATCACAAAACCTGGATCTTTGGCTTTATCAAACACTAAATTTCCAAGGTCATTTACCCATAATTTATTCCATCGATTCACCCTTCTATTTTTTAGCCAGTGCCAAATTGTTTTAATGATTACTGCTTTATAGTACAGTTTAAGATCTGATACCTCAAGACCACCATCCTTCATATTTTTTTCATTAGTTCCCTTGATATGTTTGATCTTTTGTTCTTCCAGATGAATTTTGGTATTATTTTTTCTAGTTCTGTGAAATAATTTTGGTAGTTTGGTATGGCACTGGATAAGTAAATTAACTTAGGTAGGATTGTAATTTTGCTCAGCCTAATGAGCAATTGATGTTTTTCGAATTGTTTAGATCAATGATTCCCAAAGTGGGCACTACTTCCCCCTGCTGGGTGCTGCAGTGATCCAGTGGGGAAATGATGCCACAGGTGCATTTATCTTTCCTATTAATTGCTATTAGCATTTTAAAATATTTATTTCCAGGTGGCTAAGTAATATTTTTTCTGGAAAGGGGGTGGTAGGCCAAAAAAGTCTGGGAACCACTGGTTTAGATCTAACTTTATTTGTGTGAAGTGCTTTGTAATAATATTCATATAATTTCTGAATTTGTCTTGGCAAATAGATTCCCAAATTTTATATTGTTGAGAGTGATTTTAAATGGAGTTTCTCATTCTAACACTTGTCATTGGGCTTTGTTGGAAATGTGTGTGTGTGTGTGTGTGTGTGTGTGTGTGTGTGTGTGTGTGTGCGTGTTGATGACTTATGTGGGTTTATTTTGTACCTTGCAACTTGGGCAAAGTTAATAATTATTTCAACCAGTTTTTTGGCTGATTCTCTAGGAGTCTCTAAGTATGCCATTATATCATCTGCAAAGAAGGATAGTTAATTTCCTCCTTGCTTATTTTAATTTAATTCTTTAATGTCTTTTTCTTCTCTAATTGCTAGGTAGCATATTTAATACAATATTAAATAATAGTCATAATAAAGGCCATCCTAGTTTCACTCCTTATCAGGAAGACTTCTAACTTATCACCATACAGATGATACTTGCTTATGATTTAAATGTATCCTACTTATTATTTTAAGGAAAGGCTCTTTTGTTCCTATGCTTTGCAGTGTTTTTAATAGGAATGGGTGTTGTATTCTGCCAAAGACTTTTTTTGCATCTATTGAGATAGTCATGTGATTTCTGTTAGTTTGATTATTGATTACTAATATGGTGTATTATGCTGACAGTTTTCCTAATATGAAACCAGATTTGAATTCCTAGTATAAATCCCATCAGGTCATAGTGAATAATCCTTGTGCTATATTGTTGTATTCTCTTTGCTAGTATTTTATATAAGATTTTTGCATCAATGTTAATTAAGATAATTAATCTATAATTTCCTTTCTGTTTTTAGTCTTCCTGGCTTAGATATCAGCACCATATTTCTATCATAAAAAGAATTTGGTAGGGCTCCTTATTTCCTAATTTTGCTAAATATTTTATGTAGTATTGGGATTAATTATTCTTTAAATGCTTGATAGAACTCAATTGTGAATCCTGAGGATTTTTTTCTTAGGGAGTTTATTGATGTCTTGTTCAATTTCGTTTCCTGAGATGGGGTTATTTATGTATTCTATTTACTCATTTGTTATTCTAGGGAATTTATATATTTCAAATATTCATTCAATTCACTTAGATTATCAGATGTATTTTCATACAATTGGGCAAAATAGCTCCTAATGATTGCTTTAATTTCCTCTTCATTGGAGATGAACTTACCCTTTTCATTTTTATATTGATAATTTGATTCTCTACTTTTAAAAATCAAGTTAACTAATGCTATATCTATTTTGTTTCTTTCATAGAACTAACTTCTAGTATTATTTTTTGGTTCAATAGTTCTTTTACTACAATTTTTATTAATTTATCCTTTGGTTTTTAGGATTTTCAATTATAGTTTTAAATTAGGGCCTTTTAATTTGTTCTTTTACTAGTTTTTTATTGCATGCCCAATTTATTGATCTGCTTTTTCTCTATTTTATATTATAAGCATTCAGGTATATAAATTTTGCTCTGAATACTGTTTTGCCTGTATCCCGTCAGTTTTGATATATGGTCTTCTCATTGTTATTCTCTTTAATGAAATAAGTCATTGTTTCTATGATTTTTTTCTTTGACCCACCCATTTTCAAGACTTAGATTATTTAGTTTCCAATTAATTTTTAATTTGCCTTTCCATGATTTCTTATTGATTATAATTTGTATTCATTAATGTGAAAAAGTTGCATTTATTATTTCTGCTTTTCTGCATTGTTATGTTCTAGTATATGGTCAATTTTGTATATGTACCAGGTGGGGCTAGAAAGAAGTAATATTCCTTTTGATCCCTATTCAATTTTCTACATATATCTGTTAAATCTAACTTTTCTAAAATTTCGTTCATTTCCTTTACTTCTTTATTTATTTTGGAGTTAGATTTATCTTGTTCTCATAGGGGAAGATTGATGCCCACTACTAGTATAGTGTTTCTATTTCCTCCTTAAGATCTTCTAGTTTCTTCTTTAAAAATCTGGATGCTATCCCATTTAGGATGCTATATCATTTACTTTATGCATCAAATATATCATTTGTATATATTAAGTACTGAAGTTACTTCATTGTCTATACTAATTTTAATCAGATGTATTTTTGCTTTAGCTTTGTCTGAGATCATGATTGTTGCTCAAAGTTTTTTTTTTTTTTTTTTACTTCAGATGATGCTTGAAAGAGTCAAGTTCTATGGACATCTGGGCCTCACAGTGAGCTGGAGTCAGGGCTTGGGACTTCAACAGGTAAGTGTGGGGGGTGGAATGCTCTGTTGTTTGTGTAGGCAGGCTTCCATGATCCTGAAGTTGGCCTATGCCCAAACTCAGAACCTGGTGCAATACATGGGCGTGATTGGCTGGCATTCTGCTGTATGCTCTTTTACTTCTGGATCTCCTTATCCCTTGAAAATTGATTCTCTTCAAATTATTATTGGTTGACTCTTGTCATTTTGGAGCCTTAAAAGTTAGTTTGGAAGGATTCTCAGAGCAGTTCAGCTTTCACTACTACTAAACCACCATCTTGGCTCCCCAATAACTCAGTTTTTACTTAGAGATCCATTTCCGAGCTATTGCAAAGAGAGAAATATACTACATATACCTCTATCCCGTGATAGAGCCACAGCTTTTAATTTACAGAACTGATTGAAATATATAGAGAATATTAGATTCCATTCAGTACATTGCTTACAAATTTTGAATATATATATTTGATTAGGTTATCAAAATCTTGTCCAATATTTTTTTTCATTGCCTATGGACAAAAGAGTGAACTGGTTTGATCTTATAAAGACATTGTGGATGGACATATCTCATTCTGTATTTGAATGGGAAGAAAAGAACAGACTGGACTTCCTATGGAAAATTGACAAATACTTTTAATAGAATAAAGGTCTTTTTAAAGAAATTATTTTCCTTCTATTCATTTTATCATTATTCTTCTAATAATGTAATTGCATTGAGTTATATGATACCACAGACCTCAAAGAATTCATGTTGTGAGTTACCCAAAGACCACTGGAGAGGACTATGATGGGCATAGTTATTTTATAATATATATTTTATTGAAGAAAAAATGGCATTACAGTTAAAGGACTGAAATAGGAGATATGGTCATATTGTAGTAAAAATGAGGTAGGCCCTACCTTGCTGGGTGGATACCTGTGGAGTATTTTTTGGAAAACAAAGTTCCACAGAATGAAAGGGTAAAAATCCATTACAATTGTCACTTTTGAAGAGAATACTCATATTACTGAAATAATATATTCATTGAATAGTGAAATAAGATGATTAGGTAGAAAAAAATTCAATTTTTTCTCATGCAGAAAGTCTCCCATGGCATTAAAATTATAAAATACTTCATGAGCAATGTAACTAAAGACACACACATTAAGTGAATGAAATTATTTTATCTTTATTTTATTTGCTTGGTATTAATAAACAAAATAAAATAGCGAAACACATGTTTGGCTAATGTTTTGTCTAATACCATATTAAATATCTTACTCAAAATTCAAAGAAAAGAAAGAATCACCACAAATGATGAAATTCTAGGTGCTCCTGTTCACATATGACCTAGTACTAGGTGTTATAATGGGTAGAACACTGGGCATGGAGTCAGGAAAGCCTGAATTCAAATCTAGCTTCTGATATTTAGTAGCTATGTGACTCTGGATAAATAACTTAAACTCTGATGACCTCAGTTTCCTCCACTGTAAATTGGGGATAACAGCACTTAAATTTCAGGGTTGTAGAGATAATCAAATAAAATTATAATAATAAAGAGTTTAAAATAGAGCCTGGCACATAGAGGACATTTAATAAATAATTGCTTTCTTCCCATTCCTTTCCTCTACTAATTGCTCTAAACCCCAGAATACCACAAAACTGTTTTAGTGAAATCTAGAGCAACATCTATTATACCCACCCACAAAACAAAGTATACAGAAATGTTTATTGTCTGCAATATGAATGCAGCTGAATAACATGCTTGTCATATTAGTCCATTAGCAAGCAAACTTGGGTAAATTCTACAGGTGGATAATGGTATTGAGCCCAGAATCAAGTAGGGGGAGGTCTAGCTGGATCATATTAGGGGAAATGTAAAGTGATTTCATTTCTCCTGAATTACTTCCTAATGAAAAAGCCAATCTCTTTAACATGAATATTCTACCAGTAATGTTAAATGATTGTGCTTTATCAACCCCATGATCTAAGGATAAAACCTTTCAACATCCCAAACGATAATAGGGTGACATATAGCACCAAATGATGACCTGCTCATAGGAAGTTAAAAAAATACTTTATATATGTACAACAGAAAAGTAGGTGAGTCCACTTCCTAGTAAAGATCAAAGACAACAGTTAGCCTAAATACTATGGCAATACTCATGAGTTATTAAAAACATAAGAGAAAGACAATAGCAGATTCTCTTTGGTTGATATATGAAAAGATATAAATGAGAATCAAAGAGGTAGATGAATCATAGAAGGATTGCAATATGTACTGGTGAAAGAATTACCCTCACCAAAGAGGATCCATCAAAAAACATAATTAAAGTAACAGTAGAAATCTAGTTCACACACACATTCACAAATTTCTCATGGATTTGAAGTAGAGAGCAGATGAAGAACACTGTGGGACATTCTGAACATTTACAATAATTTATTATTTTTATTATATAAAAAGTCTATTATATGTAGGATTTTATACCACCTTAGAGAAATACAGAATTTTGTAATAGAAAGTATGTCATAGTGATGAGTTAGAGTCACATCTGCTCCTAATGACATATCGATGGTTAAATCACTTAAAATCTCTATTGCCCTCTTACAAAAATGGGAATAATATATTTTGAGGTCAAAGTATCTAAAATAAGCCAGTGTTTGTGTCTTGTTCTTCACTATACAATGTTTCTCTAACGAAAGTTGTTTTACAATAACATGGTTCACTCATTCTAACCAACTCTATCCTCTCCAATATTGGGTCATAGATCTAGAGTTTGAAATGATCTTACAAATTTTCTAGTCCAATTTTCTTTTTTTTCCTATGATATGTACAGGTCCTATGTTCTATATCAAAGTCAGCACCCTCTACTATTCTAGTTAGTGCTCCATCTCCTACCTCAATAGACTGTCATTACATGGATTATCCAAAGCCAACTCATTCCAAGCTCCATTTCCTACATTCTAGTTCCCCTGTGTGTTGGTTTGTGTTGGTTTGTATGTTGAGGTACACACACACACACACACACACACACATATGTATATATGTAATTTTTAAATTTTTAAAATTATATTAAATTATTGTATATTATTTATATAGGTATATTATATATTAATTAATATTTGTTTTATATAATATAAAATTATTTAATAGTATTTAAACAAATTAATATAAATTAAATGATGTCATTATTAACATTATATATTAAATATAACAACTATATTTAAATACATTTATATTTAAAAATCTAAAATTTTATAACATGAATATTTTAATATATTTCATTATTATATATAATAATTATTAATTACATAGATTATAGGTATAGAAAATAGATTAAATGTATGTATCCATAGTATTTTTTTGCTATTTCTCATTAGTAGGCCATCATTTGGTAATGTGTCATCCTATTTATGTTTAACATGTCCTTCCATTGGCATTTGAGTTATTTATAGGTTTTTTTTCTTGAGATAATTGTGTTTCATGAAGCATAGTTATTTAACATTACTGGGAGAATATTGGTGTTAAAAAGTAGCATTTTATGTATACACACATACACACTCACCAGGGTCCCCAGCTAAGAACACTCCCCAATAGAAAACATTACTCCAGATGCAAGAGTATTTGTCTCATGTTATTAGAGTAAAATGTTACTTTCAACTCACTCTAACTACAACTCTTGTAGCCCATCTTAGCAGCACTAATCTCAGTCAATACCTAATAGATAATAACTTATTTGTTTTGACCATGTCAGTCTACTTTTGTATTTATTTTTTCAGGGAGAAGCATTACCTTGATAAATGATGATGATAAGATTAAACTACTCATTACCTTATCTTGCAGAAATCTACATAAGAGTTAATGAATAGAGATGTGTAGTAGGTACAATAAGAATATCTACATTTTCAATGAATTCTGAGTCTTTCTTAGTGAGGGCATACTTAGTGAGGCCACCTGCTGGTCTTCTTTAGCATGTCTTCTAGAACAGAAAATGAGCTTCCTAAAGCACTACTGTTTTTCCAGAGCAATAACAATCCTTTAGTTGTTTTTTTTTTTATATTAAATTTATCTTTATAAAAAGCTAGATAACTATTTTGGGTTAAAAATCATAGTACAACAAGAGAACATGAAAGATGGGATTGCTTTGTACATTCACTCTCAAAGCCATTGCTATGCTACATAGCTCTGCCTTGTGCGCATGGGTACATGCATATTTCTTGTGTAAATCAGACACGTGGAAAATGCTTATGGAATGAATGAATAGTGTTATAAGCGAATTTTTAGGATATAATAAGGGAATCTGCAGGATGTAATATGAGACTGAAGCTAGGGGTAATAGCTGGTAGGAATAGGGAATAAGACAAGATAAGGGACCCATGGCTGGGGGTAATCAAGGGAATAGACTAAGTAGTAGGGAAATTGAGGTAATTTGGTGGATGAGGGAGGTACAATGATGAAGGTTGGTAGTTGAGGTTGTAGTAGAAATAAGGGAATGTCTGAGTTTAGGGAATATAATACTGAGGTACCAAGGGTTGCAAGGGAGAGGATGAGTTAATCTAAGGCAAGCAACAGCAGCAGGGAAACACAGACTGGATACTCAGTTTAGAGACAAAACACTGAAGGGAAATAGACTGAGCCCTTCAGGTAAAAGAACACTTTACAGAGCAAGGTTAGAGCCAGCCAATAACAGCTTGAAACTGATTTGAGGCTTTAGTCAGTTTCACAGGAAGGGACTAGAAGGAAATATTGAAGTTACACTTCCTTCAAAATGGATACCCTCAGCTTCTGTCAAACTCCAGAGAGTATGTTATTCCTCTCTCTCTTCCTCCCTCTCTTATTAATCAACTAAAGAAATAGCCAAAAGGTTTTGAATAATACAAACGGGGTTTATTGTCTTCAAGGATGGATTGGCAGGGTAGAGGATACAAGGTAGCCCTAACAGCCACTTCAAGAAACTTCAGGGGAGGGAAGGGAGGCAGGAACGTGAGACTGAGAAAGGACCTGCCTTAACTCAACTCTCAGGTGGTTTTGTAATCAATGGGGTTAGGAAAGTTGGATACAATGATTCAATAGATAAATTGTTGCAAGGGTAAGCCCTGTTTAATTATTTAAAATATCAAGTTTAAACTAACACTCTGAACTACCCTCCTTTCAAACCCTCACAGGAATTCAGGCAGGGAAAATGAAGGTGGGAATAAGGTATGGTAGGGAGATTCAAAGGAATTAGCTAAATTAACAAATCTCAAAAGAAAAGCTGCAAAATATAGGCCGGGTTTCAAACTAAAAGAAGGAGCTCAGATGGACCCTGTTTCTCTCCACAAGTTTCCAGGACCAACTGTCCTTTTCCCAAGATTCTAAACTCCTTAACTGACAGAAGAACTCTGCAAATCAGTTGTGCCCCCTCTCTTCACCACAATGGATGAGAAAAATTCTGGAGGTAAATCAAATTTCTTCCCATCATCTTTGAAATTCTGAATAGGCTACTACATAAATCTACATCTATATTCTTTCATCCAACTTCTCCTTTCTTTTTGGAAGTTATCTTTAAAATTGGAAGGGAAGCATCAAATTATAGGTCTTAAGTGCCAACCAGATAGTGCAGATCATACACTAGACCTGGAGTAAAGAAGATCTAAGTTTAAATCCAGTCTAGGATATTCCCTATTATATCCAAGGACAAGTCACTAAAACAACATAATTATTTAGTTCCCTCATATGTAAGAGATAGAAATAACTTTAACAGCTCTTTCCTTGTTGTGATCCAGAATAAGAAGAACAACTAATAAACTGCCCTAGAGGTGCAATTTGCTTTATTAATGCCTCATAATTTCCCATGGATTCATTTCACCTTTAAATAATAGAGATGAGAAGAGAAGTCAATGCTTCCCCCCCCCATTTCCGTTTTATTGTTCAGGAATCTTGGCATCATATGATAGATTGATAACTTCAAAGCATTTATGTTCCATTTTGTTATTTAGTCATTTTCCTGTTAGATCTGACTTTGAGCACATTTGGGATTTTCTTGGCAAAGATTCTAGAGTAGGTTGACATTTCCTTCTCTAGCTTATTTTACAGATGCAAAATTTAAGGCAAACAGGGTTAAGTGATAAAGGTACACAGCTAGTGTCCAGAGCCAGATTTGAACTTGGGAAGATATGTTTTCCTGACTCCGGGCCCAATACTCTGTCCACTGCATTAAGAAGTTATGAAGCTTTTTTGTGCTTTCTATGTGTATATGTCTCCCATGTTGCTTTTTTGTGTGCCTCTCTATATATCTTTCCTTCTCTCCTTTCTTCATTCTTTTCTATTCCTTATTCTCAGTGTCATCATCTCCAACATGTATTTTCCCTTCACAGTCGTTAGGTTTCCTGGCCTCCTTTCAAATTATGCAAGCAATTCATCTGTCCCCCTGCTAATTAATCACACAAACACTGCCTACACAACTTCCCTGATTTCTATCGCTTCCTAATGGCAGGCACCAGAAGCAAATAGCAAAATAGAGTATATGTATTCATGTGTTTAAAAACTTTACTTGAAATTACTTTACCTAATTTCTCTTCTTTTCTGGTGCCCCTAGGTCCAAAATATCCCAAAAGCTGACTGCCTTCCTACACAAAACTGATGAGTTATTTGTATTTTGGTTTGAATGTAATATAGTAGGGTTCCAATCTCATTAAAGATGAGTTCTGCATTTTTGAGTCAATTATTCTAATTAAATTATTTACAGTACAGTTTTTAATAATCATTTGATGACATTTTGTGATTCATGTTCTCTTCTTCTCTCCCACCCCTTATTCCTCCCCAAGACAGAAGGTAATATGATATAGGTTCTATATGTGCTATCATACAATGCATATTTCGATTTTTAACATATTGGGAAAGAAGACACATATCACTTACACTGCAGAAAAATTCAAGGAAGAAATGAAGTGAAGAATGTTATGCTTCCATCTGTATTTAAATTTTGTCAGTTCTTTTTATGGCAATGGATAGCATTTTTCATCATGAGTTCTTTGAAGTTTTCCTGGGTCCTTGCATTGCTGATAGTAATTAATATATTCATAGTTGATTGTTGTACATTATTGCTGTTATTGAAGTGCACAACGTTCTCCTGGTTTTGCTCGCTTCACTTGGCATCATTTCATATAATTATTTCCAGTATTTATTTTTATTATCTTATTGGTCTAATTGAATTGTAAATACTTGTTCTCAATTAAACTGAAAGAAAAATACAATATTAGGGCTCTTGATTCTCCCAAAAGATGTTCGGCTTTTTAATTTTTTTACTAAAAAATATAATATTTTAACATTATTGTGATTTTCAAGAGGTTACAGAAGCTTAAGGGAACTTTGAAAAGGTAATAAATGTAAATCTGAAAACAGATAATCTCCTAATTAATCATGCCTCACCTATTCCCTTGCCATCTTTCAACCCTTACTTGACTGCCCAAGTTAATCTCTTGATTTCTTTTCTGATTGTGTCACTCTTTATTAAAAAAAAAAGAAAAGAAACTTCATATGGGGGATATGATTAGGATATTGATGTTAAAAGATTACTCTATAGCAAATATGAATAACATGGAAATAGGTTTTGAACAATGATATGTGTATAACCCAGTGGAATTGCCTGTCAGCTCTGAGAGTGGGGAGGGAAGAGGGGTGGGAAAAATCATGAATCATGTAACCATAGAAAAATATTCTAAAGAAAGAAAAGAAAAGAAAAGAAAAAACATAGTGCTAACCAGCCCTGATCCCAATCCTAAAAACAAACAAGCAAACAAACAAAAAAACTTCATATGATCCATTATGCCTATCAAATAGTCAGTTAGTCAGTCAATAAATATTTATCCACACTAACACTATACTAAATTCTGGGCACACTGAAGGGAAAAAAAGGTAAAAAAAACCCTGGTCTTGAAGAACTCACAGTCCAATAAAGGATGTAACATGCAAATAATTATGTACAAACAAAACACAGGTAGGAAAATTGAAGATCATCAACAGAGGGAAGCCAGTAGCATTAAAGAACATCTGGAAAGGCATTCTGTAGGAGTTGGATGTTTAGCTGGGTCTTGAAGGAGGTTGGAAAGTCAGAATGTGGAGATGAAGAGTGAGAGCATTCCAGGACTAGAAGGGAAAGTCACTGAAATTGCTTAGAGCAAGATGTCTTATTTGAGGATCATCAAGGAAGCCAGTGGCACTGGGTTGTTAGGGGAAGAATGACTGTTCAGGATTTAGCCATTGATAATTATAAAAGTTATAGAGGCAAATTTAGGACCAATATAGCAAAACTTTCTAAGAAGTAGAAATCATCTCTTTCAGTTCTTGATTTATTTTTTTACATATTCATAAACATACATATCATATACATAGATGTCATTCCATATCATCACATTTACATATATATATCATATCATCATAATCAGCTTATTTCTCCACCCACTTTCAAATAAATTCCTTCTATTTTCTTTATTACTAAATGTAATTTTTGAGAATTACAGAAATCCCCTTTTTATTTAGACATATAGACATTTTGACCTTAATGAATCCCTTAAATTTTCTCTTTCTTATTTACCTTTCTGGGCTTCTCTTGTGTCTCATGTTTGGACTTCAGATTTTTTGCTTAGGTCTGACTTATTCCTCAGGAATGCTTGGAAATCTTCTATCTTACTGAATGTCCATTTTTCTCCCTGAAAGAATATACTCAGTTTTGTTGGATAGGTGACTCTGGATTGTAAACCCAGATCTTTTGCCTTTCTGAATATTGTTTTCCATGCCTTTCAATCCTTTAATGTAGAAGCCACTAGGTCCTGTGTGATCCTGATTGAAGTTCCATGATATTTGAATCTTTCTGGCTGTTTGAAGTATTTTTCCCTTGGCTTGGTGGCTCTTCAATTTAGCTATAATATTCCTGGAAGTTGTCATTTGAGGATTTCTTTCTGGGGTGATCTGTGAAATCTTTAAATTTCAAATTTATTTTCTTGTTTAAGGATCTCTGGACAGTTATCTTTGATAATTTCTTTTAATATAATATCCAAGTTTTTTTGTAGATCATGGCATTCAGGTAGCCCATTAAGTCTCAAATTGTCTCTCCTAGATCTATTTTCTATGTCAGTTGTTTTTTCAATAAGATATTTCATGCTTTTCTCTATTTTTTCATTTCTTTGATTCTGCTTTATTGTTTCTTGATTTCTAATGAAATCATTAGTTTCTAGATGATTAATTTTGATTTTTAAGACCTGATTTTCCTCCAACAGTTTTTGGTTCTCCCTTTTCAATTAGCCCATTTCTTCTTGTATCACTTTCATTTCTCCTTGCATCACTTTCATTTCTCTTTCCCACTTTTCCCCTGCCTCTCTTAATTGGTTTTTGAAGTCCTTTTTGACTTTTTCCAGAATCTGTGTCCAATCCATATTTTTCTTTTTGACTTTGGGTGTGTTTCCTTTGCTTTCACTGCCCCCTTCTGTGTCTGTACTTTGCTCTTTGTCTTTGTTAGAAGTAGGTGTTTTTCTTTGTTAATTTTTGTTAATTTTTCCTATCTAGTTATATGTAGGCTTGGGGGGGTATGATGTGATGGTCTGAGGACTGAGACCTTTGAGGGCCCCCTCCACCTACTGATTCTGTAGATGCTGATAACTTAAAGACTTTCCTTAAATGTAAGCTTCCTTAAATGTAAGCTTTTGATCTCATTCTGATCTTAATCAGGTTAGGGGCTGGTCAAATTCTAGCCTTGGGCTTAGTATCAAGTTTTTTGTTTCATTGTATACTTGATCCAATAAAGCAAACTCTTGATTGATCCACATGGAACTTTCTTAATTAACAATGGGGCATGTTAACTGGTATAAAAATAACTGAAAATAACTAAACACCCAGAGGAAATGGTAAATTACATTTTCTTAAAGAATAGTTGACAATTGAAAACCAATTCCAAATGCCAAGCTCCCTCTGATATTAGCAACATACATACCTCACATTCCAAATAGGTAATATTAAGTTGACCAAAAAGTATGTCTAAAAAATAAATTCCTTAGCTAAATGGTGAAGGTAAACCAGGTTTTTTTGTTTTGTTTTGTTTTTGTTTTTTTTTTTTATAAACCCTTGTACTTCGGTGTATTGTCTCATAGGTGGAAGATTGGTAAGGGTGGGCAATGGGGGTCAAGTGACTTGCCCAGGGTCACATAGCTGGGAAGTGGCTGAGGCTGGGTTTGAACCTAGGACCTCCTGTCCCTAGGCCTGACTTTCACTCCACTGAGCTACCCAGCTGCCGCCAGGTCTAACACTTTTAAGGAAAATTTTCTTAGAAAGCTAAACTCAATCTGAGATTAAAAATCAAATCCCACCTCTGATACATTTTAGTTGCATGACTTGGTCAAGTTATTTAATTCCCTTGGACCTTTGTTTACCCATCTATAAATGGTAGAGCTGGGATAGATCAGCTGTTCTCAAACTGTTGGTCTCAGGACCTGCTTATACTCCTTATACTTATTGAGGATTACTTTCAAAGACTTTTTGTTTATGTAGGTTACAGTCATCAATATTTTATATTAACAATTAGAATATCTTAGTATCATTACGAAAATAGTCTTGAGTTTTTTGAATTACCAAAAGGGTCTCAGGGTCCCTAGCAATTCCCTAACTAAATTTTGCAAACCACTTGGCAAGGAAATAAGAGTTAGCATAATGTTCCAAAGTTTAGAAGGTTTCTTACAAATATTATCTTGCTAGAAGTCCTGAGCTGACATTTCCAGGGCAGAACCAAGATGACAGAGTAGAGGAAGCACTGCAGACAAATTCTACACACATAAATCATCAGCATTTCTTCTACAAACAACAAAACTAGGCAGGAAAAGATAGAAAGAGAAATTATATTCAAAATAACTGCAGACAATATGAAATAGTTGGGAGTCTAATTGTCAAGACAAACCCAGGGAGTATATGAATATGATTATAAAGCACTTTCCAAACAATTAAAGATAGATCTAAACAATTAAGGAAATAGTATTTTATCTTGCGTAGGCTAAGCCAATATAATAAAAATGAAAATTCAACATGTTAATTTACTTATTTAATGACATATCTATGAAACTACCAAAGAATTATTTTAGAGAGATAGAAAAAAATAATAAAATTCATTTGAAATAACAAAAGGTCAAAAAAATAAAGGAAATCAATGTAATAAGAAATTTGAAAAATGGTGACTTATTTCAAACTATATTATAAAGTGGTAATCATGAAAATATTCTTTTACTGTCTAAGAAACAGAGTGTTGAATTTGTGGAATGGATTAGGTACCAAATATACTGTAGGAAATGAGTATATGGTCAACTGAAAGAAACCAGCTTTGAAGGCAAGAACTTAGCATTTGACAAAATCTGGGAAACTGGAAAGCAATTTGATAGACATTAGGCACAGAGCAACTTCTCACATTATAAATCAAAATAAAGTTAAAATGGAAAAATGATTTAAACATAAAGAGTAATATCATAAGAGACTTAGTAGAATATGGAAAAAACTTACCTGTAAGACCTATGAATGAGAGAAGAGTTATGGCCAAACTAAATATAGAGAGGATAATGGGATGTAAAAGGAATAATTTTGATTGTATGACATTAAAAAGCTTTTGCTCAAACAAAACGAATACATTCAAAATTAGAAGGCAAGCAGGAAACAAGTGGTGGGGTTTACAGCAATTTTCTCTGATAAAAATATCATTTCTCAAATATATAAGGAATTCAGCTAATTTTTAAAAAATAAAGTCATTCCCCAAGTCATGGATGGTCAAAGGAAAACAACAAGCATTTTCAGAAGAAGAAATCAAAGCTATCAATAGTCACATACAAAAGTATTTTAAATCACTCTTCATTAGAGAAATGTATATTAAAACAACTCGGAGTTACCATCACATATCAATCAGAAGAGTTAAAATGATAGAAGGGGAAAATGACAGATATTGGAGGGGTTATGGAAAAATTGGGACACAAATACAGTTGGTGGAATTGTGGAATTGGAACTGATCTAACCATGTTGGAAAGTAATTTGGAATTATGCACTGTTATAAAATTATATATATACATATATATATGTATATATATACGTAGTGAGAGAGAGATCCTTTGTCTCAGAAATATCACTATTAAGTATGTTTCCCAAGGTTATCAGGTAAAAAGTAAAAAGAATCTATATATTCTTAATATTTATAACAATTTTCTTTGCAGTGACAAAGAGCTAGAAAGTGAGATGTCCGTCAGTTGGGGAATGGCTGAATAAATTGTTGTATGTGATTGTGATGGTATACTCCTGTACTATAAGAAATGTTAAAAATGTTGGGTTTTTTAATGGAAAGATTGCAAGATGATGCAGAGTGGCATATGCAGAACCAAGAGAACACTGTATACAGTAACAACAATGTCATTCAAAGAGTAAGTATAAATAACTAGGCTATTATAAATAATATAGCCATTTAAATAAACTAAATAAGACTTATGATGGAATATGCTATCCGTCTCCAGAGAAAGAACTGATATATGGAAGTATATATTGTGTGGGTTCACATAAATATTTATATCAAATATTGGCCTTCCATAACGTGGGGTGGGGAGCGAAAGAAATAACTCAGAAATCAAAATGTAAGAAAAAAAATAAATGAAGCTCAAATTGAATATTAAAATATTTTAAAATGTAATTGGGATATATTTTATGAAAAGTAAAAATGCATTTTTAAACTGTCATCTCATTTGATTCTCAGAACAACTCTTTAAGTTAGATGCCACATTTTAGAGATGAAAAAACTCAGAGGTTAAGTGATCTGACCATGGTCACAGAACTATTAAATGGTCAAAGTAAGATTTGAACTCAGTTCTTCTTGATTCCCAGTCTGGTGTCCTATGCACCATGCCATCTAGTTCTCATAGTTCTCTTTCTGATACAAATATGTAAGATGAGAATTCAATGATCTTCTTTCTGGAAAGCAATTATTAGAGGGAATTGCCTTATTGCTTCTTCCCCTTGTGTCTTCTTGTCTGTCTTTAAATTTTTCACAGACTACCTGAGTGGGAAAGAAGGAATAGTAAAGAGGCTGATCCTAAGTGATCATCTGTATCAGTAATGATAAACTATCTAATGAGGAGAGATGGGACAAAAACCTCACATCCCAGCATCCCCCATCTCTTTCTGTTTCCCTTTCTCTGTATACGACTGTGTGATCACTGGCTGTCCACAAAACATTCATTATGGATTCCAAATTGTTTATGATTTTGTTTTGATAACCTATAACACATTATATTAGCTCTGGTCTCTGAGTTGGGGGATTTAGGTTTTATTCTGTCTCAGTCACTAATTTATTATAAGATCTTTGATCTTCTCTTTGTGTATTGTTTTCTTCTTGTCTAAAATAAGAATGGATTAAATTACCTTAAAGGTTGCTTTTTCCTTAACATTATAGAGGAGGTTGTTGAAAAAGTTTTTTGAAGTGAATAGAATTGGAAAATAATTATATTGGATTCTGGGTTTCAGTTATCCAGTTCTTTCCACCTCCCCTGTCTCAGCCATTCCCACCCCAGATGGAAGTTGTATACTGCTTCTAGTCAAATTATCTGCCAAGGAGGGAGAAATCACAGATCTTTATTTCCATTCAGGCTCACACTTTAATATTTGCAATGACTAAAGCAAGCAAAACAGAAAAATGCCTTCCTTGGTGTCAGAAAGAAGTGAAGCCAAAGAGATGTTATTCCCTGGTTGCTTCACCCCTATTATTAGTGGGCAGCTGGTAAACACACCTCACCTGAATCATCTCATAGATTGATTCTCCCCTTCAGTATAAAGGAATTCATTTCCCTTGGTCTAGAAGATGAGAGGAGGACAGGGGTCATTGCATTTTTGTCTTTGGATCCCTAGGATCTAGCACAATTGAATTTAACCAGCTTTAAATGCTGGGCAAATTGAATTGAACTGACTTGATAGACATTACTTGGTATCTCCTTTCTTTCACCTGAGGTAATGACCAGGCAAAGTTAATTGAGTGGGTCCTGGCTGTGTCCAATAACTGAGGATCAACTCTGAATAAGCATAGGTAACCTGGGCTGTGAGCATTTAAATGCATCAGCAACATAATACCTGGAGATGTGGCAGCAGCCTGTGCAAGTATGAGTAGGGAGTTGTTCATTCTACCAATGGGAAAAATCTTTCCTACATGAAATATTCTTCAATGGAATAGATTGTTGTTCAGGACAGTCAAGTTCAGGGATGTTTAGAACCAAATAAACTGAGTTCAAACCCACTCTGTTCCTGGCTACCCATGTGAGTGTATAAATCTCTTCACTTCCCTAAGATTCCTCTTTTTAGCAGAACCAAAAAAAAGGTTAAGGCTAACTTCTGACTCTAGCTTTAACTCCACCATCCTGAATAAAACTGGGCATTGTTTTCTTGGAAAACTAGGAGGTCATAGTGTAAGAAAGACTAGGAGATCCAGAAAACTGAAATAGAGGTTTGAGAAAGGGGACAATGGAAAGCAGGTCAGAGTCTATGACAGAGAGAGAGAAATACAGTGAAGGCTGTGATCGATCTTATATATAACAGAGGCGATTGAGCTTGACAGCTGCCACAATTGCCTTTTGATGATCACAGAGCCACAACATATTAGAATAGAAAGCCTTAGAGGTCATCTAGTCCAAGCCACTCATTGTCAGATGAGAAACCTGAAGCCAAGAATAGTGAAGAGACTTGCCCAAGGTCACATAGGAAGTCATAGCTGGTTCCAAGTCGAATTAAATACTTTCTTAACACACCAGCCAATGCTCTATCTACTATATTATACTGACTCTCTTGGACAACTCTTGGGGATCTTCCCTTCTTGGTATTTCAATGTCCTGGGCTTACCAAGCCCTGATACTCAGCCAAGTTGTAATAATAGCCAAGAGGATCTGAGAGTGCCCCTGTGGGTATATGAAGCTTCATGAGTCTCCAGCTAAGCCCTTAAAGGAGTAGTACCCTAATCCTAATGAAATAGCATGGTTAGACCCATACCCTTTTTTATTTATTAAAAGTAATTAAGAGAGTTATTCAGTCATAGAATTTTAAGTCTAGAGACTCACTTCTCTCCTATTGGACTTTCCCAGCTATCAAAAAATCAAAAAAGTCTCTGAAGTCTTGATAAAAAAGAGCTGTTAATAGAATTTAAGGATTCATATTCCAGAAAGATTATGCTTACATTCAATTTATGCCTCTCATCAACCTTTAAGATATTTAACTACTAACAGATTGAACCTGGAACAGAGAGCTTGAGGAAGCATGGAAATGAGGTGGGGAAAAATAAAAATATATTATGTTCATTAGACCTGGAAATAGAGAAGAATTTTCTAGTAAATATATACTGTGTGCAAATTATGTCTAGAGATTGAAAGTATATTTAAAAAAAGATGTCTTCAGGCACCTCCATAGAACTGGAGGCAAAGGGTTGGATTCTTGGATGTTTGAGAGTCTTCCTTACACTCTGAATTTGATTCAACCCAGAGTCAACTTTTCTTGGTTCTGAAAGTGCTGAGACCAACCCAAAATGTAAGTCAAAGAATGTGATGCTGAAAAGGAAATGACTTGTTCTCTATTATAACAGAAACAAAGGGAGCTTAACTTCCCCTGGAGAAAAACAAGATCAGAGAAAAACTGTCTACCAATAAAGTAAATGGCATAATGATGCTAGTAAAAATGCCAGCTGGTAACAAGCAGGGGGACTCTCACTAGCCAGATCTCCACTAGCAAAATATATGGCAGAGCTTTCTCTGACAAAACAATAGCACAGATTTCGGTAAATAAACATTGATTTAGCAGGAACTCAGACAAATCCATCTTGATGTAGTAGTACACTCCTGCTCTCTCTCCTAACCCACAAAATAGGGCATTTGAAGCATACAGAAAAGAATGAGGCTGAATCAAGTCCGGGACAAATCCTCATCATCTCTAGAAAGTTCTGGGATAATGACTCTCCTAGAAGTGTACTCCTGATCATGATTTTCACAGGCCCTGAGAGGCAGAGCCACCATCTTTGATAAAGAGTTGGGTTTGAAATCTTCAGGATCAAGCTTGGCCCATGACACATAGTGGAGTTCTGGGACCTCAGAAGAATCATGTAACCTCACACGACCCCAGAAAACTCTTCAAAACTCCAAACTATAAAACAAACTATAAAACAGTTACTGATCTTCATTGGTAAAGGAAACTTCTTTTGGATGGAACAACTTCTGTCCCTCTGGATCTTGGAAGGACCTGTGAGATGCTGGGTAGGAGAGCAGCTGACCTTTGTTGGCCAGGACACCTGTGAATTGGACTATAGGGTTTTGGGGTCCTGCGAGATTGCAGGATTCTCCCTTAGAATCCTAGAAGAGAAAGGCTGAGAACTGTTACTCTATCAACAGAGCTTCATGGCTGCTTTTCTACATAGACTTTCCATATTCCTGCCTAGGCCACCATTCTTCTATCTTTCCTTTCAGATCAGAACATCTCATTCCTGGCTGGACAAGAGCATCAGGAATCCCAGTGGAAATCATGAAATTGTATAAACAAACTCAGATATGTTTAAAAATAAAGAAATAGACAAAAAAGGAAACTCCTTTGATTCTGTAAGGATTAAATTACAGATCCAATTTAAAAGGAGGGAGGTGTGCTAATATACTAGCTATTTAGAGCTTTCCCAGAGAACTGTATTCATCTAGAATCATAAAAATCATAGAATTAAAGGTTGTAAGTGACTCATGAGGTCAGATAATCTAATGTCTAACTTCTATAATATTCCCCCAAAGTGCTCATCAAGCCTCTGCTGGAAGATTTCCTGAGATGGCAAGCTCACTTCCCCCATAAGCCACTGATTCCACTTTTTGGGACGGTTCTAATTATTATTTTTTTTCACTGCATTAAAATTACCTTTACTGTACTTATATCATTGGTTTAGTTCTGCCCTCTAGGAATGACCATTCCCTGTTATAGGGATCAAACCTTTACATCTTTGAAGATTGTTATTGTATAATTATTAGGATTTTTTTCAAGCAGAAATGTGGCCCGTTATGTTAATTTTGATCATTGTTACTCTTTCCTGTAGTTACATTATATATATTTTGTTATTCCTTCCTGGAGCATATCTTCCCTGATCACCTCCTCCCACCCCCATCCCTCACTTTTATATCCTTTCTCCTATAGAATTCAAAAGTTTGGAAAATTAATGTTGAGTTGGGATACTATTGAAAAATCATTTTCTCCCCTTCCTTTCCATCACCATTTGGGGGCAGGATGAAGCAATTTGATTTTAAAGATGGGGCAAACACTTCCTTCCCCAAGCTATGAAGCTGGGATGGGTCCTCTCTTCTTTTGCTTAGATGTTTTATAGGCAAGGTGAGGACCTGCTATTTGTGTGTCTTGGGGTGGGAACTCTCAGGTAATGAAGCCAGCAAGGCAGAGGTTAAGTTGGGAAGCTTGCACTGGACATGCATTCTGGCAGCCACCTGAGGAGTCTTTTGGGGTCTTTGGAAACTTGCTTTCCTGTGATGGAGGAGTTCTGGTCTTTGATTCTACTTTCCACATGCCTGTTTTCCAGTCAGAAAGCTCTTAGGATATCCTGTAGAAGGACTGGTTGTTGATGTCATCAAGTCACTCTCTTTGGCCCCTCTCTCTGACCCATTTCTCCTATCTAGCTGCCTAGACGTTTGTACTTAAGTCATTTCTTTTGGCTTGCCCAGCCCATCCACTTAGCTGCTTGAGCTTACCTCACCTAACTGGCTGCTCGTACTCACATCTCTACTTTTGAGCTCTGCTCGTGTTTTTGCCATCTGTTCTGATTCTGGAGGGAATGCTCTGATTAGTCAGAAATCTTGAGAGGCCAATTTAATAAATTAATATTTTAAAACTAAAAATGTAGCCTCCAGAGAACTTCATCCATCACAAAAGCATTTTCTTTGGCACCACAAATGGATTTAGTGATCATAAATTTATATCATAGTTATCTCTTTAGGTGTCACATTCCCTATACAGACTGTAAGCAACACGAGGGCAAGAACTGTGTATACTGCATGGCACATCTCTGGCTCTGGGGACTTGGGATTCCTTTGATGCTTACTAAGAGTGTGACCTTGGAGAAATCACTTTATATTGTTGGGTGTTTCCTCAACTGGAAAATAAGGGGTTTGGGATTAGGTGACCTCTGAGAGGTCAATTAGCTCTAAGTCTCTAATTATATGATCTGATGGCCTAAACTTTATATCTCATCTTGTTACAGGCCTAATGATCTACACACAATAGGGTTCTGAAAAATGTTCACTGTATTTATCATAATAAATTTATTATGTTATTTGTAATATTATTGTAATAAATATTATTGTTATAAATTGTAACTGAATTTATTCCTGCAGAATACCATCTTATGAAATTTGTCCCTATCATTCCAGTCTGTTCTGGATAAAAATTCTTTCATGTGCTTGGTTAGTTATCCTTCCAAACTTCATACCATTCATAAATTGGATGGGCATGCTATTTAGGGCTCTATTGAAAGTCTAGTTAAAAGTTTTGAGCATCTGGCTAAAGAGAGAATCCTGTGATACTCTATGGGAGATCTTCCTGGAGGTTGACATTGCTCAAGTGCATTACTCTTTGGGGCTAGTTTATTAGCCACTTCAAATCCAGCTAAGCATGATAGTATCCAACATTTCTCCATTTTATTGATGATGATATAATGAGATGCTTTGTCGAATACCATAATGACATCTAGATATGCTATATCTACAGTATTCTCCTGAATAGAGGAATGGTGTTAAAAATGAAAATGAAATTAATCCAGCATAACTAATAAATGTTGGCTTTAAGTGATCCTCATTTCCCTTTCTAACCATTCCATTATTTGTATATTCTAAAATTTTGCCAGGAATCAGCATCAAGGTCATTGACTTAAATTTGAAAGACTCTAATTGAATTCAATTCAGCAAACATTAAATGCCTACTTTGTATTAATTTATCTTCCTTCCACTTTCAACAATCAGGATATTTCCCTGACCTTTGTCCGTTACCATTTCTCCTGTTCTCTGTGATATTTTTTTATGTATGCCAGTGATGTCTCAACAATCACATCCTCAAATTTCTTCAGATTTTTAGTATGTATTTTATTCAGCCCAGATTATTGGAACTCATGTATTATAAACTAGAATTACCTTTGGCTGCCCTATTCCTTTTTTCAAGTAATTCAATTATAAAATTAATACATTTTTTTAAGATTCTTTTGGTTTCCTCATTATACCAGCTGTTTTAGTTAGTCAAACCTTTATTAACCAACTATTATTTGCCAGCTGTATGCTTCTCACTAGAGATAAAAAGAAAGACAAAAAAAATGAAAATGCTTTCAAGGAGCTCATAATCTTATGGGGGAGACAACATGTAAACAACAATGTTCAAACAAGATACATCCTGGATAAATTGGAGATAATCACCAGAAGGAAGGCAAATAGCATTAAGGGAAATCAGGAAGAACTTTTTATAAAAGATAGTTCTTTGGATGGTTCTTGAAGGAATCCAGGAAAGTAAGGAGATGGAGAACAGGAGGAAAAGAATTCTAGTCATGGATGGTGGATAAGCATAAGAGTCTGAAAATGCACAGTCAGGAGATAAGAGTGTGTTGTGTGAGGAACATCAAGGAGGCCAGTAAAGCTGTATCAGAAAGTAATTGAAGATGAACAATGATAAGAATATTAGAAAGGTAGGAGGGGTTCAGGTTATGAAAGGCTTTGATCTTCAAACAGAGGATTGTATATTTGATTGTAGAAATGTTTGGCAGTCACTAATTTATTGAAAAGGGGGTGATATGGTCAGATCTGCACTTTTGTAAGGTCAATTTGACAGTGGAATGGATAGTGGCCTGGGACAGAGAAAGATCTGAAATAGGAAGACTAATCAGAAGGCAAATGCAAGAGAGAGATGATAAGGGCCTGACCATTGGTTAAACTTGAATATGAACTTTATATTAAAAATTACAACTGTAATCAATGTTATAATCTCTTCTCCCCATATCCCATTTTTCACTATAATTTTTTTTTATTTTAGTAGGTCAGATTATGACATATAGTTGTTTTTTATCACAAACCTAGATTTGTATTAATCTCCATCTTTGTTATAAATTTAGTGGTTAAGAGACAATTAAGGAGGAGGCATCTAGGTGGCTCAGTAGATTGACAGCCAGCCCTAGAAACTGGTTCAAATCTGGTCTCATACTCTTCCTAATGTGATCCTGGAAAAATCCCTTAACCCCCATTGCCTTACCCTTATTTACCTTCTGCTTTGGAAAGAATACACAGTATTGATTCTAAATCAGAAGTAGAGTTAAGGAAAGATAGTAAAGAGCTCTTTCCTGCCTACTAAAATAGAATCTATTTCACCTTTTTATAATTATTCAGTGCAGGTTATGACCAGTGTCTTCCAATTATTATTTCTAACAAAGAATTTATGATATATAAGACCGCAGATCTTGGACTCTCATTCTTACTTCTGAAGCATATTTTCTGACATGTTTTCTATTTGCCAAATTCATTTATTCCTACTTTTTTACTAACCATCACCAATACCAAGGTATACATTTATTTAATTTGGTGTTGCCCATAGAATTTCTCCATCAATTCATCTTCTGCAAAATATATTGGCTTATAGGCTCTAATTATTTCCATCATAGTGTTTTTGCAATTACTTATCACAAATAATGCAATAGCAGGGGCACCAAATGTTCCATGAAACAATGTCTCTTGTTATGTATGAATACTTGACAAACACAACCCTGCCACCTCCTTTGTTTAATTCTTCTTGTAGGATATGTGAATAGTTCTTTCACTTAGCCACAACTTCCTTCTGTCTCAGTTTCACTTCAGCAAAAATGTAAAAACAATATCATTCTTTTCCTCCATTAATATGTCCACTGCCAAGTAACAATAGCTAGGCAAAATATTTAGAGATGTCTTAAGAACTGTGGTTTCAGCATCTACTCTTTTCTTTTCCTCTTCCTTGCTATTGTCCCTGCACATAGAGAAAGAGGAATGAGTAGAAATAGACATAGATACAGACAAAGACAAGAATATGAATACAGATATATGAAAGGCACCCCAGAGTAGTGAATAGATGGTTGGTCTTAGAGTCCAGATGAACTGGATTCAATTCCTGCTTCTAACAAAAGGTTGGGACAATACTATACAAAGCACTATAATTAAGTGTACTTTGAATTTTCAAGAAAATATTCATTAATACATATCTCAATTCAGCTGAGCATTTTCAAGCTCTCCCAGATCCCAACCCAGGCATTTAAAGGGTATAGTTTTAAAGGAATGATTTTCCCCAATGGTTTAAAGTTCTGCAATACCAAAAGGCTAGTGTTGAAAATCAAAAGTGATTCATTATTGGATCAGCCAGTATCTACTGAGCAAGATCCTTCCATAGGCACCTTTTATGAATCTAAGTCACGTAAGACATAGTCCTTTGTTTCTAGGAGTATACAATCCAAAAATGGGAAATAACACATGAAACAGACCATCATCTATAATAAGGGCAATATTTGTGTGGCTTTCATAAAGTAGACGTCGTTCTTTTTATTCCCTGGAAAATCTACTCGAGTTCCCAAAGTTCAGACTCCTATCTAAACCAAACCAAGTCTTTGAAAACTTGGAGGTTTTCCTGTCACTACTTTCATTAATATTTTGAAAAATAACCCCAGAACTACTTAATTAATTGTCCCTTTCAGTTTTCCATCCCAGGTAGATTAATACCTATACAGCCCACAGATCAATGAGGTTGGAATTTCCTACAGCTAGATTAGCACATCTGTACTTTAAAGCCAGTTTGCATTACAAGAAAACAGCCTATTCCCATGAGGAATATTCAGGGGATCAATTCATAAGCAAAGAATACATGCTATTCTCAGCAAGGAGGCAATACATGTTTTGTCTCTAGTCCTGATTAATAATGCACTACAGCTTGGAGAATATGTTTAAAGGGCCACAGTCAATCTTTTAAGACCCACAGTTTGACCTGCTTTAAAAGCTGAGGAAGAATTGCCTACTAATTCCGAATGTCTTTTTGTCAAAGGCCTGTTCCAGGAGAAATTACAGCTGGTAAGAAAGGAAATCCTTTGTGCAAAACAGCAAAGCACAAAAATGGTAGGTAAGCCCACCTTCTGTGACTGATTTCACTAACGAATCCTTGGTTAAAATAATCAGCCCTCTTTCCAGAGTGTCCCATCAATCAGTGACATAGCATCTAGAGTGCTACAGAAAAAGGAAGGAAAGAGGAAGAAAAGAGAGAAGGAAGGAAGAAAAGAGAGAAGGAAGGAAGGAAGGAAGGAAGGAAGGAAGGAAGGAAGGAAGGAAGGAAGGAAGGAAGGAAGGAAGGAAGGAA
>NC_058135.1:195429012-195515940 GCF_016433145.1 Gracilinanus agilis | reverse complement strand
AGGAGGGAGGGAGGGAGGGAGCAAGGAAGAAAAGAATGAAAAAATGAAAGGAAGGAAGGAAGAAAAGAATGAAAGAATAAAAGGAAGGAAGGAAGGAAGGAATAAAATAATGAAAGGAAGGAAGGAAAGAATGAAAAGAAGAAGGGAGGAAGGAAGGAAGAGAGGATAGAAAAGGGAAATTAAAATAACAGAAATTAAGGAAAGAAAGAGGGAAAATGAGGAAGGAGAAGAAATTCATTGGAAACAGTCATTAATAATGAGACATGTGTATCCCAAAGAGATAAAAAAAATGGGAAAGGACCTGTTTGTACAAAAATATTTATAGCTGCTCTTTTTGTGGTGGCAAAGAATTGGAAACTAAAGGGATTCCCATCCATTGGGGAATTGCTGACGAATTGTGTTATGATGGTGATGGAATACAGTTGTGCTATAAGGAATGAAGAATAGAATGATTTCAGAAAGAACTGGAAAGATCCATGTGAACTGATGCAAAGAGAAATAAGCAGAACATAGAGAGCATTGTAAAGAGTAATTGAAATATTGTGAAACAGACAAATGCATGCTACTAACAGCAATGTAATGATCCAGGACAATTCTGAGGGAGTTATAAAAAAGAATGCTATCCACCTCTGGGGGGGGGAGGAACTTTTGGATTAGAAATGCAGATGAAAACATATGATTTATCACTTGTTTATTTGGGTATATGTTTTGAGGTTTTGGTTTTGTAAGATTATTCACTTACAAAATTGAACATTATAGAAATATGTTTTGAGTGATAATACATGTATAACCCAATGGAATTGCTTGTCAAGTCTAGGAGGGGGAGAGAAAAAAGGAGGGAGACAAAGCTAGGTTGAGGGTAACCAACAGACCTCAAACATTATAGAAATCATCAACTTCAAACATCAACCTTGTTGATGAGTTAGGCAGATGTCTACTCTAAGCACATAAAGACTTTCTTTAATGGAATGGGATGAGAACAATTTTTCCCAATGGCCATGAAGGCATCTAGTCATTCTAACTTTGCTCTTGCAGCTGGACTTCAATGACTGGAAGAGAGAGAGTGAGGCTGATGACTATGTGTAATTCTGCCTCACTTAGATCTAATTCACATATAAGTCAAGACATCACCCATCAATGTCACTAGTCCTATTGGAAAACAAAGGTTGAACAACAATTCTCAGAGATAGAATCTGAACCCAAGTTTTCTTGACTCCAAGTCCCATACACTATATATGATACTAGAATTAAAGAAATACATTTCTAAGTCCTTTAGTCTTTAAAGCTTGAGATATGTGTGTATGTGTATGTGTGTTTGTGTGTGTGTGTGTAAATTCTTAAGAAGGACTTGTAAGAAAGCTTAAGAATTCTAAACCTTGTAGGGTCTTTTAAAGTTTTTTTTTAAGTTTTTAAACATTTAGCGTTCTGAATTGACCTAATATTTGCTTTCAAAGCCCTCTTACTCTTCATCTGTGTACCAGCACTTTGCTCTCATCTCCTCTGACAGTTTTGCTCCTTCCAGCTCACTCTATCTTCCCTCATCACATTTCTTTCATTACCGAGTTCTGTTTATGATTTAAAGCTGCCTCTCAATGACACACCTGGCCTAGGACAGCCCAGCAAAATCAGGGTACCAAACCTCACTTCTTCCTACCAGACAGCCTAAAGGTATGCCTCTTCACTGAAGTGTTCTACTTACCATGACCCCCTACCTACTCCATGTTATCTTATGTCATTATATATGTACTTGTAAGTTTAGGAACTCAATACTACAAGCAAAGACTTTTCATAATTTCCTCTCATCTTAGTACAATTTCTTTCATCATTTGGTGAAATATATGCTCATTCCCACCTGCAACTATATTATCATAGTTAAACTGATTTGAATTTCAGACAAATATCAGTCTTTAAGCAATGACCCGTGCCAATCTTTAAAAAACAGAATGTAGGTTCCTACACCCTCTAACAGAGGGAAGATTGTCTACCATCAGTTTATTTCTTTTTCTTTGTTGTCACATAGCTGCTAATATGACTTGAAAGAGCTAGAATATGATCTTGAAAAAATTAGTGTAGATTGAGATTTAGAAGAAATCTTAGAGGAATAAACTTCCTATTGTGTAGATGAGAAGCCTGGGGCCCTGATATGTAACTTGCCCAAGAACATAAATGAAATAATAGACATATAATTCAAACTGAGGCCCTGTGACTCTGAATCCAAAACCACTTCCATTCCAACACAGATTTAAAAAATGGAAAATCCCATCTTTACTCCTGCAAAATTTTCTGGCACATAGAGTTATCAAAGAAATCAAAAGTCCCAAGGCCCATTGACCCAACAACATCTGAGTAAGACATCTGTAGGTCAAAATAAAAATTTCTACAAAGCCAGAAGTTTTTTTTTTCTTTTTTAAAAATTTTTCCTCAATCTGTAGAGAGGATGAGATTAATGAGAATGAGTGTTATTAGGAAGAAGAAATATGGTAACTAAGCTATGAGCTGAATTTTGAATTTCTATTACAATTTTTTCCTTTTTTCCTTACCCCTAACCTTGATATTCATATATATCTGTCCTAATTTCCATGAGGAAAGTGGGACTCCCACATGAACTAAAGTCAGTCATCGCCATTTCATATTTTTTAAATATTCCTCTCATATCCTACATGCTGACAGAAGTTATAGCTGAAATAGCAGATTTGGTCCTTAGCCTCAAAGACTTTATTATTCCCAAGAGGAAAAAATGGTATACACAAAAGCACTCAAGAAAACCACAAAAAAAGAGGAAATAAAAAATTATATATCATTGCTTATGTCCAAATTGGCTGGGGTCAGTTTCTTCAACTGTTACATGAAGAGACTGGATTAGATGCTCTCTAAATTCCCTTGCAAATTTAAATTTTACTATAGATAATGACAATATCTTCTGCCTAAAATTAATATTAGCCAGGTAAGTCTGCTAATGGCAGATTTGGGGGGAATCAATTGAAATTTTCAGCATGGTTAACAATTAAATAACATCATCAGAGACAGCATAGAATAATGCTTAGAGTGATGCCTCGCTAAGCTGAGGGAATGGCAAATCCACTGTTTGATTTTTAAACCATTTAACATTGACTTGTAAAGAACAGCCATCTAATGTTCACAGTATCTGCATCTTGGAATTTATCTTTAATCAAATGCCTGGGGCTTCCTATTACATTTTCTTCTAGACATGGGAATACTTCAGTATGGGGGAAATTCATGAACTTGGTAAAACTGAGATTGAAGTCCCCTTTCACATCAGAAGTCAGTTCTTATGTGAATTGTCGTGCCTCAATCATCAACATCAAATGTTTCTACTGGCCCCAGAGACAAACAAGACCAGCTCTTGCCCTGGGCTGCCACTTCCCACGGAGAATAGAGGCAGAAACTTTCTTCCTAAGCCCTCAGGCTGTAATTGAACCCCTAAGGAAGACCCAAAGACATACTCAAAAGTATAGGAAAGCAGAGGGTATGCTCATGGGTGCAAAGAAAAGCCCCATGACATAGGTGCTTAAGCAGTCGAGATCATAATCTTCCTAAAAATAATGGTGACTAACGTTGGCATCAACAACTGTCTGAAGCCAAGCCCCTCACTTGGGCCCCTGTAAGCCACCTCAATTCCCAAGGAATAAGGTTCTATTCAGGTGCAACCTGAGCTGGCAAGATCTGAGCCCTGATCTGCCCCCCTTTTCAACTTCCCTGACCCACTTTCAGCATCCTTCAGCCATGAGGCTGCTGACAATAACACACGTACAGCCAATTTCAGAAACAAAAGATGTATCCTACAGAGCAGTGCTTCTATCAAAGTTATTTTACAATAATGTCAGTAATATATTATAGCCAGACCCTCCCCTCCAGTTCAAAGCTTCTGGTGTAAGATCTGTAATGCTATTCCTGTGGATCTACCTTCCCTTTGTGAAGCCATTTACTTTTTGTGTGTATACGTGTGGAAACAATGACTTTAAGCTGAGTTTGCTTAAAACAAGTCACTCAGGGGAGGGATTTGTGCTCTGCTCCTTATCCTCTGTCCTCATAGTGATGTTCACAATCAGGAATGCCAAATAAAATCATAAAACCAAAACTGAAATCAGGAATTCTGTTCAAGTTACCAGATTTAGGTATCTTGAAGAAAAAAATGGCATTCATGGGAGACAAAGTGACCTAAGTAGAAGGCAGAGTGTGCAGCAAAGGCAGCAAAATGGGAGTAAAGGAATAGAGAGCATGGAGACCAAAGCAAAATGAAGTTTTACTTAGAATCCAAAATTAATTTGCATTAATTCCAACAACTTCCTGACCTGTCTTTCATAATCTGTTGACTACAGCAGGGATGTGTTTTACTTCTGTGAATGGTGTCAAGAAGGCTAAAGCTCACCCAGGAAGAGTTGAATTTTACCATAAATGCTGAAGTTAACAAAAGGATTTTTGTTAGTTGTGTTGGAGGCAACAGAAAGGGAGAGAATGCCAGTATGGAATCCTGGGAATATAAGGATAGTGAGAGAAGGCTAAACTACTAAATTTCCATTTTGTTCTGATTTGTTTCAAGAAGAAAAATCTAGAGATTTGGAAGAATGGAATAAAAATGATTACTGAAAAGTTGAAATCTAAAATAAGGGAGGAGCACTAGAGAATAGTTTAGTTCAGTGAAATAAAATCAATATAATTATTATTAGCATTACTGTCCTTGGTCTGAGATTATGATCTCCCAGTGTACCAAAAACTATTTTGGATCTGATCACTGAATAGTTGTTGGTAATTTGGGGCAAAACAATACAAACCAAAAAAGTTCTACAGAAATGGAAATGGGCAGACATTTTTCAAATTCTTCAAAACAGGAAGGTTATGGATAATTCAGAAGTGAGCCTTACATCAGTCCATTATAAACTTCTTTAAAAAAAAGAAATGATTTATGCACATTTAGAAAAAGAAAAGACGAGAATAAGTATTTCCAGACTAACCTATTTTTTCCACAACATTTATAGACAGATTAGGGAAATGTTTCAGCTGGGATATGCCTTGATTTCAGCAAGCCATTTTTAAAAGTCTCTCTTACTATGCATTTGGACATAATCAGAATTGTGGACTGAATAATAATTGGTTAGGTTCATTCAGTCCTTTATGAATAATAGTAACTGAGATAATAGAGTCGTAGCTATAGTGCTGGAAAGCACCTTAGAGGTCATTTAGTCCAACCCACTCACTTCATAATTGAGGAAACTGAGGCCAAGAGATGCTAAGTGTCTTGACCAAAATGTCTTTGAACTTGGGGTCCTTTAGATCACCAATCTTTTCATTCAACCATGCTAAGCTCTTGGGAGGAAAAAATAATGGTAATTAGAGCTTCACACAGTGCTGAACACATAGCAGACACAATAAATATGTATTAACTTGACTGATATCATAGATGTCATAGATAAGATTCCTTACTTTTGTAGGATTTTGATTAAAGGACTTCTGAATTCTTTTATAATTTTGCCCCTCATTCTACATATAATGAAACTGAAACACATGGAGGCTAATTGCTCAGTTACCCAGATATTAAGGGATGCAGGTAAGATTTTTATTGGGATGTTCTTTTTTAATAAAGCTTTGTTTCATGAAGATAAAGGTCATTAAAATCTACATCTCCATATTCAGAAAAAATAAGTTTGTATCCATTAAGTTCTGAACTATACTTTATGCTTATATCATCCAATTGCTTATTGTATATTTAAAACTAAATGTTCCAACAACAACAGCAACTGAATGTTCCACTCACTATAGAGAGCCAGCTCTATATGGTTTTGGGGTCCTGAGTGGCGTATGGTGGCATAGAATTGTTAAGACAGGAGAAAGAAAATGAGAACAAAGAGACTAGTGGTTAGCCCATGTTGATCTGAACTCTGTGGACTTTGATTTCAAACAAAGAACACAAAGAAAGAGTCATAGTTGTGAAGGGGTAACAAATCATACACAACACATTAAAGTCTAAAGAGTAAAGGTATAAGAACAAAGACAATAGCCAAATTCCAACCATCAATTAGTAGGGGATAATTCTGGGAATGGAAATATTTTATGGAGATGCCCTGGATTATAGGTTTGCACCTGGTCAAATAAAGTCCAGACTAAAGGCTCCAGTCTTATCTAAGTATGCAGTCTTATCTAAGTAATGTTTGTTAGGGTTCAGGCTTCTTAATTATCAAGGAGAGAAATTTTTACCTCAGTAGTTGTTGGTCTTCTAAGGACTCAAAGCTTTTCAATAAGTCTATAATGTTTTTCCAATAAGAAAAGGTATGGATCATAATAGGTATCAAAAGAGGGCTCTCAGATCTTTATCTATTCTCTTACTGGCTTCCCACAATTCAACATGTATAAAAATGAACTTAGGAACTTCCCTCTAAATCCTTCCCTCTTCCAACATCCTTATTTCAACTGAATACACCACCATTCTTCTAGTGACTCAAGTTTTTCATCTTAGCGTTATTTTTGACTCCTCCCTCTCACTTCACATATAAAATTGGTTGCCAAATACTGCAATTTTGATGTAATAATATATTTTATATTTATGCTAAAATAATATTTTCTATTTATAGTATTTCTACAATATCAATAATAACCCCATCTCTCTACTTCTACCATCTTAGTTCAAGTTCTTATTATCTCTTGCCTAAACTATCACAAACAGCCTCCTAATCATAATCCCTGCCTCAAGTTTTTCACCACAGTAGTCCAGAATAATTTTCCTTAATGGCAAATTTGACCAAATATCTCTACCATGCAACTAATTCCAGTGTGATCCTATTGCCTTTAGAATAAAATGAAATCCATACTGTTAAAGCCCTAACCAACCTGACATGAGACATCACACTCTCTCCTGCACTGAGCAATCAAGCCCAATTGGTCTTCTCTTTAATCCTCTATCATAGCATTCCATTTCCCATTACCATGTCTTTGCAATGTCCATTCAGTATACTTAGAATTCAGTCTGTCTTTATCTCTACCTTACAGAGTCCCTCTCTCCCTTCACTGTGCAATTCAGACACTATATTTTACATAAAGCATTTTCAGATCTCCAAACTGCTAATGTCCTCCTTCTCAAATCACATTGTATTTAACTAATTCATGTACATGTACAAATATAATATTTTTATTATTTACTTTATATTTATACCACATATGTGTAAAGATTGAAATTACTATTCTCCCTTTTGATCTCAGCCATCCTCATTTTTAATCATAACGTATGTTATATGTATTTGTTGTCTCTGGCATCATAATGGAAGCTCATTTCAAGTAGGGGTTGTTTCCAGTAATAGTATAATACTTGTCATCCAGAGGTATATAATAAATGTTTCTTGAATGATTAATTTAAAATGTCATACATTTTCCAAAACAGAGTCAAGTTTATCTATTTCATTGTCCATCTTCAGTATTTATTTAAGATGTATGTACAAGTAAACAAGTTTCATGGGTAGTTCATTTAGCTAGCTATGTACCACAGTCTGGATATCAAGGATTCTTCATCTATTGTGTTTTAATGTGTTGATATTTGGGCTAAAGTCACAGAATAATCACAGATTTCGTTATGGAGGCTTTGAAATTCTTCAGGGCTTACTGCAATCAGCATAATGTTATTCATAAACAGAAATATCTGGAGGACCTCATCATCTTTGATTTATAGGAGATATTTTCTCCATTTGAACTCTGCATTGGTCATTCTCTGCAACAAAGGAAAGTATCTTTGGTGAGAATATATATTCTTATTTTATGTCTTTCTTATATTTATAATGAGACTAGTAGAAGAATCTATCCCTAGAAATTTTACATTCCTTTAACATATGCATTTTGGTTTACAGATTGGGAATACCTTTTTAGAGGAAACTAAAAAGGAAACTTTTTGCAGTGATATTTTGTATTATTTAGTAAAATATCTTTTTTTTAATCCACTAACAAGCTCAATGGGATCTTGGATTTTCTTTATCTTTCAGTCAATTGTGTAATCACATGTGATGTCCTTTAATTTTTTTTTTTGCCAAATCAAATCTGTTCTCTTCCCATACCTTCATTAAAGATATACTTAATGCATGGATGAGTGGCCCTAACCACCTTTTATCCAATTCTCAAGAAGCTGTAGCATAGGTAGAGGCCACAGCATGGGAAAATCCTCTGCAGATAGGCTAAGCCAGGTTGAGGATAACTAACAGAATTCAAACCTGTTGGTAAGTTAGGGAAATATGCATGTGAAGACTTCCCCTGGTAGAATGGGAGGATGGGAATAATTAGTTCCAAGAGCTAAAATAGGCACTATGAAGCATTTGGTGAGACATTAAAGACACTGAAGTCAACCACTACATCCTGGGCCATCACCAGTCATCGTGACCTTTTTCTTACCACTTTGATGACTCTCAAAAAGAGAGTTAGGCTTTTGTGCAACTCTGCAAAGTCTACTTAATGTGCAAGTCAAGACATCACCCCATATGTTTTTGAAAATGAAGAACAAACAGCACCTTGATTCATGGGTAGATTGTTTTCCCAAAGATTTTGGAGATATTATAAAGAACACTCATGGGTCAGCAGTTATTTGATATTTTCTCAATGACCTTTCATCTGTAATAGTTTCTGAGACCTTTCCCCTTGTTTTAGGTATCCTACTCTGTCATCTGTCTTAGAAATCGTTCTCCCATTACCATCAAAATTATATCACACAATTTATATTCCAATATTTGATTTTGTTTGTTTGGGTTTTTTTTAACTGTAATTTCTGCTTTCTCATGCAAAACATCAGTAACCTCAATGTTAAAAGTACCAATGTGGTGGCTCCACTGTCATTGATGGAGAGGATTGTTTGTTATATGTACAGGGTATCCCTAAAGACTTTCTATAGAAATCTTGACAAATCTTTTCCATTTTTCATCTGTTTGTTATCCTCCTTCCAGTTTCATCCTTAAGTGCCTAAGGATGCTCTGACTTAATATTAAATATAATGATAATAATAACACAAGATTTCAAAATTTATGAGATGCAGGGAAAGCATTTCTTAGAGGCAAATTTATTTCCCTGAATGCTTATATTAACAAAAGATAAAAAGAGAAGATTAATGATCTGAGCTTGGAGTTTAAAATGTTACAAAATCAACAAATTACTGTCTTCAAAATGAGTTCAAAGAAGAGATCACTAAGATCAAAGCAAGAAATGAAGGATTTTGAAAGTTTAAAAACAAGTAAATTATTAAGTCAAAGAACTGGATTTTTTAGAAGACTGATAAAAGTGATAAATCATTTGCTAATTAAACCAAAGAGGAGGAGGAAAATCAAATCATCAAAATAAAAAATGAAATGACAGAAACCATAGTGAATATTCAAATACTCAGCTATAGATATGTGATCTCATTGATTTGGATTTTCCCTGCATAGGTACAGATCAAGAAATCATTATACTGACTACTCCTCTCTCCATGGCTTCCCATTAGCTCAGGAGAGGGATCAAGCTTGGGCCTTCTTCATTATCTAATGACATTGAAAGAATATCAATAGACCACACAGGCTATCTCCATTGATTATATCTCATGTGACTAAGTCATCTTTTTTAATCATCAGTTTCTTTCACAAAAAACTTTACTACAGTCTTTGCTTTTCTGAAACCTGATCATACTTGTCATGTTGCTCTCCATCCTATGAATTATCACTTCCTTTCAATTTTTTGAAGATTATTGTGGAATATGACTTGGAATCATATTATAATACCGAAAGAATATTGGCATCAAAAATAGAGAGTTGTTTGATGGACACATTTGGGTTCATTAAAGGAACTTTGCAATGACTTAAAGGCAATTCTAGTAGTCAACTGTATACTTTGTCTCCTTTTTGATCCAAAGTCTAACTTGTCCATTTGCAGTATCTCTCCAATATAAACAGACAAAACTAAAAGATGAGTTCTATAGGATGCTTCAATATTAGGAAAGCAATTATCACAATAAAATGTTAAGGATAAAATAATACCTATGTGATTATATCAAAAAGTACAAGAAAGATTAAATATATCTACATGTTTTTTTTTAACTTTAGATAGTATAACAATTTAATGTCCTTGTTTTTCTTAGCAAAATCAAAAAGATTCATTTGAGGCCAAAAACCATTAATATGTATAAGGAAGAAAATTCCTTTCCCTTACCACTCATAATGGGGATCTTACAATGAATTCTTTACAGGGGAAGAGGAGCGATTGGCAAGGCAGAGCTCAGAAACACAGATATTTCTTCTTCCTTCTTCTGGAGGGTGAAAGAAAAACCTCAGAATTAACTTGCATTGTTGGGAGGATGTAGTCAAGAGCTAAGGACTGGTTTTATTCCAAGAACAGTGGTCCTAAGTTCAAAAGCTGTTATTCCTTTTGTTAATAAACTGCAACTGTGACTTCATTAGTATAGGAACTCTCAATATGGAAACTCCCTCCACTGATGCAGATAAGTCACCTGTAGCTTATATTTGTCTGAGAGCATTGTGGTCTTAGAAACACAGTTAGTATTTATCAGAGGAAGGGTTTGAACTCAGGTCTTCTTGACCCTGAGAACTGTTTCTGTCTACTATAGTACAGATTGATAATACTAAGAGAAAAATAGCTCATTAAGTTTTTTAAAGAGAGAGAATCATTTTAGAAGAAGAAAACTACAAGGACAGGTAGGTGGAACATTGCACAGAGTGATGGGTCTAGAGTCAGAAAGACTCCTCTTTCTTTCTGAGTTCTTCCTCACTGTGTGATACTAGGCAAGTCAATTAACTCTGTTTGCCTCATTGTCTTCTTCTGTAAAATGAACTGGAGAAAGAACTGGCAAACCACTCCAGGATCTTTGCCAAGGAACCCCAAATGGGACCCCAAAAAGTAAGACAAGACTGAAAACAACTAAACAACAATAGAGCCCTACAAAGAAAGAAAGGGAAAAGGAGGCAAGAAATGGGAAAAGTGAAAAAGAAAGACCAAGACCAGCTGCCAGGCCCTCTTCTTGCATATTAAAAAAGTCTGCAATTAGCCAGTTTGATGGGTTAAATATTACAGAATCTGGAAAAGGGGCATTTTACAGAGAAATTATACAACATATTTACCAAATATAATAGGTGAATTCTATCTCCATATCTGTAGTACATAATAAAATGTGTGCTTGACTAACAAGTATTTTAACTTTAAGTGCTTTTTGTAGTGTATCACCAGCCTATTTTCTGACACTGGTTATTACTTATTTCTACAACCTTTATTATGGAAGCTGTTAAAGAGTAACTTCCTCCCTTAAAAAGGTTGATTTGTTTAGCTCCAGGAAGGAATCTATTGTGAAGGATTCTGGAGAGCTTTGCTTGAAGAGTCATGATCCAAGGCCAAATAGAGCCATTCCCTGAGCTGGCTTCTGATTCTCAGTTTCCTTTACCTTTGGCTGTATAGTAGTAGAGGTAATCGATCAGATTCTTCCTTTGTCTCTTGACAAGTATTTCCATATAAATATTTAATATATATAACTATATGTAAAATATAGACAGTAAATTTATATATATAAATACATTATATATAAAATATAGCCCGAGTAAATTTATGCATATATACATAATTTTGTGTGTATATTTACACATATATACACACTAAAATTTACTTAGTGCAAATGAAGGGCTGGTCATAAATATAACTCCTTATTTATATTATGCAGATGCAGAATGGGGACAGGTAAAAGAAGCACCAAACATGGCTTTGAAACATGAATTTGAATTGAAAATTCTCCATCCTGAGCATGTTAAAATCATTTAATTGTTTTGTGGTTACTAAAGCACTTACCTTGTAAGGATATTTATTTTTCTGGACACAAAAAAAGACTTCAGTTAGTGAGTAAAGAGAAATTCATCCTGTTCTGCCTTTTTTTCTTTCCTTTTTGAACAAAAAACACAAATACGTTGTTTATTGAACTTTCTTACAATATTCCAGTCTTTTACTTATTCTTCCCTGAAAAAAAAAGCAGGTCTAAATGCAAATTAACATTACTGTTTAAATATCACAGACCATTTTCTCTGAGCCCAGTTACAATAACTAGTAATTATAAAAATTGCTTGCCTTGGGCTTCTGGCTAAGCCAGTGCTAAACTTGTCCTTTTATTAGATCTGTCAGACTGAGTTAATTATCTTTATGATAATAGATGTGCCTTACCTCAAACAAAACAAATACGCTTATAATTAGCTTTTTAGTTAGAATTTTAATTTATTTATAAAGACTGTTTGTTTTGTTACTTTTTTTAACAAAAGGCAAGGGGATTGGAGAGTTCATTTTTAACAGATTACTAGTCCACTTAGAACTTTTTAAAGGGGATAATAAATTAATTATGTTTTCACCACTTGTTTTAGTGGTGAGAACATAATACCTGGTCAGTTTGAAATCAATAATCTTCTTGAGTGGCTAGAAGGTCATGAAGGAAAGAAACAAGTGGTTTATTTTTCTCCAGAAACAAAAGGTACTTTTGCTCTGTCTTCACAAGAGAATAGTTTTATGGAATCTATTAGTAGACATGAGGAGGGATAATTTCCAAGTATAGAAAGGTAATGTTCTCATTGTACTCTGCCCTGGCCTGACAGTATCTGGAATATAATGGTCATTTATAGGCACCATATTTTAGGAAACTAGAGAGTGTCTAGGAGAGCAAAGAATATGGTGGAAGTCCTTTAAAATTATGGAATATAAGGATTAATTATTGATATGGATATGTTTAGCCTGGAGAATCCTAAGGGGATGGTGATAAGGAATATAATAATTGTTAATTATAATAATAACTTACATTCAGGTAGTGCTTTAAGGTTCCCTTTGAGATAGATGTTTATTATTATTATTCCCATTTTACAAATAAGGAAACTGAGATTGACAGACACTAAGCCACTTACCCAGGGCTAGTAAGGACCCTAGCCTAGGTTTGAAATTAATTCTTCCTGATTGCTGATCCACTAATAGGATATCAAATAGAACTATTTTTTGGCCTTGGCCACAAAAGACTTAACTAGGAATAGATTGTGCCATTGCAAAGTGACAGATTTAGAATTGATTCAAGGGGAAGCATTTGAACTATTGGAATTGTCCCAAAATCGAATGCTCTACTGAAGAAGACATCAAATTTCCCTTCACTGAAACTCTTAAAAAAATCTAGATGACTATTTTCCAGAGAAATGATGTTCAGTCATTTTTTCATTCATATCTAATTCTTTGTGACCCATTTTGGAGTTTACGTGGCAAAGATACCATCGTGGTTCCTTCTCCAGTTCATTTTAAAGATGAAGATCAATTTGCCCAAATTAGTTAGGCTAGTAAATGTTTGAGACCAGATTTGAACTCAAGAAAATGAATCTTCCTGACTCCACTCTATCTTCTTTACCACCTAACTGCCCTTTCCAAGGAAATAGGAAATTATTTTTTGAGTTTAGGTTGGATTCAATTACCTCTAAGGTCCATTCCAACTCTGAAATTCTGTGATTTTTGCGCGCGCGCGCGCGCGCGTGTGTGTGTGTGTGTGTGTGTGTGTGTGTGTGTGTGTGTGTATGTGTTTACCAAATCAATTTATCACTCTAGTGTAAGGCAGCATGTACTACGTGCTACTTTGTGATAACTTACCCCACAAGAAAGTTCAAAAAAGGGCATTGTGGCTATCTAGAGGAAGTGGAGTTCATGGAATTTACAGCTAGAAGATTTCATTTAGTCTAACTAGTTAAGATAAGGAAACTGAGGTCCATAGAGATTAAGCGACTTCAGTTATAAATTGAAAAGTCGGAATCCAAACTCAGACCCTCTAATTCTCAATCAGTGCTCTTTCCATTATGCCCACACCATCTTACTAACTATATCATGCTTCCTTTTTGTAGATAGTTATGTTTGAAGTTAAAAAAGCAAGAAAACTTATTTATAGGCATCTATTAATATTTACCTGCCTCATGTACCCACGACATCTCATTAACTTCTTTTCTGATTTCCCATGCCAGGCTGGGAACTTTCAGACCATTGCAAGCAAAACTTCCAATATAGAAATTTATCATTGGCTTTGAAAGAAAGCCAACTGAGCTTCAGGGGCAGCAGAGTAGAAGGTGGAGTCAATAGTCCATCAGAATGTGATAGCTTCTCTCTCATTGTGGTTGACTTGTGGGCAGTGGCAAAAGCAGAGAGGACTTACGGGGACTTAATATGCTTATGAGACTGATTCATTCTACCATTTTCATAGAACTGTTGCTTTGGAAGGAATATAGATGATAAATTTGTTTTGGGTGGAATAGTTTGGATCTGAAGGAGTCTGCAGTTACTAAGGAGCTTTTCTTGAGACTGTGCTCCCCTGTGTTAGGGAGGAAGTCTTTTTTTCTCTTATTCTTCTTATTCCTTGAGGAAATCTTGTATTTCAAACCATGTTGAAAAGTGTCAGAGTTCTTTGACATGGAGAATATAATGTCTTTTGGTAAAGATACCAGTGAACACCAAAGGTCACAGAAATAAGAGGAGACTGAGAAGGAGGACCCAGACGTAGTTCCACTCCTGAATCCCAAAGGAATGTGAGTACCTGAGATAGGAGAGTTGGTATTTAGATACTCATTTTGCACATTTCCAGTGGAATATCCAACTGACATCTTGAACTCAACATTTACAAAACTGATTATCTTCTGTTCAATCCCCTACATTAAAACTGGATTTTTTTCCTAAAATTCCTATGCCGATTAAAAGCACTACTATATTCTTTGTCACCAGGGCTAAATGGCCCAAGTATTTTGTGATTGTTTCCTTTCTTTCAACCCACAAATCTAATCAATTAGTCTAGCTTTTTTAAAACCTAATGTGTAACATTTATGGAATTTTGCTAGGTTCACAGGGCCTGGAACATTGCACCTACTCCCTTGTCCACTAAGAGGGTGAGGTGGAGGGGTCCTCTCTGGTCCACAGGTGTGGCTTGAACCCAATTCAGACAGGAGTTGGAGCTTAGTTAAAATGAGAAGTGTTCTTATCTACCTTTTTTTCAAACTCTTTGGCTCATTAAATACCCATTCCAGGTCCCTGAGGATAAATTATTTAAAGCTTAGGTAATAGCTCTTGTCCAAGGTCTCCCAAAGGGAACAGTAGAAAAGCACTCAGTGTACAATATAAATCAACTCTGGAACAGGCATTTATTTCCTATACACAAAGGAAATACTAAAAGACACAGAAGACTCACAGCACTCATTGACCAAAAGACAAAACAATATTCAATAATTTAATTAAAAACTATAATTTACAAGGAGGCTGTTATTTAAACCATATTAAAACATAAAGCAGTTGCTAATAAATGCTGTTATATTTCACCTCAGTTTTGTACTGTCCAATCAACGTGAAGTCCACGTCTTCTTGCAAACTGGCCAGGATCAATACAATTAAAAATATAAAGTAAATAGTTGAGGAAAAAATTCTTTATAGCAAATTTCTCTTGTAAAGGTCTTATATCCAAGAAATAGAAGATATTGATAAAATTTGTAAGAACAATAACCATTTTTTAGTATATAAGTGGACAAATGCTATGAAGAAGCAATTTTCAAAACATGATATCTCAGCAATCAATAATCAATTGGGAAAATAATTGTACTACAATATAGAAATACAAATTAAAAAGCTCTAAGTCCTCATCAGATTGGCAAAGAAGAGAAAAATGAGTTATTAAAAGATCAATAGGAAAAGTGTCAGATTAATGCTCCATTAGTAGAGCTTTAAATTAATCTTCATTAATTCAATTCATTCTAGAAAACAACTGGGAACTATACCCCAAAAGTCACTCAGTTATCCATTTATTTTGAACTCCTCATTTTTAAAAGAGGAAACTTGCCTGAAGGTACATGGATTATAAACTATAGCAAAGACAGAATTCAAATCCACATCCATTGACTCTGTGGCCAAATGCTCTTTCCATTATGCCAAATTGAGTCCATAGGAATAATAATAATGATATCATAATATCATATCATAATATAATAATGATAAAGGTAGAAATTTTTGTTGAAAATGATAAGAATGAGCTAATTATAAGAGTGGCTTACATTTATATAGTTTTAAGATTTATAAACACTATATGTATATATTAATGTATATAAAATATGTATATAGTAATGTATTATATAGTTTATGTATTTTCTTATTTATTACATATACCTATGCATATGGAAGAATGAAATATATAATTTTAAGGCTTGTAAAGCACTATATATGTATATATCTATGGGTGTGTAGTGCTTTACAAGCTGAAAACACATGTATATATTTACATGTATTTTTTCCATTTAAACTTCAGAATAACTATATATGGCAAGTGTTATTATTTCCATTTTTGTGAATGAGGAAACTGAGGCCCAACAAGGCTAAATGATTGCCCAAGGTTATAAAACTAGTAAATGTTTAAGGCATAATTTTTGTGTGACAGCAATAAAATTTTAAAAAGAGAATTTTTTTAAGTCACTTAGTTACTCTTTGATCCAGTGATAAAGCAAGCAGGCCTAAAGAGATTAAATAAGTGAGAAACATTATATATTTACCAAAATAATTATAGTAGCTCTTTCTTTGTGGTGGTAAAGTGGTGGAAACGGATCATCCATTTTTCATATATATATATATGTACATATATGTATATATGTACATATATATATATATATACATAGTGCTATAAGTAATGATGAAAGGAGTAGCTCCATTCTAGAGAGTGATTCAAATGAACCCATGTAAGGTGAAATGAGTAGAATAAGGAAAAAAAATTTATTCAATAACAACAATGTTGTAAAGGCAAACAACTTGCAAGACTTAAAAGTTCTGATTGATAACAAGACCAACCATAAATACCGAGGACTAAAGATGCTCCCTACCTCTAGGCAGAGATGATTGATTCAAGATGAAGAATGAGGCATGTATTTTTGGACATGGTCAATGTAGAGAATTTCATTTAACTATGTAATTTTGTTTCAAAAGTGTTTCTTTTTACCCTTGGGAAAGGAAATATGGAGATAGGGTTGCCCCATAAAAAAGAATAGAATGAAAACCAGAAGAAATCAGATTAAGAAAGGCAGCTTTGAATTTTATACATCAGATTAATTAAAAATAAATTAAAAGAAAAAATATAATAAAATGAACAAAGGAATGAACAAACAAATGAAAAAATGCAGACTTGAGATGGTCCCCTTATTGTTGGTTATGTACTCCAAAAACTCTGATGTATGTGGCCTCCTCTCTTTACCACTGGTAAGTGGAACCAGAAGGGTTCTCAAATTCATCTTGCCAACTCCAAGTGTGGTCTCTCCATTATAAGACATATAATTATTCATGTAAGATCAGGTAAAAACAAAAGCATAATAACCCCAAATCCCAGCTCAGACTTGTCTAGGCAGACTTTAAATTCCTTCAGTCAATGGCCAATGTTGGCTAGGGTGGGTGACAAGGCAAATCCCCACCCCCAATCCATGCCTTCATGGGAAACAGTATGACATAATTAAGGCAGGATCTAAAGTTGGAGCGGAGAATGACCTTGAGAATAGTCATTGGCTCTTTCCACTTGATTGTCGAGAGGTGCTTTGAGATGCACCAAACTATGTGTCATCAGGCAGAAGGAGGAAGAACCCCACAAACACTTCCATCCCATTCTACTAGCCTACTTGTAGTTCCTTAGATATGGAGGTTCATTTCCTGTCTCCATGACTTTCCACTGATTGTCCCATGTGCCTGGAAAACTGCCACTTCACTTCTGCCTCTTAGTTTCCTAGCTTCCTTCAAGCATTACCTCAAATGCCACATCTTCAACAGGACTTTCCTCATTGTTCCAATTTGCTAATTCCCTCCCTTCTCAAATCGTATATTGAATGTATATAGTTATTTACATGTTATTTCTCTAATTAGAACAAAGACTCCTAAAGGAAAGGCACTTAAAAAATTTCCTTAAATCACCATCTCTTAGCACAGTGGTAAGCATATGGCAAATATTTAACAAATGGCTGTTGACAGACTAACTATGTATGGAGATAGTCATGGATACACTCATCAAAGATATTTCCTTCAATATATTTCCTTCATGATCATATAGCTACCATCTCTCATTCAGGTCCTTATTATGGTGTTGCCCAGGACATTCAAATAACTTCAGAATTGGTCTTCCTGCATCCTTCCCCAACTGTCTCTCCTTTCTCCAGTGTATCTTTTGTATAGATGTCAAAATATTCTTCCTGATGTGCAAGTCTAAGCACATCAATCCTATGTTGAAAAGAAATTTCAGTGACTATTTACTGTCAAATAGATGAAATAAAATGTCTTCTAATCTGGCAAGTCCCTCTACAGAATGGTTCCCACTGATCTTTCCAGCCTTATTTCAAACTCTTCTGCTTATGAGATTGGAAGCTCTTTGAGAGCAAAGGCTGCCACTCTTTCCATCACTGTATCCCAGCTATGTTGAATAGAGGTGTCCCTTCAACCTACTTATTGTATTTAAGCAGGTTAAGCCATTAATTGTTGTTGCAAAAGGATGTATCATAAAAGATGACTCTATTACTATGAAGATAAGCCAGCCCACAAGTCTTCAGAAAGATAGGTTTTCTCCCCTTTGATTCAGGATGATGATCACAGTATCAAAGTTTCCTTTTTCCCTTCTTTCTTCACCTTCCTTGCTATCCCACCAGGGATTTCTAGCATTCTGAGGATCAAGTTTGATGTTTTTCTTATGTTCTCATCTGTTTGATGTACTGTTAGAAAGATTGTAGTCATGGACTTAAGGGTCAGGGGCACAAGATGCTGAGACACATCTTTCAGCCTTCAGATCCTTAAATCATCTGGTCACAGAATCATAGATCTAAAGCTATTTAGTATAGCATTCTCGTTTGACTAAATTCAAGGGTTTAGGGATTTGGAGTGACTTGCCGAAGGTTCCATGTAGCAGAACAGGGATCATCTCCCCAGTCATGGAAACAAAATAGTCAACAGTCTGCCTCTCTGTGCCCATTTCTTCTCACCAGACTCTTGTGCCTCCAATTCTGAGACTGTCCTTAGACTAATGATTGAAATCCAGTGACTCAGCTCAATTAAATCTGTTCTAATGAGAGTTTATTGCCTGTAGTTTGCTTTGCACCAAAGTCGATTGCACATCTTTGCTCTAAGTACAATTGAGGCCAGCAAGTCCAAATTGTTGGGCCAGAATCTCATTTCTCTTCATTCCCCACAGATCTCTTCACAGCATGGACATCTTTTTGAAGTTAATGGAAGTTCTACACCAGAATGATGTCTGGGGTCTTCAGGGAGAAGTGAGAACTGGGCCTATCATCATTTACCAAAGTGTAAGTTATTTTTCACTATCATCAAAGTGCTGGAAGAACCAAGGAACTGAGACACAGACACTCAGTAGAACTAAGAATAACATAGGTAGAAGCATGTTTCTTAATGAGCCTTAAAACTAGGAATGCCAGTACTAGTGAGAATAGTATACAGATGAAAATTTACCAATTGGGGGGTTATATGTGCCAAGACCCAGAATCTGGTTGCTGCCTTTAGAATTACTGGAGATTTTGTCGATGTTTACTAATTTTTCAATTAATAAAATTAGTTACAATTATACTTTTTTCAAAATGTTTATTTTCTACAAAACCAAAACAAGTGTGTTTATTAAAGGCATATACTAATGATAAAGAGATTGCTATTTAGACACACAAGGCACTTTTAGAGGCTTCTGTTGTGCAGGTAAAGTGCTAAGGACTGGAGGTACAAAAATATAAGAAAGCATGATAATAACCCCTATTCTAAAGAAGAGATGATACATAAAAGAGTCCTAGAAAGGGAAGTCAAGTAAGAAGAATGGTAGAGACAGCAAAAACTTGTGTGGATGCCTTGGTCCTTTGATATAAAGTTAAAAAAAACTCACCTTTTGAGAGAGAAAAGAGTTCAAGAGTCTGGTAAAGTATATAAAAAATGGTCTGAAAAAAGGGTCAATGGTAGAGAGAATGTGGATAATGCATCCATAATCTCTCTCTCTCTCTCTCTCTCTCCCCCTCTCTCTCTTTCTCTCTTGATATATATGTATATATATATACATATATATGTACATATATACCTAATAGGAGAGACAACATGTAAATAACTGCTATTAGAAAATACATAAACATATAAAAGCATATGTTTATGTATACATTGCATATTTGTTGTTGTCTTCTTGTTAAGTCATTTTTTGACTATCCAAGACCCCATTTTGGATTTTCTTGGTGGAGCTACTGGAGTGGTTTGCCATTTCCTTCTCCAGATCATTTAACAGATGAGGAAACTGAGTTGAACAGGGTTAAGTATCTTGCCCAAGATCACACAGCTAGTAAGTGTCTGAGGCCAGATTTGAATTCAGGAAGAGGTATCTTTCTGATTCCAGCCCAGTGCTCTCCATAGTATCGCCTAGCTGCCCTTTGTGTGTATATGTATATGTATATGTGTGTCTAATGCATAGATATTCACATAGATCCTTCAAGCAGTCTCATATTATATCTCATCATCATTAGCTTATATGCTGATTTTCATTTGAAGGTCTTACTGAGCTCTTTGTAGAATTTCTCTGCCTCTACATTCTCTGCCGTAGATGTCATCATGTGTGTTGGAATTATCCTCGAGATGTTTTGCTTTGTTTTCAAGTGTTTCAGATTGCTGTTCTACCAAGTGTCCTATGATGTGATACTTCTTACTGCCTTTGGATGGTCTATAAAACCACCTCTATGTCCTGGGAAGATGGCAACATGAGAAATAATCTAAGGTATGCCGAGCTTCCCAGTTGCCAGTCCATCTTCCACTCAGCTCCTGAAGAGATTTTCCTAAAGCACAGGCTTGACTTATCTCCCTTCTCACTGAATAACTCCAGGGACTCCTTGTTGCCACCAGAATTAAATATAAAATTTTCTATTTGGATTTTAAAGCCATTCATAACCTGTGCCCTTCCTACCTTTCTAATCTTCTTACACCTAATTGCTCTGTACAAACTGTGCAGTCTAGTGACCCTGGAGTCCTTGCTATTTTGCACACAAGATACTCCATCATCTGACTTTGTGACTTTTGAATGACTGTTCCCCATTCCTGAATCATCTTTCTCCTCATCTCCACTTCTTGACTTCCCTTGCTTCCTTTATTTCTCAGATAAAATGCCACCTTTTGCAAAAAGTCTTTTCCAATCCTCCTTAGTGCCAATATATTCCTTCTTAGATTACCTCCAATTAATCATATGTTATACACAGATATTGTTGGTACCTAGATATAGCATGCTCTCCCTCCCCTTAGACCAGTGATTCCCAAAGTGGGCACCACTGCCCCCTGGTGGGTACTGCAGAGATCCAGGGAAGCAGTGATGGCCAGAGGTGCTTTTATCTTTCCTATCAATTGCTATAAAAAATTAAAAAAAAATTAATTTCCAGGGGGCTAAGTAATATTTTTTTCTGGAAAGGGGACAGTAGGCCAAAAAAGTCTGGGAACCACTGCCTTAGACTGTGAGTTCCTTAAAACCAGGGTCTATTTTTTTTTCCCTTTCTTTGAATGTTCAGTACTTAATGCAATATCTGGAATGCAGTAGGTACTTAATAAATAATTGTTTCTTTTCTAGTCTAGTCTGCCCATTTTATAGATGAGGAAAAGAAAGTACAAAGAAGTGAATCGATTTGACCCAGGGCACACAGAATAGTAAGGCAATATAGTGTAATGAATAGACTACTATCCTTGAAGTCAGGGGTCTTGGGGTCATATTTACTTTCAGATGCATATTAATAGAAAGCATGAGCCTAGGCAAGACACTTAACCTCAAAGATGCTCAGTTTCTTTATCTATAAAATGAGTAGCCTTCCAGTTCTAAATCAATGATCTACAGTAGCAGATATATCCAAATCCAGGTGATTCACTTCAGAGATAGTGCCTTTAGGGGATGGTCCAGAATTGGAGGAGGCTCAGCCATGAGGAGAAAGATTGAACCCTCCTGGTACTAGGGATCCTAGATAGACAGGCACAAATCACCCTCTAGCCTGAACATCTGTGCACCTCAACCTCAGTTGAGTATTCTGGGCACTGCATAGTGCATGGGAATTAACACAGGAATTCCTGGGGTTCCTCTCAGTGTCACCCTGCATCCACCTTCCCTTAGCAGGTATCACTCCAGGCTCCTGAATGTCTGTCTGAAAGCCCCTTCGTCTGTACTTTTGAGTGGTGATATCTCCTTGAAAGGACCCTGTATTCCTGTTCTGGGAAGCCAACTTATTTCAGAGGCAGGTGGTTACTGAGGTTGTGCCCTCCCAGAAAGGACCTCTCCTGGTGCCACCTAGTCCAAGAATACCCAACAAGTGATGGTCATCTAGCCACTGCTTGAAGAACCCAGCTGAAAGCAATACTACATTCTGTTACAATTAAAATGATCTTGAAAGATTGATTAATGGGTAAAAATATGTTTATTGATTATATCAGGCTTATTGTTTAGTGAGCATCATAAGTGATAAAGTGATTTAGGTTCCATGGCTCTCTCTAGACCATGAATGACCTGAATTGGGTTAGACAGATTAATAAATAGATTTTTATAAGCTCATTATTCAGCTCTTCCCTTGAACATCCTTAGATATATTTTCTTGGTGATAGCTAATTAAGAGGTGGTCCATCAACCTAGCCACCCCTCTCCATCCCCACAGGTGGACAGGTCACCATATTCAGGAAAAGAATCCTTACCCCTTTTATTTAGTAATCAAATTCTTTTTAAAGGGAAGATTTTCCTTGGGATTGCCATGAACAAAAAAAATGCAAAAGGTAGCAGAATGGATAGTATTTCTGACTCAGATACCAGAGGCAAGAATACACAGTAATTCTAAATATATTAGGAATTAATACAGTATATGAAAAATAAATTCTCACAATTCCACTTTGAGGGAGAGTTGTCTTTATTAGACTGATTTTCTCTTAAGTCAAGCCCAAACCTCCAATCCTGACTCAGGTGAAGGATGAGCAGAACTGAGGGAAACCCAATTTCTGCACTTGTTCCTTCTGCCTCTACCCTCTTGACTGTAATCTTGCTGCTGAGCTGGGTACTCGACTTCTCTCCTGGCAGAGTCCCAGGATCCCTGGTCTGGGGGAGAGGAGTTGGGGACAATTGAACCCTTTTAGTTCTGGGGATCTTGGAAGAACAATATCGATTATGTATTAAGAACTGAAATTGGCAATTGAATGGACAATGAAATGGACAAGAGTCACACAGGATGGGAATGGAAAAGATGGGTGAAAAGCTCCATCAATCACTCACTTGAACAAAAAGTTGGAACCATTTGAGGATCTGTCAGTGTGCATAGAAAATTTATGCTACTATTTCTAATAATCTGTGATTTTGCATTTCCTTACTTGTAAATGTAAGTATCTTTTTTCCATCCCCTCACTGATCTATAATTTTTAGATCTAAAGACCACCTATTCTAAAGACTTTGTTTGACAATGCAGAACAGCCCATCCTCTGAAACGAATTTTTATTTAGTTGGGGCAACTATATATTAGGTAGCTTGCAAGGGGCTTGAACCCAGGCTCTCAGGGCAGTTTTCTATCCATTATGCCAGTGATTCCCAAAGTGGGTGCTACTGCCCCCTGGTGGGTGCTTCAGTGATCTAGAGGAGCAGTGATGATGACAGGTGCATTTATCTTTCCTATTAAAAATTTTAAAAAATTAATTTCCAGGGGGCTAAGTAATATTTTTTGGAAAGGGGGCTATAGGGCAAAAAAGTTTGGGAACCACTGCATTATGCCATGCTGCCTCATTTCATATAGGCTTGAGTTCAAATCCTGCCTCAGACAATAACCAGGTCATCCTGGGCAAGACACTTAACCTCTGCCTTAGTTTCCTCATCTATAAAATATAGACAATAATTGCAAGGGTTGTGGTGAAGTTAAAATGAGTCGTTTGTACAGTATTTGGCACAACTTAGAGCTCTATATCAATGAGGGCTATTCTTGTAAATGTCTGTATAAATATATATAGAGACATACACATGTATATGCAAATACACTATATATTTACATACATATTTCTATCTTCTGGATAGCTGGGACTATCTAATTTAGTGCTTAATTGTTTTCACAAAATGCTATTTTGATTTATGACTGTTGTGTTCATTACTTGTTTCATCCAGGTGTGTCTTGCCTCCGCAAGTACACTATGATAATTTTAATAATAATGGTTTGTGTTTTTTATACATGGTATTTCTGAGTGTGAAATACTTTTATATCCATTATATCATTTAGCCCCTAACAGTGGAATGGGAGAAGTATTTATTCTGCATTTTGAATATGGGGAAAATGAGTCACGAAAGGGTTGTCTTGCTCATATTCCTTTAGCTAATATATGGTGAAAATGAATTCCAGTCAAGGTCATTTAACCCCAAATCCAGCATCCTTTCTAAGGTTGTGAGGTGACACAGTGGATAGAATGCTAGGCTTGGAGTCAGGAAGCTTTATCTTCCCAGATTCAAATTTAACCTCAGAAAATTACTAGCTATATGATCCTGGGCAAGTCATTTAAGCTTATTTGCCTCAGTTTCCTCATTTATCAAATGAGCTGGAGAAGGAAATGAGAAATCATTCCAGTAAAATCTCAAATGGGACTGCTGATGAAGACCTTCCACAAACAATGCAACTATAATGTTCTTTGTACTTTCCTATGTCATTTCTAATTGTTATTTTAAATCTTCACTTCTTTTGCTTCTGTTTGTATTCTTTAGTGCCTAGCACTGTGCTAGGCTCCTCAAGAACAGGGATTGTGTTTTGTCCTTTTTATATCCTCAGCATTAAGCACACTCCCCAGATAGTTAGGACTTCATAAATGTAATTTGAGTGACTGACTTTAAGATAAATAATGGGTACTCTGTAAATATGTAAAATCTGAGAATTCTACATAATATATAATTTTAAAAATATATTTGCCGACATATTACAACTGCCACTCTGCTCAAGGACCCAGGGTTAAATGGTGACAATCAGAAGAGAGGTTCTTTCTAACCTCACTTCCTGTCCTTTCCACTGAGGCTCTTAACTTTTTCTGTAACTGGGACCCCTTTGGATGTCTATGAACCCCTTCTCAGAATAATGTCTTTAAGGGAATAAAATAAATTACATAGCATTGCAGAGAAAACGAAAGGATGGCAAAAATGAAGGCATATAGTTTTTCCCATCCAACCATAGCAATACCCTGAAATCTACCCATTTATTACCACCAATGCCCCAAGAGTTCTGTGGCTATCAGGTTTGGAAGCCCAGTTCTAGAACTAATTAATTGACATAAGGCTTATTCTACCACTATATCCCTGCTTCTGACAGATGAGGGAAAAACAGTAATAATATCAAAGGAATTTTTTTCATTTATCCATATAGGGATATATTTTGCTCAGGAAGTAAAAATATGAGGAGAGCCAATAGGAGTGAACATATACCATCTGAAATAGGGGCGACTTCCTAAAACTAATTTTGATGAATGCACTAAAAATGTAAAGTAATAATTCACATTCACGCTTTCATATAAAATTAAAAATGTCTTCATTTATTCTTTATGAATTAATCCATGAATTAAATATTCTGGTGAAAAAGGATGATTTTATGGCTGCTTTAAAGCTGCGTACAGGGAAATAGTGATTGTATTTAAAGAAAAAGGCAACCAGGAATCCTTTTTGTCTTTTTTTTTTTTTTTTTTTTTTTTGGTAATTCATTTGGGGCTTTCCATCTCGGAGGCTTTGCTCCATGGTGTCTGCCCTGACAGCTCCTTTCTCTCTCTCTTGAATAAATGATAGGCATACATGTCAACAAAAGTAGGAAAGGTATTCTACACATGCAGTAACTCTCATTCCTTCCTGCTTTGTAGAAGCAGAGCAATGCATATATGGGTTAACAAAAGCACCTATCCAGTCAGCAGCCTAAAATCAGCCTTGCTGTCGCTATTATTTTCACCCAGTTCTTGCCACCTATGTCACACATGGAGACATGATGACAGGGGCAACAGCAGCCTGAAGAAGTAATTGCTACAATAGTAGGGGACCCCAGTTTGAAATTGTTAGTGTTATTTTTTATCACACACCCAGATTTCTTTCTAGTTCAGGCTAATTGCTCCTAACTAATGTTTCTAGGGCTTTGCTACATTAATGGGTTTTTTATAGAGGGAGGGCTTATGGTCAATCCTCTATTTCCTGATACTCCAGGATTCAAGACTCTTCATTGGCTCAGCCCCTCCACATTGGCAGCTTCCTCCTCTTCAATCTAGCTAGAGTTAACAAACTAATAAGACATCACCCTTAGAGGAAGAACAAGAACACTATACTTACAATAGCAAGCATTGTGATTTCGGAGGAAATACCCCATCAGCAAACACTCCCAATACCCATGGCCCCAAGCAAATAACCTTATATCCTCCCAACTCCCCAGAGATGCAAAGTTGTAAGTTTAGCTTGGTGCTGGTTTTTGAACTTGGCCCTGGTCCCAGCACCAAGGTTACTGTTGGGAAGCTGCAAACTTTGGGATAACAACTTGTCAATCACCACTAGAACATTGTGTCCTCTGGATCTGGAAGTCAGTGATGCCAAGAGATGAGGCGAGGCCAGAGTGTGAAAGAGCCCAGACTCCATCAAATCTGTGAGCCTGGCATCAGCTAGAAAGGTGTCCTACTGTCATATCTGTATTGGTACCCAAAAGTCACCTACTTTAGGACTCTCAAAATCCCTCAGACCCATGGAAGGGTACATGGTACACCAGATAGGATGCATGGAGCAGCATGCCGCTGTTTTCCCTTCTTCCTTCTTCTCTCATCTTATTCCCAATGCCCCTTTTGAAAGATGCACTGCTACCTGCTCGCCTGTTCAGAATCTAGAAATCCTAGGCACTAATCATCCTAAAAAGAGAAAAGCAAGCAAAGCTATATATAGAAGCATTAAAGATCTAGTACTGGAATGGAGCTTAGAGGCCACTGGGTCCAGTCACTTCATTTTTGCCATGAAAAAACTGAGTCAGGGTATTTAGGTTATTTAATGTTTATTCTTATATTTTAATATACTTCATATTTTATATACTGGGATTCCTCTGAAATAACAATCCTTCCTAGATGGATGGGAGATGATAAAACTCACCTAGAAACCTCCCCAGGGCTAGGAAAGCACAACCCTTTGAAATTATTAAATTATTAAAAAACAAGTTTATTAAGGGTAGGGAAATGACAAATACAGTCCTAAATCGATCCAGCTATAGTTTCTCCCTCCAATCTATGCTCTGCCTCACAGGGTCTGCTCTTCTGATCTTCTCAAGCTATCTCCCTTCTCTTACCTAAGACACCCTAAACTGTCTGACTATAAACTAACCTAATTAATATGGATTTACAAAAGGACAAAGAGGAAGGAAGGACTCATAGGGGTATTTGAGCCCTTACCTAATGCCTGGGGTTGACTTCACTAGATAACCCAAAGTCCCAGTTGACAAACCCTTGGGATTACCTTGGCCAATTGGATTTCTGGCAGATGGATCACAGGCAGATGGCCTCTGTACCTCAGGGAAAAAGTAGTCCACTCCAAGGTAAACTCTCAACCAAGGAGTGACTAATCTCTCCATGAGATTAGAACTATCAAGGGAAAATTTGCCAGAGCAAAACCTCTCTCCAGCTCAGTCAAAAGCCAGCAGAGAGAATGACTGTTAATGACAGTAAAAATTCCCACAGTCCTTTCCTCCTTGTCAGAATCCTCTCCCAGGGCTTATATCCAAATTCTCCTCTTTTCCTCTTAAAACTAATGCATGAAATTTACTCTATCCCTTACTTACTTCTTGACTTTGTTCTTTATACCAGGTTCAAAATGACTCAGAATCACAGAAGATTAGGATGGAAAGGAGCTTCAGAAGTCATTTAGTTTACTTTCTACCTCAAGATAATATGGAACAATGAAAAGGATTTTGGAGTTAGGAGGTTTTGGTGTTGCTGTTCACTCAATTTAGTTGTGTCTAGGCCTTTGTGACCCCATTTTGGGATTTTCTTGCCAAAAATATTAAAGTCGTTTGCACTTCCTTCTTGGATTCAGAAGACTGTGGCTGAAATCTTGCCTTTATTGCTCAGTAACTGTGTTAATTTAGGCAAATCTCCCTGGATCTTGGTTTCCTTATTTGTAACATAAGAATGTTGGACAAAATCATTTTTGGGGTCACTTCTTGATATAGCTCTTTGATTCCTGATAAATTATTTCCCAGTGTTGAGTTGAAGACCTCCATTTAAAAAGCCACCTAATTGCCCTGATTAAACTACTTCTAAGGAAAGAGGGATGGATTTAGACAAAAAGAATGAGTTTAAATTCCAGGCTCTAACTCTGCCACTTACTAATTGTGTGACCTTGAGCAACTCACTTGACTCACCTCTAAATTGAGGAGGTTGGACAAAATACATGATCTCTAAGGTCCCTTTCTCAAGGTAACCTATGATCCTAGCCAAGTTACATATTATTATCTCTCCCAGGCTATGGGAGTGGTTATGAGAGGGAATGAAGCAAGGGCTGCCAGGATGCTGTTCTTCCTATTCTATTACTAACCAAGATTACTCTGCCACTTCCCAAACTAGTCTGGAGCATAGCATCTTTGGTCTATATTATAGGTCCTTACCAATTCCTTATGAGGATGGCCCTTTCTTGTTTCTGGAAATAAATACTCTGGATGCTTCATTTAGTGTGTGCTCCCAGAAAATTCAGATAAAGTTCACTTGATTCCAACACTCAACTTCATCACCTACCTGGGCCTTTTGTATTTCTCTGGAGCTTATGAATAAAAAGAAAACTAATAAACAAACAAAAAAAAAGAATTGAAGGAGTGAATAAGGGTGAATCTTTTTATGTAATTGTGATGGAATGCTACTGCACCATTAAGAAATGACAAACAAGACAATCATAAAAACAACCTGCAAAGACTTATATGAAGTGATGCAACGAGGAGTGAGAAGAACCAGAGAACTGTACACAATAACAACAATAATGTATGATCAATTGTGGATAACAATTATTATCAGCAATGCAAGGATCCAGCACAACTCTAAAGGACTCATGAGGAAAAAAGGCTTTCCACCTCCATAGAAGGCTGAATGCAGATTGAAGGATACTATTCTTCACTTTAATTCTTCCATGAATTTTTCTCTAAGGTAAAGAATATGTGTCTTCTTTTATAATATGATGAACATGGAAATAAATATTATATTAACACATGTACAACCTATATTATCTGCTATTTGGGGAGAGGGAGGGGTGGGAGGGAAGAAAAGAACAAGGATCACAAAATGTCAGAAAGTGATTATTAAAAATTGAATCGACATATAATCTGGAAAAACTGAAATAAAAATAAAGTTATTAATAATCAGTTTAATTTTTAAATGTGGAAAGAACTACAGGAAATTATGAAAAGCAAAACAAGAAGAACAAAGAGAACATTATATGTAGTAACAGAAGTATTGTTTCAAGAATAGCGTATGTATGTCTACCTCTTGAGAATGAACTGAAAAATAGAAACAAGCAAGATGTGTTTTTTAAATACTTTTTTTCTGTTGAATAATGCCTTCTCTAATGTGGGAAAGAGAGGAAGAGAGGGAGATACCTGGGAACCTTAATGTAATACATAAACAAATAAAAATTAAAGTCAAAATAAAAAAAAACATTCTGCTGTTTTCTGATGAGAGTATTCCCTTGCCAAAATGTTTTGAAAATCACTATTTCCGTACTTTCTCATCTTATTCCCTTCTTGTCCTTAAGAATTCTTCATAAAGGGTCTCCCCAAAGCCCCTGATATTTTCTTTTGCTTCTGATATTTAGAAGGACTCAACAGACCGCCTGAGTGGTTCACATTGTTCCTAATACATACTTGCCAAACTTTTTTTAGGTCTGTTTGGAAAACCTAGCCCCTTTTATATAGTATCATTCCTATGGGGAGATGTGTACAGAATGCCAAAAAACTGACTTGTAAATGAACTTCTGGAACACAAAACAATGAACCATCCTCAATCTTCTATCCTTCCATGAGATTGCCTCTTGTCACTATCAGTTAAAACCTATGAAACTTCTAAAAGGCTATTGGTTTGCTTCAGGGACTATGCTATGAAAACAAATGCGATGGTATTCCAGTCTGCAACAGGACAGAGAAAACCCTAGTCTAAAACAGTAAATATGAAAGTGGAAAAGGGAGCAGTGAAATCAATTCATGGGGCTTTCAAAAGAAAAGGAAGAGGGACAATATGTCCAGTTAGATTCAATAGTGTCTATGTATATCTACACTGGCAGGGCTCCTCTCCTGCTTGAGATGTCTAAACGTCACTCTTCGATATCATGAATAGATTAGAGGTGGGAAAGTCCTACAAATTTGAAGGAATCTTTAATTGGTCTTCCAGGTCTGAAAGTGGGGAAGATTTTGTTTTTTAATAGCCAATCTGACACTATGAATAGAATTTCCCATGGAAATATTTTTATAAATGAAGAAGGGAGTGGTGAATTTCACTCTATTCCATTTGAGAGTATTAATCTCACAATTTACCTCAGCTTCTACATGACGTCAATTCTTCCAAACACATGTCCAAATGATGCATGATGACTATGAATGAGTCTTTCTGATGAACTGGGATTTTGAAGGTCACTCTCAAGTCTAGCTCTGGAATCCAGACTCTGGGGTACAAGAATATCCTGGAGTATCCTCTCCATACTCTATGGAGCTCATTTGATCATGATGCTCAACTCCCTTCAACTGGAATAGGAGCAAATTAAAAGGCAGAAGATTAATCTGTTTCTCAGCAGCAAATGGCCTCATGGAAGAAAGTATCCCAAGATCTTTCCCTTCACCACATGGTCTCTGTCAAGATGGTTGCTATGAATGAACCAAGATTCCCCGTAAATGAGTTTGGGAGGGGGAAAAGGTGGCTGATGCTGATAGGTCTTTTTGAGTAGCTTTGAAGCTAATCAGAGACCCTTCCTTTGATCATATAATTATTTAACCAGAACAAAACAGAATTGGACAGAAAGTTTATACATTCTCTACAGACTCTCCAAGATGCTATTTTCTAGAAGCAAGCTTCTTGCTATCCTTAGTCAAGCAAGCTGACTAAATCTGCACATGTGCTAGATCCCCACTGCATAAACTGCTAGGTTACATTCAAGAAGTAGAGAAAAAGGAAAGGTTATCTCTGAGAGATGGCCAAGGGAAAGAGAGGACCAAAAGAGATCTCCTATAGAAGAGATATGAGCTGAGTCTTGAAAGAAATCAGGGAAAGCTAATAGTCAGTTGGAAGAAAGGATGGCAGAGGAAAAATCTATATGAGGAAATGTTTTTCCAATTCCAAATAAGTGACTCTTTATAAACTTTTAGATCACACTGTGTTCATTAATTGGAAACTGCCTCTTTATTTTTTTTTTCAAATCTTTTGCCTCAGAGGTAGATTATAATATATAAGATAGAGATTGGATCTGTGATGTGATTTCCCTCATCTTTTGGTTGAAGAAACTCACTAACAAGACGTTCTCTGTAACTTTATCATGGAAGAGAGTTAGATAGAGAACTATGAAGCTAATTGATTTGACAAAGGTCATATAGCCAGAATTCATCAGAGATGGAATTTGAACTCAGATCTTCCTAGCTTTCAGACTGGCATCATTATTGTCCCTAACGTTTATATAGATCTTGCTATATATTGAGTTCTGTTCTTAGTGATTTATAATTATTATCTCTTTCTAACTACACCATGTTGCCTCTTGAAAACATATATTTACTCCCACCTTATTTAGACTCTCAAGTCTCTGAACTTGCTTCAAAAATTCTGAGGGGAAAACTCTGGCCAAGTCAAACAGGGTGAGAGTGTGAAAGTGACAGCTGTGCAGAAGATAACACTGAGTTGTTTTTTCTCTCTCTATATGCAAAAGAAGGTTATACTTTTCTGATTTATACAAATGCTCAACAATATTTGACATCTGTATCATAAATAGTATAACATACTAATGCACCAAACACACAAATAGCAAGATTTGCATATGTTTTATCATTATGGCATCAATATAAACTATCATTCCAGCTTAGAATATGAATTCTCATTTCTCCCCTAGAATAAGAATGACCTGCATTTTATAGTGAGGTCCTGAGGTTCAAAAACCAAGTCCTGGAAGTCATGGAAAGTGAAGGTCAAATAGCAGGATGTAGCATAAAATTTCCAATACTGTTTGATCCAAGAGAAAATGAAGTGGATCTTATCCAAGACCCCATATATCTTTGTGCAGAAAGAGCTCTGCCAGGACTCATTTCCTCCTCTGGGCAGGAACTTTCTCTAACCACTTATACCCTATCAAAAGCATTGCTTCTTTTCAAACCTGACTTGTAGGACAATGGGATAGATGTGAAAAACCTAACTCACCTAGCCAGCTACCATTGAGATAAGTAATGTGCTTAATCCTAGGGACAGCTGCAGAAAAAGTATACTATTGGTTCTGAGAAGCTGTTAAAATCAACTATCTCTCTCTCTCTCTCTCTCTCTCTCTCTCTCTCTCTCTCTCTCTCTCTCTCTCTCTCTCTCTCTCAGTTTATCTCAAATCTGACCACATATACTCTCTAGCTCTCTAGCTGTGTTACCCTGGGCAAGTCACTTAATGCCAGTCTCCCTCAGTTTTTTCATTTATAAAATGGGGATTATAATAGCACCTACTTTCCAGGGTAAAGTGAGTTGATATTTACAAAATGCATTGCAAACCTTAAAGTACCATATAAACTCCAGCTACTATCATTATTGCTAATTTAGCAACTGATTTCTGGTCTTCTGTGCTCCTAGTTTTGCCTGTTCTCCATTCCAATGTTGGGAGTTCTCTCTATGTAGTCATTATAAATCTCTCAAGGCACAAACTCTAACAGTTATCCTTTACTCTGACAACTAACCCCTTAGCCCCAAGGTTAAGTACCCCCACCTCGCCCCAAGCACTTACATCCTCTGTCAGCAGCCAGAAGGCAGTATCCATATCCATCTATCTCCAAAATCCAAACCCCAGCATTCTTTTGGTGCATCATCTTATTTGAGCTTCACCACAATCATGTATGATAGGTATTTTTATCATTCTTATTTTACAGGTGAGGAAACTGATGGTCAGAAAATTTAAATAATTTTCCCCAAGTTTAAATATCTTATAAGTTCATAAGGTAGAATCTGAACCCAAAACTAACACTCAGGGTAGCCACTTATTTATAAAGTTATAAGATAATCACCTATAACACATCAGATATCTCCTCCTGATTGTTGCTCACTTATTACATTCATAAAATATTCTTTGCTCATCTCCCATTGAATGTCAGTGGTATCATATAACCACACAATTTCCAGTGAATGAAATGGGCTACGATTCCTATACTCCTAAAGGGGAAAAATGCCTAAAGACATAAGTCTTACCCAAATTATATTTCGGCAAAGAGACTAAACAAGTAAAATTCATTGTCAGCAGCTCATTATTCTCCTTCCCCAGGGTTCTCTTCTCCCCTTCAGGATTTCAGCTATAACTGGCTAGTTCCATTATTTTGCTCCATAACTTCCAACTGTATCTCATTCTATCCCTTTCCTTTCCAAGACTACCTCACCATCTCATTCTTGTTTTTCTACTTACTTTAGGCTGGGGGAGTAAGAAGACATATTAGCCATGTCTATGTGCATAAAGAATAAGCAAGCAAAGATTTCTCTCAATTCCTTCTAATTATTTTCTCACAATCGAGATTCAGATTCACACTGTCAGAACAAGAAGGGAAAAAATAAAACAAAAAAATTCTGAAGTCAAAAGCAAAAATTAGCTGTCGTCCCTTTCCCCTACCCCACCAAACAAAGAAACAGAAACCCTCCAAAAGTAATCAGTCCTTAGTGTGCTTTTCTGGTACTTCATGCATACTACTGCCTTGGAAGAAACACTTGTTCTTAGTAGAGTGATTGTGCCCTGGGTTCTTTCTATGTGATAACTGGCATGCTGGGTGCTCTCAGGAAGTATTAAACAACATTCTCACAAGCATCTTCAAGTTGGAAGAGTATGAAGTGACTAAAGGTGACTTGGGCTAGTATCTTAGATACTGCTTAAGCTGAAAAAGACATTTCAGAAACTAGGAGGACAGAATGTTCATTGCCTGCTGGCAGAGTTAGTTTTTTTACTGGGGGAGAGAATGAGGTGAATCAGTGTTGTTTTGTTGTTATATGGCATAGTGCCTGCTAACAAGGTAGTTGCATAAATATTTGTGAAACTATTGGATAAGTACAGTGGAATATGGTTAATTTGTCCTTTTGACCACTTGAATTATTGAATTAGGTTTGCTACATAATTGGTATAGTCAACTGATATATAGTTGGATGTATCTTCAGTTTCCAGATTGACCAACCTGTGGCCAGTTCCCTTTTTTCTATAACCTGACTCCCTGTCACTGAGTCCAGATACTTATAGCTTGAGCTAGTCAGATCAAGAATTATAAAACCCATTGCGCTTCCTTGAGTGCCATCCCAACACCATATGAATAATCAGAAAGACCCTTCCATGGGTGATTATGCTGAATTAATGAACTACAACAAAGTAAGATCCTCAAAGTCAGATCCCAAGCTATTATGTCCATCTCTCTTTCTAGATTTGATTTTTAATTTAATATGAATTAATGAACTTTTAATGGACATAATTCCAAGTGTTCATATTTTTACTATACAGAAATGGAGCTATAGAATATTAGAGATTATAGATTTTAAAAAAAATTTAGAGGGGACCTTAAGAGATTACTTAGCTTAATCCCCTTATAGATAAAAACAAACCAAACCAAAACAAACAAACAAACAAACAAACAAACAAACAAACAAAACTAAGGCTCATAGAGACTATGATATGCCCAAGGTCACACAACTAGAAAGTGACCGACCCAGGCCTAGAACTTTGTCTTTTTTGATAGTCTTATGTTTTCCCTACTACTTCCTACATCACCAATGACTATCATGGAAAGTTTATTTCCTTTGCTCTTGTATTCAAGGGACTATCTTATTGAATGTAAGAATGAATCTTCCTGTCAGGCAGGGAGAAAAGTGAAGATTTAAGAAAGTAGAATTAGAGATATGAGAAAGTCAAATGGTAAAATTAGATGTGAAATTCTTCTGCTGCAACATAAAAATTTACAAAATGAATATAGAGTGAATTTTACCCTAAAATTATTTCTAAGAGGCAACTTTCACATCAAAGTACCTTCAATGTTGCAGGTAAAATTGAGTTTGACCTTTAGTTAAAGATCAATTCAACGACGTAACCAATTTGGAACATTCCCATTGGAGATTACCTAAGAGTGGTTCACTGCATCTTGGCATGGTAAAATGGCTATTAAGAGCCATAGCTGCTATAATTCTTTTAGAAACAGATAGTTATGAGAGAGTCATATGATGGTTATTACTTTGTGATTTAGATATCATTTAATGAATAGTCAGAAATATCTATCAAGTTTAACTTGACAAAGAGAACAGAGAAGAATTCCAACTCCAATTTCTAAAATGGCTTAGAAAAATACTGTAATTCCTGAAAACATACCCAGGAAAATGACAAAAATAACATTTTTGATATTTACATGTCTTCCATTTGAAATGCTAAAAATACTTTTCAAGCTTAGGTCTGTTCCCCTCAGAAAGAATTGCTCACCTTTTCCAAGGGCATTAACTACTGAAAGCTTAGCTATAAATCTTAATGTTTCATATAGTGACAGAATATGGTAACAACATATCTTTAACTCAGGTTGAGCCATCAGAACGTTGCACTGCTGTTCAAATTCAGTGAAGTTCACTTCATTTTCAAGAAAGTGATTCCTCCTCTCTTGGGCTTGATTATTGACTTGGAGAGTGCCTTCCTGATGCTCCATCATCTTCCACCAGTACTTAGCTCAACATCATGGAACCCAGATTCTGTGAGTCTCCACCTCCAGTGAGACAGAACTGCCTAGGTAGACCCCACTCCCTTGCCCAAACTCACCCATAAGTTCCCATTGCAATGGATTCACTCTTCTGGGTACACTTTACTCCTTTCCAAAATGTCTTTAGCAGCACTGAGTAGGAGTAGGAGGCTGTTTGTCCTCTTTCCAAGCATAGTGCTCTAGCAATCAGACTTTGCTACTTTCCCCATTCTCTCTTTCTGAAATACTGCCATCCCAATCTTCCCATATTCTTTGCCATGACTAGATTCTCCCCTCCCCTCCCTGTCACCGGGGGTGGGCAAATTTCTAGTTAGAGCTCTAGTGACTGTGTTCTGCCACCCTCCAACCAAAAAAAAAAAAGCAGGACTCCCACAAAAGATTTTCCCCTGATTTGTAGACAGAGGTGAAAAGGGTTATAATCTATTCAGTGGAAGAAATATCCACTGAGATGAAATCACAGGTCCTTTGAGTACTAAAGTAAGTGAATTTCATTCCTTTGAAAAGACTTATAAAATATAGATATTAAATCATTTTGAGTTAGATGTTTCCTCAGGTATAAAGTGCCAGTCTGATGCCATGTCATGGTGTTAAGAGGCCAGTGAAATAGTGGATACAATGGCCAGACACTTTCAATAAAAGCAATTCATCAAAAGGTCCAGAGAATGAGGATCATGTATTTGGAGTTTGAAGGGATCTTGGAGGTAATTCTCTTCAAACTCTTCCTTTTACAAATAAAGAAACTAAGGCTCATTCAGGTTAAGTAGCTTGCCCCAATTGACACATATAGGTAAATCCATTTGACATTAAATTTAAAGAACATTGGCTCAGTACCCAGTTTGTGCCAGCCACCATGCCTTAGGCATGCAGAGTCTTACACAGAAAAGTTGCTATTCTGAAAGACTATATTCTATATTATGTTAAATATAATTGCAAATATTTCATGGACACATAGTCTTTTAATTTTTAACTAATTCATTGATTAATTTATTTTTAAAAACCTTATCTCCCATCTTACAATTAATACTAAGTACTAGTTCCAAGGCAGAAGAGTGGTAATGGCTAGGCAATTGGGGTTAAGTGACTTGCCCAGGGTCACACAACTAGGAAGTATCTAAGGCCAGTTTTGAACCCAGAACTATCCTCCTATAAGCTTGGCTCTCAATATACTGAGCCACTGAGGTGCTCCTTACTAATTTATTTTTAACATTCACCTTTAAAATTTTGAATTCCCAATTCTCCCTCTCTTAATTTACATATAATATCACTTTTTATGTTTACATCATTTAAAGACTATTTGACCTTATTTTGGTATAAGATGTGAGATGTTGGTATAGGCCTATTCTCTTCCTAATAGCTTTCCAATTTTCATAGTAATTTTTATCAGAAGGTCAGTTCTTGATCCCAAAGCTTGGATCTTTGGGTTGATCAAACAATAGGATAACTATGGTCATTTCCTACAGTGTGTTTTCTGTGTACTCTATTCCACTGATCTTGACCCATACCAGATTGTTCTGATGATTAGTATTTTCTAATATAATTTGAAACCTAGTCCAAAATTGTCTTCCTTCACATTTTTCATTGATTTCCTTGATATTCTTGAATTTTCATTGACATTTTACAGATGAATTTTGTTATTATTTTTTCTAGCTCTACAAGATAATTATTGATAGTTTTATTGGTATGGCACTGAATAAGTAAATTAATTTTGGTAGAATTGTCATTTTCTATTAGGTTGATTCAGTCTACCCATGAGCAATTAATGTTTTTCCAATTGTTCAGATCTGACTCTGTCTGTGTGAAAAGTGTTTAATAATTGTGTTCATAATGTCCTTGGGTTTGTCTTGTCAGCTAGACTCCTAAATATTTTATAATATCTGCAGTAATTTTCCATGGAATTTCTCTTTTTACTTCTTCCTGCTGAGTTTTGTTGATTCATAGACACTTAATCTTAAACATTCTCCAACCAAAACTCCATTCCTCTTACCCCTAGTATTTCTGTAGAACCATTTCGCCACAGAAGCCTTGGACGAATGCAGATATAAGTAGAAACAGTCATAAGTACTTTAGATAAAATAGGAGAGTGGGAAGTAGAATAAATCAGGAAATAGAGACACTAAATAATAAATGCTACATAATAATTTAGAGCCTAAAAGGACCCTATGGATTCAAACCAATTCCATTTTAGAAACATTTATTAAGTACATACTGTGTCTTGGTCTTGTGTGAATGCTGAGGAAACAAAGATAAAAAATGATACAGTACCTGTCTTCAAGGAATTTATAGTCTATGATGTGGAAATTAGGACCTAGAAAGATGAAACAACTTGCTTATAGACCTAGAATGAGTAACAGAGCTGGGAACACAGTTCAAGACTCTAGACACCCAGTCCAGAGTATTCTTTACTGCCTCCCACAGAGTCAAATATGATAGACTTGAGAAAATAGAACCAGAAAAAGTTTTTTGAAAAAATTTCACATGAAAGAAATTTTAAAAGAAGACAAGATCAGGTTATGAGTCCCTCAGTAGTCAAATAGATTCATAATCACGTCTATTTAGAAATTCCCCCTAACGACCCAGAGTTCACTTCACTCATGCCTGTCCAACCTATGTACTCTATTCTATTACCTACCATAAATTTGCGACACAGGATCCACTCAATGTGACCATTCTTGATTTTCCTTGACATTCTCAGATTATTCATAGAAGTCTTCTGGTTGTCCATCTGTCATCCATGACAGAGGTGTATTTTCTTTTCCTAGCGTACATTTCATTGATGATGACTTCTACTCTTGTTCTTCTCCAAAATTCTTCATTGGCTATAAGTTGCATTTTTCTTCATACTCATCATGTCCCTCTTCATTGTTCTCTATGATATTCATTTTTAATTCTTCAGAGACTTGTCACCATTGAGCAATACAGATAGAATTTTGTTATTAAAAATATGGACCTTTGTTTCCACAATTCCTTTGGCGTCATCAAAGAAGCTTTGGAATTTCCTAAAGCATTCCAACTCCCTCTCCTTATTTTATTCAATCCTGGACCAAACTTAGGGTTCATCTCCACTCTTCCCTAGATAACCTTACTGATGAACAGATGAGCTGTATGTGTAGTCCATGCAAGCGAACTAAATGAATCGACAATGTAATAGACATTCTTCATCCCCTTAGTCAAGTCCACCTCTTTGGGACATTAACACATCTTAGATTTCTACAGTTTCTGTAGCTTGATGTAACTAGTACAATATCATTTACAATCTGAAGTAACCATAGAGAATTACTCTTCCTCCTGGACTTTCTGTTAGATCTCCTCTAGTAATATGAACATGCATCTCCCTGTTTAATTCCCTGACTAATGTTTATAATTAGTAGGTCATTAAAGAGACTATTTTTGTGGTTATGTCATAAACATAAACACACACATACACACACACACACACACACACACACACACGAAGCAAGGAATAAACAAGACTTTAAAAAACGAAGAGAATTCACCTGGTATGCAATACCTTTCATAGTTTGACCCAACTAATATTTCTAAAATTATCTTCCATCATTTCAACTGTCCCTTGAATGTGACATGTTAACAAGGGTGTGCTGATAAATATTTAACATCTAGCTCTCTGATGTGATGAGGAATATATTTATGACTCATTTTTAAGTTTAACCTATATTAGTAATTTTTTCATCACTCTCTTTAGTCTAGGTAAACAAAGTTTAAAAAATCAGACTTTAATTTCTAATGTGTGTCAGTATCCAAGGTATAAATCCCACTCTGAAAATTTAACAATTGGCTCCAGTACATACTACATATTTATTTCTTTTTCCATATCCTTGACTCGACCATTCACCTGTATGGAAGGAGCCCTCCCCTTTTTCCTCTGACTCTCTACTTGAAGCCATACTTAAGCATTGTAGCACAATATCCTCTCCCTTCTTTTATAGGACTCAATGTTTGGGTCATTTATTTAGATCCTATCACCTAGTGCCTGGTAGGCTTTTTTCTCTTATCTTGTAACATTTTACTCATATTACCAATCAATGTTGCATACATGAACTTCTTGTCCACTCAACTATTCTTTGAGTACAGAGATAGATCATAGAATATTCCTTTGCATCTTCTGCAAATCAAGAATGCTGCACTATAACAGTATTCAGTTAATCATTCCTAAATAAATGCATAAATTAATAGATTCTTCTTTATTTTTACTTATTTGATCAGGGACTAATATATGTGTATCCTTAAATACCCAAGGTCTGGCATATTTTGTTTTTGGACTGTATCTATGCTTTAATTGGTCTTGGGAACTCTTGGTGAGAAAATGCAATTTACCAGTTTGGTTAGTACTTCCTCTGAAACTTAGAGTCTTACAGACTTACCTGAGGTACTGAGAATTTAATGGCTTGCCCAGGTCATATAGTTAGTATACATCAAAGAAAAGACTTGAATATAGGTTTTCCTGTTTCCAAGGTTAGCTCCCTACCTACAATACTACGCTGCCCCTCATCTGGCCCGCAGTAGTTATTTAATAAATGTTTTTATGGCATAGAATGTAAACTTTATTCAACTCTATATTTCTATAGTATTCTATAGCTTGATGCATTTAGCACACATTTGTATTGATTACTTTAGTATTACCAAAGCCAAGAGGACACTGGAAATCCTAATGTCAGTCATTGCTTTGTGGGTTATAGGTATTTATTTTTGAATACATCATAGATTTCAAATGCATCTAGTTAAATTTCTCCATTTCAAAAAAAATGAGGAACCTATAATTCAAAGAATTTAAATTACTTATCTAAGGCAACATAGACATTAAGAGGCAGGATTTGAACCAAGGTCCTTTGAATGCAAATCCAATATTTTTATCAATATGTTGGGCCCTCAGAGAAAAATATAGCTGTTGAAGAAATAAAAGTTCCAATTGAGCATGGACAGAACTAAGGGAGATAAGTACTATATGGAAACTGTGAATCAGCTTTCCTTAGACAAGAGAATTCCATAATGAAATTGTTGTTGCATTTATTTTTATTATCTCCCTCAATCTTCACAACTCTGTGGTAAATATAGAAGGTATTTTTATTCCTATTGTACAGATTAAAAAACTAAGGTTCAGATGTTCTGAATCTTGGAGATCATATATTCAGTTAATGGCAAAGTCTGAGGCTTGAACAAAGGTCTTCTGATTCTTAGGTCAGACCCTTTCCACAGTGCCCCTACCCTCTCCAAGAGCTATGATTTTCTTAGGCTTAAAGTCCCATTTGCTAAATAAATACAACCCATCTCCTCTCAAAAGTCATGAAAAAATGGAAAAGCAAGGGAAGACTCAGGATCACAATTATTAATTAGTCCCAGTAAAAATTACAGGACTGATCATTGTATGTATTGCTTCCAAAGTATAGAGAATGAAAAGGAAGCCAGAAAACCCCAAAGCAATTGGTTAACATAGAAATGGTCCAAAAGTACATAATATTTGATAACACTTGATATCAAGGGATGCATTTGCAGGGTAGGCAAGGAGAATTAGAGGAGCTATTCCCATTCACAATAATAGGATTTGCACACCCAGTGCTAAAAGCATAACCTTAAGGAGGTGATTTTCTTTTCCCCTTTATTCCTGTGCATAACTCCCATTAATGTTAATATGCACCTATCAAGGGGAAATATACCCCTGAGCATCCCAAATAGACTCAACAATATATTTAATTTAGACAAGTAGTATAGTTACTGAATATTAAATCAATATCTATTGGTTATTAAAACATTTTATTCAGGCTTGACATTTATAGGTTTCTAGTGGCATTTTTCTTAATATATATTATTTGAAAATCTGAGTAAGTGAGCACATACTTTAGAAACTTGTCCTGAGAAGGACACTTACTACCGAATGTTATCTCTGGATAACAGTTAGATTTTTTTAAGCCTCATAATTTCATTGTGTAGTGATTCCTAGTACAGAAACTCACTCTATATTGGAGATCATTTACTGGTCTTAGAATATTGCATGGGGCACAGAAGGTTAAATGACATCCATTTTTAAGGAAAGGGGTTTGTGACAAAAGCTAAACTTGAATCCTGGTCTTCCTAACTCCAGGTTTGACCTCCTATTCAATATGCCTCTCAGGTTTGTTAGGGGATAGTGGAATCTTTAACTTGGGATGATATATGGTACTATTACTTATAAAAATGGCAATTTTTTTTCTCAATAGCGATTTTATTTTTAGAGCTAGAAATTAATAAAAATAGCAACATAAACTTTCAAACGTAGACTCTTTGATCTATATGAACATAAAAAGTAGCAAGTCAACAATAAAAGACACCTGCTGACCCATTTAGGAACTTTACAAAGTATGCCTCCTAAGTTCAAAGCTCATTTAAATTATAAAATATCAAAGATGTATGGGAGGTTATCCAATCAGACCCTAACCAAAGCGTGAATCTCCTCTACAATATTTCTGACCTATAGTTATCCTATCTCTGCTTCAAGACCTTTAGTGAAAGGCAATTTACTACATATTGAGGTAGGCAATTGTATTTTTGGAAAAATCAAATTATTAGAAACCTTTTCTTCTGTTAATAAGCATCCAGGGAGTTTCTAGGACCATTGATGGTTCTACTTCAATCCTAGAGGACAAAACAGAAAAAAACAAACAATCTAAGCCTTGTCACACATGACCATTTTTATTTTTTTATAGATTTAAGGATATTTATTATATCTTTTCTAAGTCTTCTCTTTTCCATACTAAATTATTCTAGCTTTATCAAATAATTCTTGGCCAACATGGTTTTGAATCCCTTTACCATGCCAATCAACCAGATCATGGGACATATTTATCTTGTCAATAGGAAGCAGTATGATGTAGTAGAAAGACACTTTATTTGGATTTAGGAGTAGCTGGCTTTAAGTACTACCTCTGATATTTAACTAACCATGGGACAGTTACTTAATTTCTCTAATCCAGAGTTTCCTCATCTGGGATATAAAGAAAATATTTGTGCTGCCTAATTCATAGAATTGTTCTGAGGGGAGTTCTTTTAAAATCTTAGGCTACATAAATTCCTACTACTTCCTAAAAGGTAGCACCTGAAACTTGACACAATATTCAAGATGTTACAGTATAGAATCATAGATATACAATTGGAAGGGGCCTTAGACAGTATTTAGTCCAAGTATCTCAAGTTACTCCTTAAACTGGAGTTCAGAGAAGTTATGACTTTCCCAAGATCAAAAAGGTTGTAAATGAAAAGTAGGATTTGAAATTAGGTCCTCCAACTCCAGAGCCAGTACTCTTTCTACTATGTCACTCTGATTAGAACAGATGACAGTGAGACTATAAAAATTCCTTTCTTTGGACACTATGTTTTCTTTACAGGCTGTATGAATATTATTACTTTTATTTTAGAGAAAAGAAAGCTGAGGATTAGAAACTTTTATCATGGTCCCAGAGTTAATGGTTATATAAATAGTAGACAGACTACCTAATGATGAAATTTCATTTGACCATAGCAATAGAGGAAACAAAGATAACTTTATAATGGCTTTTAATCCTGTGCATTTTGCCTTCCACTTTTGTCACAGCAATAGCAGAGTGGTAGGAAAGGGTGCTAAGAATCACAACCTTAGACCATCAAAAAATTTCAAATTAACTGTGATTACTTAAAATATGATAGGTAGCTAGATAGCAGTGGACAAACTTCACTGGAGTCAAGAAGACTCATCTTCATGAGTTCAAATCCAGCCTCAGACACTTATTAGCTGTCTTGCACAAGTCACTTAATTCTGTTTGCTTTAGTTCTTCATCTTTATAATGAACTAGAGAAGGAAATGGCAAACAATTCTAGTATCTTTGCCAAGAAAACCCCAGATGGGGTCATGAAGAGTCAGACAAGACTGAAATGACCAAACAAGAATAATGAATGTGAGACCATTATTGAATGACCAAGAAATAGACACATGGCTAGAGGAGCTACATCATATCAATGTAGGTATCCTCATTATAAATGATACTTGAAGGAAGTTGTAGCTAAAAGTAAGAATAATTCTCAGGTACACATTGGAAAGGCAAAGAAAAGAGTTGGTAGAGTAGTTTTATCATATACCAAAAGATTATCATGGTTATTATTTCATAGTACATTTGGGCATCATATATTGCAGTACTAAAGACAAGATTTTGTACAAAGTTCACCATGAAAATGATTAAAGAATTTGAAAAACATTTGTTGCTGAGGATAAAATGTTAAAGCAGTTATATAAAGAACTTATTAAGCCCTTTCAAACTAAGTCAACATATATCTGATAATTTATGACTTGGATACAAAGATGAGAAAAGGTGAAGTTCTGGAATATAAGGGGAAATATGGTTCAGGAAAAATAAGAAAAAGGCCAGAAACTTATAGATTCTACAGAAACCTAACACATACCATAACTACTTTCCTGGTGAGCACTATATAACATCATAAACGATAAAGGACCACATTTTAGCATTATGGTCATGACCATTATCCCTGAGTCAGCAGTCTATGCACAGTCAAGCCAGATCTTAGACATGACCAGAATTTATAATTAAGAAGAAGAAGGAATAATGATAAGAAAAAAGTTATATTATAAACAATAGAAATTATTCACTTTGAATTATTTTTTCAGGTTATAGAAAATCAAAAATTGGTAATAGATGATATAAACATCAACATTGACTCTTATAATTCCTTCCAGAAATTTAACCTACATAAATTATTTGCCACAACAAGGAGGTGGAGAAGTCAAATAGTACCTTGCTTGGTAAACATTTGGTTTATTTGCCAAACAGAAAGATATAGCTGCCAAAAGCAATGCTGGGTTGGACTAGCAACTCACTTCTAAAATCTTACAAAGAAGAATAATGGATGATCCTCAATAGTATCCACTCAAAAAGCAGAGAGAGGCAATGAATAGAAAATCCAATTTAAAGAAAGCTTGAGAAGGTATCCAACTAAGCAAAGTCATCTCAAGGGCATTCAAGAATAAAAATGGAAAAAGAACTACAAACAAAAGAAAAATGGAAAAGATGTACAAAAATCATTTTATCAAACTATTTTCTTCATCCAAAACGATAGAAAACCACCCTACTTGGAGCATGACATCATAAGTCCCTAAGGTGTTTATAGAGAGATAGTAGTTGCATTAAAGTGAACTACTGGAACAAGTATACATAGAAAAGAATCCTGATGGAGGCAATATAATTGTGAGGGCAGTGATAAATAAATATACTATGTATCTAAGTAAAGGCAAGATAGCAAAGGGATAGAAATAAATCCTGTACTTTATTAATACCAAGGAATGAAAACTACATCACTAATTACAGACCTATTCCTTCTCTCCCATCTTTACAAAATTATGATCAGGGTCATCAGTGAACAAATTGAGGACATCATTGATGAGGCTATTAGTAAGGAGCAAGCAGGCTTGCAAATGATATTCAACAATGCACCCCATATTTATTTTCTCACAATTAATTTAAAGTTGTTAAAAATCAAAGATCCCTGTAAGCTTATTGCTTGCTGATTAAGAAAAAATATATATATTCTATTAGGTAGAACAAAATACCACCATAGAGACTCTTTTTTCAATAGGGGTTTTCCCATCCATATATCATAATTATTCAGTGTTCCTGGGAAGATGTAAAACACAAAATTACTGCTCAATTACCCTCTGATAACATGCATCAGGCAAAGCATATACATATATATGTGTGTGTGTGTGTACATATTTATAGACATGCATTTGAGAGAAAGAGAGAGGAAGGTGGCATTTATATATATATATATATATATATATATATATATATATATATATATATATATACCTTGCCTGATGCTATCAGAGGGTAATAGATATGTATATGTATATACACACATGTATTTTATATGTGAACATACATATATATTTGTATATTACATATACATATCTATTACCCTCTGATACACACATACACACACATACAAACACATGCTCTTTGGGCTAAAGCATGACCACCTCTCACCAACCTAAGAAAACCTTTCCTCAAGGATACTATAGATAGGCAGATAGAGATAGATAGATAGATAGATAGATAGATAGATAGATAGATAGATAGATAGATAGATAGATAGATAGATAGATAGATGGATAGAAGATATAGATATATTACACATACACATGCAGAGTATGGAGATAATTTCAGAAAGCATGCACTGTGTTAGTGAGAGGAACCAGCAAAGGTATTCTGCAGAAGATGGTATTTGTACTAAGTGTTGAAGGAAAGCAGGACAACTAGGAGTCAGAAATGAGAAAAGAAAACATTCTGATCATGGAGTATCATGCATGAGGAACAGCAAATAGACAAGTTTAGTATGTTTGAGATGACAGTGTTTGGAAGTGAATAAAGTGTAGAAACGTTGTATACATGCATGTATATATATATACATATAAGTGAATATGTGTGTGCATATATGCATATATAGATATGTGGGTTGTGTGTATTATATATTATAAATATTATGTATTTTATGTATAATAAATGTCAAGGACTAGAAATATAGGAAAGTACCAAGTTGCAAGAAATTTTAAAAACCAGAAAATTTTATAATGGATCCTAGAGATAATGGGAAATCACTGCAATTTATTGTGTTGAGGGTTGAGAGATGATGTAGTCAGACTTCTATTTTAGGAAAGTAAGTTTGGCAGGTAAGTGGACGAAGAATTAAAGTGAAGAATTACTTGAGACAAAGAAACATATTTGGAATTCATTGCAATGATGAAATGATGATGGTCTTTATGAGAATATAGTGGCTTTTGTATTGAGGAAGTAGAAGCATCAAGGGTGAACTTTTTTTTTTCCATTTGGGTCCCAAATGTAAATAAGGAGATGGAAGGATAGCTACCTAGATGGGGATAGGAAGGATTTTTTTCTTTTCCCCTCTTCCTTTTTTGCTTCCTTTATTCTTTCCAAGATTTGGGAGACCTGTTCATATTTGTAAGAGTATGTAGAATGGAAAAAGGAGCAATGAATGGTCTCAAATGATCTTCCTTTTGACTTTCCTGAAATCAACATCATCCAAGGGGAGTTGCCTCAATTACTCTTTTCTCTAGCTCAAAATTTAATAGCAATAAGCCCTTCAATTAAGCAAATATTTATTAAATACCTATCACATGTGAGGGACTATGCTAAAAGCTAGGGATGAAAAACATAAATGAAAGAATCACTGCTCTCAAGGAACTTACATTTAATATGGGAAAACATCATATACGTATATAAGTAAATTAATAAATAATTTGGGTAACTTGAGAGCAATACAGATAGGAAGACCACTGTAGGTATCTTCCTCTTACTCATTGTATTGAGCACACTACCTTATGCATATTAAATAATTAATGAATATCTCTGTCCTTTGATAAAATACTTCTTTCTCTATTATTAGAATTTATAAAGAACATTAAAATATGGAACACTCTTTGCTACTTTTATTTCTAAATAAAGTGTTACAATTGTTCCACCAAACATGGCAAAAAGAAAGAGAATGGGACCAGAAAATATAGGTTTTAATTTTGATTTGTTAAAATATAATCCTGACCTCCAGGAATTGATGCAGAGCGAAAAGAGCAGAGCCAGAAGAACATTGTACACAGGAACCAATACAGTGTGGTAAAATCGAATGTAATGGACTTCTGTACCAGCAGCAATACAATGACCCAGGAAAATTCTGAGGGATTTATGGAAAAGAACACTACCCGCATTCAGAGGAAGAACTACAGGAGTGGAAACAGAAGAAAAACAACTGCTTGAACACATAGGTTGAGGTGGACATGATTGGGTATGTGGACTCGAAACTACCACAGTAATGTAACTATCAACAATTTGGAAATAGGTCTTGATGAATGACACATGTTAAAACCAGTGGAAATACACATATGCCATGGGGGGGAGGGGGAAGTCAGGGGGTGAAGGGGAAAGTAAGAGCATGAATTATGTAACCATGTTAACTTTTCAAAAAAATAAATATTAATAAATGCTTAAAAATATAATCCTGAAAGCAGAGAAAGTTTCATTTTTGTGTGTGTGTGTATATTCTCTAGCATCTACCACAGCTCTTGGCACATAGTAGTTGCTTAACAAATACTTGTTGATTGATTAATTGGCTTTTCCTTTATCTAAACCTTGGACAAATATTTTCTCTAGATCTCAGTTTCCTAATCTGTAAAATAAAAGGATTTGACTAATTCATCTCTAAGCCCTCTTCCAGCTCTGAAATTCTTTGATTTTCCTCCTCAGGTTCATTTTCATACAAGATATTCTAATTGTATTTTGGAATCTTACTATTTTCAGTTTGTGACAGAGTTTGGCTTAACCACAGTATCCTAGATTCAACACCACCCACCGCTTCTATCCATTTCGTACTGTCAGAGGCACATCAAGCAGCCTCTGAGTGTAATCACATCAAAATCGATTTTCATGGCTGAGAGAAAAATAATGGAAATTTCTCTAATGTAGAAAATGCATGTGTTCCTTTTGGTTAACCAAAATAGACTATACATCAAGCCTGTCAAAATTAAGTTTTCTTGATTCAGTGCTCTTCCACAGACTTGTATACAAATTACAAAGGCTTGTGGTGAAAGGCCGTAATGTAATCTTCCTGTCTTCTCCAGGGCTATTGCTACATGCCCTTCACAAAATGCACAATCTCAAAAAGTTGCCAAGCTCTAGGTCTAGTCTTCAGTCAGCATACTTAAGAAAATTGCTAGGTGTGATGATAATCCTTTAAATTTTTTTTAAAGTAAGTCAGCAAATCATTCTCAACTTGATGTAACAAAATACAAGATCTTAGAGGGATAGTTTTAGAGTTGGAAACTATCTTGGAAGTCACCTAGTCTTATTCCTTAATTAAATATGAGGAAATGACAACACATGATGATAACAATTGCTTTAGAAAGAAATTCAAAGGACCGTCTTTTCAAATTTTCAAAATTATACTCTTTCTATTGGTCTCCAAAGGATGAGACTCTCCAATATGAACTTTCATTTGAGGAATGCATTCTAGCTAATCAAACTTTGATTTTGCTTTGAATTTCAGTAGGCTCATTTTAAAAAAGGTATTCTTATAGGGGATACTCAATTAGAGTATTTAGATATTTGGAAGAGGGGAAGTAGTATAGATGCAATCCTTAGTCTGTTCTGTAAAGTCATAACAAAGGTGACATTTGTGTACTTCTCTGGAAGCATAATTTTTGTCACTCTTTGATTGAATTATTCAAACTGTTAGTGTAGATCTATAGAGGTCAATGACCTGAATCAATGGAGAAATGTGAAGAACCCTTTAGAGGGTAAGAAGATGGGTTGTATCCTCACTTTCCACAATAGTCAATTGTGGGTTTTGCCTCAAAACAACCACAGCTACCTTTATTCCCCTAAAACTCGTCCAGTACAGGTCCTTCTCCACCATGACAACTTCCAACCTCGACCTTCTGAACTGTTCATGGGTCACCTTTTGACTGTGACTGGCACCTTTCAATAGGATGGTCTCTGTACTAAAGGCCACTGACAAGAGTATATAAGCCCTTCTCATCATCCCTTTGCATTTTGGGTAGAACAGAGTAAATTTCACAGAGTGGGGTTCTGGATGGACTTTGATCACCTTAGATCTTATTATATTATCATTTCCTCTAAATCTATCCTCTTCCAAACCTTCCTCACTCTTTCACCAGTACTGTCCTCCTACTAGTCCCTCATCCTTGATGGCATCTATGACAACTCAGTCTCCTTTATCCCATATACCCAATAAGTTGACAAATATAGTTAATACTTCTATTTATTTCATATCTCCCTTTTTTCTACTCATATAGCCAAGTCTCTAATGAAAGACAAACTTAGGTTTGCCTAGAAAACTACTGTATGGATAACTTACACAAGGCAAGCACTCAAATGGAGGTCAGAAGAACTGATACAAGGATACTCTCAAGGTCTCTTAGAAGAACTTTAGAACCAACTGAAGACATTAGAGATACAAGCATAGGACAATCAAACATGGCATAGAAGTCACTGTAATCTATAAGCAAAGCAGAATTGTAGTGTCTGGAGCGTCTGGAAAGAAATATGAGATGTGCTAATTTAGAGATATCTCTAACCCAAATACTCACACAGCCTATTTGTATCCAACTTGTCTAGCTCATATTGGTCTGACAAGGGAGTCAGACACACTGGTATTCTTCAAGTACTAAGGACAGAAACAATAAGCCTCCTCCATCTCTCACTTTCACTAATGCAAGAATCACCTAACTGATCCTTCTCTCTCATTTGTCCTTTCTCCTACTCAACCTCCTTGCAGTTGCCATGCCAAAAATGCAGTTCTGACCATGTCATCCTGTACTCAATAACAATGAACTCTGTAGCTCCCTATTGTCTCTAAAATAAATATTAATTCATCTATGTAGCATTCCTTTTTATGCTTTTTATCAACTTTATAATGTATATAATTTTAGGACAGTATGAACTATAATTTACATGTAAGTTCATTTACACAAACTAAGGATGAATGCTTCAAAAGTTTTACTGATGGAATACTCAAATGAAAACGTTTAGAGAGCATTGGTCTAGGCTAAGCCATTTACAATTCAATAGACAAAAAAAATGTCCACAATCTCTTTAGCCATAAAACTCTGTGCTTAATGCAATCTTCAAATAACATTAACATTTTCATTATCAAGAATAGGAGTCAGACCTGATGTGGTTTCAAATAGCTAAGGATTAATAAATGAGCCAGTTTTCCATTAGAGCAGTAATTTTTAAATGGCCATTAATCAATGGACCAATCAACAAACATTTATTAAGTACCTATTATATGCTAAGTACTGGAGTAGGAGCTGGGGATACAAATACTAAGAATGAAAAACCAATACAAAAGTAAAATAGAATAAATATAAAGAGAACTAATACAAATAAAGATAAAGTAGTTGAATATAAGGTGGTTCTGAGGGTCAAGCACTGGAAGTTGGGAGAATCTGGAAAACTTCATATAGAAAGTGATGCTTGAACTGAATTTTGAAACCAGAGAAGGATTCTATGAGACAGAGATGAGCAGAGTACATTATGGGTATGAAGGGGTACCATTAAGAGGAATGGCGATGAAAGACATATAATTTATGAAAAGCAGAGAAGTACCATTTGGCAAGATCACAAAATAAAGAATGGGGAGTAATGTACAGTGAAGCTAGAAAGATACCTTGGATCTAAGCCGTGAAGGAATTTATATCTTAGCAGTATTTATATTTTAGCCTAGAGGCAATAGGGCAGCTAGGTGGCATAGCAGATAGAATGCTGGGCCTGAAGTCAAGAAGAATCTTCTTCATGATTCAAATCTAGCTTCAGAAAATTACAAAATTTACCTCAATTTCCTCCTCTATAAAATAACAAACCAGTCCAGTATCTTTGCCAATAAAACCCCAAGAGGGGTCACAAAGAGTCACACATGACTGAAATGAATGAACAATTACAAAAAGAAGCAATAAGGAGTCATTGACATTTATTCAGTAGAGGAGAACATAATCAAATCAATGATTTTTTTGAAAAGTGTTAACACTTTGGCAGCTGTGTGAAAGATGGGCTGGAGTAGTAAGATACTTGAGGCAGAGATCAATTAGGAAACTATTACAATAACAAAGGCAAAAACTTCAGCAAAGTTTCAGGATATGAAATAATCTACATAAATCATCAGCACTTCTACATATTACCACAAATCCAGCAGCAAGAGACAGAAAAAGAAATCCCACTTGAATTAATGATAGATTATACAAAATATTTCAAGTCTACCTTCCAAGACAAACCCAGGAACCATATGAACTTAATTATAAAACATATTTAACACAAATGAAGTCAGATCTAAACAACTAAAAAAAATATTAATTGCTGATGGGTAGGCCCAGCAAATGTAATAAAGATGACAATTTTACCTAATCTACTTATTCAGTGCCATAGCAATCAAGCTGCCTATAAGTATTTTATAAGGCTAGGAAAAATAATAACTAAATTCGTCTGGAAGAAAAGATCAAGAATATCAAAGGAATCAATGAAAAAAATGTGAAGGAAGATGGCCTAGGAGTACCAGATCTCAAATTATATTACAAAGTAGGAATCCTCAAAACAGCCTGGTACTGGCTAAGAAATAGAGTGGTGAATTAGTAGAATAGATTATGAACAGAAAACCTAGTAATAAACAACCATAGCAATTTAGTGTCTGATAAATCAAAAGATGCTTTGGGGAGATGAATTCACTATTTGACAAAAAAAAGTTAGAAAAACTGGAAAATGGTATGACAGTAACCAGGAAGAGACCAACTTCTCATTCCATAGACCAAGATAAGGTCAACATGGTATATGATTTAATCATAAGGGGTGATGTTGTGTGAAAATTAGGGGAGCATGGAATATTTTACCTTTCAGATCTATAGAGAATGGAAGAATTTAGGATCAAACAAGAGATAAGAGTACATTATAAAATGTAAATTGAATAATTTTATTAAATTTTGAAAGTTTTTATACAAATAAAATAAATGCAACGAATATTTGAAGGAAAGCAGAAAGTTAGGGAGGAATTATAGCAAATATTTCTCATAAAGGTCTAATGTCTGAAATATAGAGAGAACTAATTCAAATTTGTAAAAATTAAAAGTCATTTTCCAATGGATAAATGGTCAGAGGATATGAACAGGAAGTTTTCAGATTAAAAAATCAGAAACATCTATAGTCATATGAAAAATGCTCTTAATCACTCTTGATTGGAGAAATACAAATTTAAACAACTCTAAGGCACCATTTCATACCTATTAGATTGATTGACATGACAGAAAATGAAAATGATAAATGTTGGAGGGGATTTGGGAAAATAGGGACATGAATACACTGTTGATGGAGTTGTGATCTGATCTAATTATTATGTAGAGCAATTTGGACCTATGCTGTAAGGACTCTAAAATCATGCATACCTTTGGTCAATTAATACCATTACTATGTCTGTATTCCGAAGAGTTGAAAAAGGGAAAATTATTTCTTTGTTCAAAAATAATTATTGTAATTTTGTGGTGACAAAGATTTGGAAACTGAAGAGTTGTATACCAATTGGGGAATGACTGAACAAGTTGTTGTATATGATGGTAAGGGAATATTATTGTGCTCTAAAAATGACAAAAAGGATGCTTTCAGAAAAATTTGGATGTATATGAACTGATACAAAGTGAAATTAGCAGAACCAGAATATTATGAAGTGATATCTATATTTTTGGTGAACAACTGTGAATGACAGTTATTCTTAGCTATGCAGTGATTCAAGGCAATCCCAGAAACTCAAAAAATGCCATCTGCACTCCATAAAGCTTTTAAAATTAATGTTAAAAATTTTATAATTTTTTTGGCAAAAGAAATCATCATTGGGTAAAAATTGCTGAGACAACCAGTAACTGCTTTAGAAAAAAGACAGCTATGTATAGACTAATATCTTACATCCTTTACTCAGATCAAAGTGAATACATGATTTAGACATAAAAGGGGTGGATTAACAAGGAACATATAATTTATTTGATTTGTGGACAGTAGAGGAATTTATGAATCACCAAGAGATAGAGAACATTATGAAATGTAAAGAGGATAATTTTGAGTACTTTAAATTAAAAAAATATTTGTCCAAAAAAAACAAATGTTGCCAAGGTTGGAAGGAGGCAGAAAGTTGGCAAAAAAAAAATTATGAACTGCCTCTTAGGTAGAGGTTTTATATCTAAATATACAGAGATCTTTGTAAAATTTGTAAGAATCAGAGCCACTCTTCTCCTCCCCAAATGATAAATGGGCAAAAGATGTGAACAATTTTTGGTGAATAAATCAAAGCCATATATAGGAAAATGAAAACAAAAATTCTCTATATAATTATGATTAGGCAAATGCAAACAAAAACAATTCTGAGACATCATTTCACACCCACTTAACTAGATGGGCTAAAATGACAATAGAGCAAAATAACAAATGTTGGAGGGGCTGTTGTAAATAGAGACAATAATGTACTGTTGATGAAGTTGTGAACTGATCCAAATATTTTGGAGAGCAATTCAGAATTACACCCAGAGAATTATAAAGTTGCATATGTCCTTTGACCTAGCAATACCATTGTAGATCAGGAAAAAAAAAGAGAACTCACATGTTTCAAGATATTTATAGCTGCTCTCTTCATGGTGGAAAAGAAATGGAAATTGAAGGGATGTCCATCAACTGGGGAATGACTAAACAAATTGTAGCATTTGATTGTGATAGAATACTACTGCACCATAATGAATAGGCTAATTAAAAAACAAGCAAACTTGGAAAGAACTATCTGTGACAATGAACAGTGAAATGAGTAGAATCAAAAGAACATTATACACAGCTACAGAATTAATATTGTAAGAATAAATTGTGAATCTTATCTTCAGATAGTGAACTGAAAGATGAAATAATAAACATAGTTTCTATCAACATGTTCGTCTCTCAGATGATATCTCTTGTGATGAAAGGAAGGTATGGAGGAGCTGGGGTATTTGTTGATGGGATTTATTATGTAGATATGAAAAAGCAAGCTAAACAGAGAAGAGATTTCTGATTTCATTTATGTACAATATTCTTTTTCTTTGTATATGAAAATGCTTATTTTATTATTTTTTAATTTGAGATAAAAAAGAGAAAAAAATGTTTTACATGTAATTGAAGAAAAAATAAAATAGTATTAAAAATAACAAAGAGAAGTTGTGGTGAGGACCTTGTAAGCTTAAAAATTAATATACAATAACTCCAAGTATAATATTTTATAAGATTTATTAATAATCACTTGAAATAAATGAATAAAAAAAAGTAAAAGCCTGAGTAAAGCCAGCTTTCCCAGTTGTGAACTTGGGAGAAGAGAGCAAGAAGGCAGTGTTACACACAACTTATTTTCAAAACATGAGGACACAACTTGGAGACAAAATAAAAACGAATTTTGGGACAAAAAAAGAATTCTGGGAGATGGAGTCTTTCAGGTACAACATTCTAATTACACATTCCCCCCAAGTTCCTTTGGGAGACTCGTCTCCCCCATGGATCATGAAAACATAACTAACTTAGAACTTTAACTAGAGATATATACAATATTACAGTTTTTAAAGGAAAATTACAATAATTTGGGGATAAAAAGGAAACAAAAGAGAAAAAGAACAAAACCAGTGATTGATAAACAATTTGGGGGCAGTCCCCTTTGGCATAAGAGTGTACATTTGAAAGAAATGTATTCAACCCACCACAGTCAATTCACCACATCCTAAAATTGACTCTGAATCTTTTGGTTCAGTGTATGGTTTCTTCAGGCATGTTCAGGGCTCCTTCTCAAAATAGTTCACTTTCTGGATTTAGAGACATAGCAAGTTCCTTATCCTAAAATTACTCTCAAAAGAATTTAAACTTTGCATTATAGGATAATAGTACATTGCCCCCTGAGGAGGATATTGACAAACACAGGCATCACTCAGGGATGCATGGCTGAGTTATGAGGCACATGAATGAATTGGCAAAAAAAGGGAAAAAAACATTAAAAAATCCAAATAAAAGAGAAAAAATAACTTCTGAATGAAATATAAAATATTAAAGTCTTATGTCTAAAAAAACTAAGTAAAGGAAAAATAAACCTATAATAAGTCTTTGAATTAGGACCCAATTAAAGTGATTTATGTCCCATAAGTCTGTAGTATCAATTACGCACTTAGCCAATCAGCAGCCAGGACTATAGATAGTTTGCCACACTTTGAAAAACAGAAAAGGGACTAGATTTCACCAGTAAATGGGAAATAGCATTCCCTAGTCTGATTTTACCTTTTCTCTCAGGGATATAGGAGCCAGTATTGCAGTCAAAGTGAGGTACTTGATAGAATGTGGGACAGGGAAGACCTGCCTCTGATGAATATCAAACAGCTGCAACCTTGTACCTCAAACAATTTCAAATCATCTTGCCTTGGCTCAGAATCTTCTCAATCCCACTGGGATTGGTTAGTCTCTTTGACCTTGTGTTCAATTGGCACTATGCAGGTTAGCTTTTTGCTTCTTTGGCATTGTGCAGTGAGTCTTTTTGTATTCCCTTCTCCTGGAATCAGGCAGAATCATTAAACAAAGTCCCATAATTTTTAAACAATGAATGGTACATGTCCATAGTCTAAAGCTTTTGGGTATGCTAATGGACATTTTAAACTTACTGTATTGCAAAATCAAAAAACCTTAATACTGGTAATATGTGCTTCAAATACAGAAAAATGAGAGAAAAAAACCTCAAATACTATATTACACATACAAGGGAAAAATAATAAAAATATTTTAAAAATCAAAAATATATAGCTTACAATCAGTGACACACTGTCTCATCCAAGGAGAGGTAGAATATAAAGATTCCTCACCAAAAATAAGATCCATTTCCTTTTTAACTTGGCCATGATCCAGTGCGAGTGCTAATGACTTTCACAAAGTAACAGCTTTATAAGACAGTAGTACAGCAGGTAATGTACATTCAAAGAAATACCAAAATTCATAATAGTCCATCTAATGACAATAACAAACAAATCCACTATCATATAGGATTCACATGAGTCTCTATTTAGCTACTTGCTCTATGACATTTAAAAAACCTATGAACTCATGGATACTTGTCACAAGTTCTACAGATCTGACCAATATTTTAGCCTTGGCAAAGATATTTTTATCAAAATCTATTATTGCCATCATTCCAAAATTCGTCAGGAGAGCCTAGAAAAAAACACAAACCTCCATACTGCTGATGAAAATCTTTTGGGGTTTAAAACATCAGCAAGGACCTAGTTCATTCTTGTAGAGTAAGCTAGTAGAGTAAGCTGCAAAGTTAAAACTATAAAAATCTTCCAGAAGCCATTAGGCTACCTGGGTAATGCTCCCTCTTGAGAACCATCCAGAGGTACCATGCTCCCTAGGAAAACCTTCCCATCTCCTGGATGACATTATAACACATTTTAAGGTAACTAAGCCTCTTGGGAAACCTCCCTCCCCCTGTTATGAGACTGTAACAGTGTAAAAACTTGGCTTATTAAATTCTCCAAAGCTTACATACAGGTTGTAACTGGTTTTGATGAAGTCCATCCATCATCTATGTGACAATTAACAAAGACAAAAAGGTGCTAAAGGCTGTTAAGGCAACATGTGAACTCAACAATTCTGGTGACAAAGCTAACATCCAAAAAGACTTATGGTTTTGCTGGGTTTGTGCAAGGTTTTTATGGGCTTTCACAATGATATGTTCTTCAATACAGTCATAGGGGAAAGGTACAAATAAAAATAATGTAACAGAAAATATAGCTGATATCCAAAACACAATAGCTTAAAATGATTCAGTAAAACAGAATAGTATGATTAGATTAATATGTGAACTTAAAAACAAAATTAAATCTTAAAATAATCAACAAAATACAATAAGTATGATAGGATACAATTACTAAATTCAAAAGTCCTTTTTCCAGTTCCAATAGACTTCTTCACTGTTATGGAGGGGAAACAAAACTCAAAATGTTAACATCAATAAACTTCCAGATCTCTTTAAGATTCCTTCCCCTCCCTAGTATTATCATCCATTTAGATTCCTTTTGTCACACCTCATACATGCACTGGGCATAATGTGAAAAAATCCTATATTGGATGTGGTACAGAAACTGGGCAGGCCAAAATGACAAGAAGGTGTAAAATGACCCTCCCGTCCGAATCTTAAGATTATTCAAACTATCAACTGTGATGTATCCAAGCAGCACAAAAACCCTCATGAAGAGAAGTGAGAAAAAATGTCCTAAAGCTGTAAGCTCTGTGAGCTTGATAAGGGTCTCTGGAAATGGAAGCTCTTTGAGAGAGGCAGGAAACTGAGCATTGCTTGCAATCTCTACTTCCTGTCAGTAGGTGGCGCTAAGGATGGTAGTATGCACTGCTTAGGAGTAAAAGCCTCAAAAGGAATGTTTGGGAGAAAAGTTCTGTCCCTTCCCCCACACAGAGATAAAAGCAATAGTTCTGTGACAACTCAGTCCCTTTCCCCCACAGCTAGAAGCATGGAAGCCCTCGTAGGTTAGCCAGGCTGGGAAGCTAGATGGGGTTGGGTATGGGGTGGATAGCATGGATTGGGCTGCACCACACTGTATTCCCCTGCTTGAAAAGGGGCTAGCACAAGCTTGAGACCCACATTGGGCTGTGGAGGCTGTGGCAAGAAGGAATTTATACTTCACCCTCTGTAGAAAAAACAAAGGTGCTTTTAAATGGCTCTTGAAACCTTGGGCAATCAGGTGCTGACTGCAGTAGCTCTCAGAGAGCAGAAATGGCAAGGACCCCCAGACTAAGTCATATGAATGAAAGCAGCAGGCAGGCAGGAGGGGTAGCCAGCAAAAAATGGCAGGAGCAAACAACAAATGTGGCAGGAGAGAAAATCCTGCTTCCAAAATGTATCTACTCCCTATTCTTTTCTCAAAAAAAATTTCTTAAAAAAATTCTCTTCCTTCATGGTAACCATAAATGTAAGCTTCAAAAATCAACACACAATAACTCCAAGTATTATATTTTACAAGATTTATTAATAATCCCAAAGTAAAAGCCTTAGTAAAGTGGGAGAAGAGAGCAAGAGGGTGGATTTATACACAACTTATTTTCAAAACTTGAGGATGCAAGTTGGAGATGAAAGAAAATGGAATTTAGAGAGGAGAAAAAGAATTCTGGGAGATGGAGTCTTTAGGGTACAACATTCTAATTACACAACCTGAACTAAGGTAGTAATAGTATGATTATAGAGATAGGGTAGGGTACAAAAGATGTTGTGGGTATAGAATTGGTAAGATTTAGCAGATTATTGGACATGCTGAGTGATGGCAAGTGAGAGGTTAAGGATAAAGTCAAGCTTATGAATCTGTAAGACAGTCTTCAGCAAAAATAAGGAATGTTGAAAAAGGGGAAGACTTGGGAAGGGGGTGAGGATAATGAAATTTATTGTAGACATGGAGGAATACCCATTAGATAATTGATGATGCAGGACTAGATCCCAGGGGAGAGGCTGTGGATGGGTATATATGTCTATGAATTATCTGTACAAAGATTAAAATTAAATCTACAGAAGGTGATGAGGTCACCAACAGAATGTATAGGGAGACATGAGAAGAAAGTTGATGGCAGATCCTAGAAGCATCCACAACTAGGGGGCACAATGTCGATGATGAGCCAGTAAAGAAGTAGCCAGGCTATGTGAAGAGAGAACAAGGAGAGAGAGGTCAGATATTTTGATTTGTCAACTAAGAGGTAATTGATAATTTTCTAGAGATCAGTTATCTATAGTTGAGTGATTAGGCTAAATCAGACTGCAAATAGTTGAAAAGGAAATGAGAGGAAAGGCAGAAGCAGGCAGTAAAAATTGCTTTTTCTGGAAATTTGGCTGAAAAGATAGGAGATATATGATGATAGTTTGAGGGGATGATATAGTGAAGGCTTTTTTTAAGGACACAGACTCTTAGACATGTTTAAAAGCAGTAGTGAAATAAATGGTAGATTTAAGAGGATGGAGTTTAAAGAAAAAGTAGAGGAAAGGCATCTCTAAGGTTTCAATCCTTTAGAAAAGATAGGAAGTAATACAATTAAGGGAATATGTATAGTGTTGGCTTTTCCAAAAAGAAGGGCCATTTCATTATCAGAGACTAGGGGGGAAGGGGAAAGAGTAGGGAAAATGGTCAAGAAGCTTTGAGACAGAAGAAGAGAGAGTACATGAAATATGGCCTCAATATTAAAAAAATAAAAAGCACAATCACCAGATGAGAAAGAGGAGAGAGGGGAAGGTGTTAGAGGTCTGAGAAGTTTGGAGAAGTCTCTGTGGAAAGCAAGTTAGGGAGTCAATTGTAGATGAAGAGAGAATTATTATATTAAGGGTCCAGTTGAAATGAATAAATTGAATTTATAGTGCACTCTATAAGTGTGCTTTTGTGAATTATTTCAGCTTTGTTCAGACAGACATAGAGGAGGGGATGGTGCAAGTAATCCAAGCTGGAGATTTGGCAAAAGTTGAGCAGGCATAGGAACAGAGGAGAAAGGGTTCTGAGATTAAAGGACAGTGAAGAATATTAATTGTCTTTATTAAAGGGATAAACTTTGAAAAGCAGGAAAGCAAAGTCAGATTAGGGATGATAGCCTGAAAAAATGCAGCAATAAAAGATTGGCTTTCTTAGTGAAGGCAAAAAAAATGATTATGTGTTAAGGGATAGGGAGAAATGAAATAATAGGTAATGGTCATAAGGGGAGTTTTTGATTAAAGAAATAAAACCTGTGAGTAATGTTAAGATCCAGAGTGTGACCATTCCTTTGTTGGCTGAGGTGAAATAAAGGAGTATTCCTATAGTTTAAGGAAATTAAGGCTTTAAGAGGATAGGGAATATGAGGAAACACCACTGTAGAGGCTGTCATCCCCTGTAAAAGGGCAGGAATTGGGAAGGAGAGAAAGATGGTTGACCAATTTTTTAAATCCTTCACAAAGAAGGGGAAATGATTTGGTGCTGGTCCATAGCATCCACCATAATTGGAGCAGCTGGAAATTTTTAATCTACTAGACTACAAAGAAGAAGAAGAAGCGGCTGAATGACAGTGAAAGGAAATTCTTGAAATAACAATAAGGAGAAATTGACTTGTCAGGATCAGTATGTACAATAGTAGCCATAAGAGATGAGGTTTTCAAAGCTAAAGAAGTGAAAATACAGCCAATTCTAGAAAGGATAGCTAAGGATTCAGTGATATGTGAAGGAAATTTGTTCTCAGTGAGTTCACGTAAATTATATGAATGTGAGAGAGTGCAAGAAGGAAACAATTTGTTCACTATGCAACAAGAATTTCAGAGAATACAGAGGAAGGGGTGGGCAGGGTTCAGCATGGGTCAGGTGGGGTTGAGAAAAATGGGCATGAAAAAGTGGAAAGCAGGATTTTCATTTAGTTTACTCCTTTGAACTCGGTAATTGTTTTATATAGGGAATGTTCTGTTTCAAAGGGACGATATTGCTTGACAAGGGCAAAAGGCGTAGGAATTAAGGCTGAAACTTACAGCATATCTGACTGTCTTTTGGGGTTATTCTCCTTAAATAATTCTATCATCTCTAAAGTTCCTCCAAGTTGTTACATCTGTGACCTAGGAAAATTTAAAATATAAGCTTCTTGAAGGCAGGGACTGTTTTATTTTTTGTCTGTGTACCTCTAGTTCCAGCACAATGACCAATAGCATTTAAAATGCTTATTGGGTAAAATATTTATGCATTGAAATAGATAGCTATCCCTTATTCACAGTTGTGAATAAAAGTTCTTAAAATCTTCAGGCCTAATAATTCCACCCATACTCAGCCCAACTTTAATTTAAGAAATTGAAGGTTTGAGTTTTTTGTTTTTTTTACTTTTTCAGATTATCCAGCTACCTTCTAAATCCAGATGGTTACTGTCTTCCTCATTCAAAAGAAATTCTCCCAACAGTAATATTTTAAAAAATCAATTCTGAGAGCTTTATAGTCAAGAACAACAATGAAAAATTGGTTTGCATGTTTAATAAAGAAAAACCTTGTTAAATGAGAGGTTGCTGTTTCAAACTTCTGGGGATTATTAATAAGGAATCCTGCTAACAAATATGAGAATATAATGATTATTTTCATTGGGGAACAAATTCAGCTTTAGTGATCCTCCCCAAATAAATTGGTTTTCAAAAGCAAAAATAATTCCCTTCCCTGTATGTTAGGGCCTTCCCACACTTGTATCTTTGCCGGGTAGGAAATCCACTCAAATCTGTGCACTGTAATTCCTCACAGAAAGATTTGGAGTACTAGAATTCTATTTGTCTAGTTACAGAAATATATATTCTATACTTTACATCTTAAAGCAAAGGAGGGGTTCAGGAGGGGAAGGCTTTATAAATTTCTAGAGTTCTTTAAAAAACTCCAAGGGGTATTGTTGTTTTAAGATTATTTTAACTTGTCAAATATAATTCTATCAAAAATCATGAATTTGGTTCCAGGTTAAGATGGCGGCAGAGTAAGAAGCAGCTCTTAACCTCTCCTGACCAAAACACACAAAACTCCTCAAGGGCACATAAAAACAAGTCCAGACGAATGGAGGAACCCCACAACAGGGCACAGCGTGGAAGGTACATGGAATCGGGGCATTTCCAAATTAATTTACCTATTTAGTGCCATACCTATCAAGCTACCCAAAAACTTCTTTACTGAATTAGAAAAAACTATAACAAATTTCATTTGGAATAACAAAAGATCAAGAATATCAAGGGAAATAATGAAAAAAAAAATGTGAAGGAAGGGGGCCTGGCAGTACCAGATATTAAACTATACTATAAAGCAGCAGTCATCAAAACAATATGGTACTGGCTAAGAGATAGAGAGGAGGATCAATGGAATAGACTGGGGATAAATGACATCAGCAAGACAGTGTATGATAAACCCAAAGAGCCCAACTTTTGGGACATGAATCCACTATTTGACAAAAACTGCTGGAAAATTTGGAAAACAATATGGGAGAGATGAGGTCTAGATCAACATCTTACACCCTACACCAAGATAAATTCAGAATGGGTGAACGACTTGACTATAAAGAGGGAAACTATAAACAAGTTAAGTGAACACAGAATAGCATACTTGTCAGATCTGTGGGAAAGGAAAGACTTTAAAACCAAGCAAGAGTTAGAGAAAATTACAAAATGTAAATTAAATGGTTTTGATTATATTAAACTAAAAAGTTTTTGTACAAACAAAAACAATGTAGTCAAATCAGAAGGGAAACAACAAATTAGGAAAAAATCTTTACAACGAAAAACTCTGACAGGGGTCTAATTACTCAAATATACAAGGAGTTAAAGCAATTGTATAAAAAATCAAGCCATTCCCCAATTGATAAATGGGCAAGAGACATGAATAGGCAATTTTCAGGTAAAGAAATCAAAAGTATCAATAAGCACATGAGAAAGTGTTCCAAATCTCTAATAATTAGAGAAATGCAAATCAAAACAACTCTTAGGTATCACCTCACACCTAGCAGATTGGCTAAAATGAAAGAAGGGGAGAGTAATGAATGTTGGAGGGGATGTGGCAAAATTGGGACATTGATGCATTGCTGGTGGAGCTGTGAACTGATCTAGCCATTCTGGCTGGCAATTTGGAATCATGCTCAAAGGGCTATAAAAGAATGCCTGCCCTTTGATCCAGCCATACCATTGTTGGGTTTGTACCCCAAAGAGATCATAGATAAACAGACTTGTACGAAAATATTTATAGCTGAGCTTTTTGTGGTGCCAACAAACTGGAAAAGGAGGGGATGTCCTTCAATTGGGGAATGGCTGAACAAACTGTGGTATATGCGGGTGATGGAATACTATTGTGCTAAAAGGAATAATAAACTGGAGGAGTTCCAGGCGAACTGGAGAGACCTCTAGGAACAGATGCAGAGCTAAAAGAGCAGAGCCATAAGAACATTGTACAGAGACTGATATACTATGGTAAAATTGAATGTAATGGACCTCTGTACCAGCAGCAATACAATGACCCAGGACAATTCTGAGGGATTTATGGTAAAGAACGCTGCCCACATTCAGAGGAAGGACTGCAGTAGAGGAAACATATAAGAAAAACAACTGCTTGAACACATGGGTCGGGGTGGACATGATTGAGGGTGTGGACTCGAAACTACCACACCAATGCAACTACCAACAATTTGGAAATAGGTCTTGATCAAGGACACATGACAAAACTAGTGGAAATATGCATCGGCCATGGGTGACGGGAGTGCGGGGGGTGAAGGGGAAAGTAGGAGCATGAATCATGTAACTATGTTAAAAACGAATATTAATAAATGTTTAAAAAAATCATGAATTTGACAACAATACAGTGGAAAAGGAAACTAAAGTACAATAAGTAACAAAACACTTAACATAATCAAAAGTATGCTTTCAACACCTTAATGAACCTCAATTTCAAGCATTCCATTTTCCAGATGTTGTGCCAAATGATGCCCACATTAATATAATTAATACTTAAATTGATCCACATGGATAAGAAGAAAGACTCAGCACAGGAAGATTTCTTACTTAAGTTACAAATTTTAAAGACATGAAGTTCCTCATCTGTCCAATGGGTTTTGGATAAAACAAAAATTTTGAGAAAATTATCTCACATAGTTGCTGCTTTTCCTAGGTAGTATACCAAAAAAATGATTCATCCTTATATATGGGTATTATAGGGAGTCATTCTATAATCTAGCCCATGAATATTGACCAAAATCTGATATAGAATGGCCCAATCTCATTTCCTTAACCTTTTTTTTAACTCAAATTTATCAATATAATATTTTATTCTTGATACAGTGATAACTTCATCATAACATTACTTGTTACACAAATTATGGTATATAGAGATTTAATCATTCCCCAGAGTTTAAAAATATTTTTTATTCACTCATTTATTGATTGACAAATCCTATTCAATGGACTATGCTAGTCACAAGGAGAGAGAGTATGATTTAAAAAAAGGTCTTCCCACCTTCAAAGAACTTAAGAGACTAGTAAAGATAAGACATAAAGTAGGATGTGACATACACATAATAGGAGTATCAAAATAAAAAAGATGAGATGAGGTAAAAAACACTTCTTGCTGGAAAGATTAAAGAAGGCTTGTTGGGGAAAAAGTAGCACTTGACTTGGGTCACAGAATGTAGAAAGAATGGCAGAGGGTGGGAAGGATGTCAACAGATAAAATTGAGGCAGTAGGCATTTGGGGACAAGTGAATATTGGCAAAGAGAGACATGGGGAAGAGAGAATTTCTTGAGGAAGATGACAACAAAATGCATTTGTGGGGTTTAGTTTGATATCTGTTATTTTATTGCTGTTGGAACTTGAAAAGCCTTCCACAGTTGCAGGTTAAGCCATCAACAAGTACTTGTTAAACATCTAATAATTACCAGGAATCAATAACATATAGTCTTGGAGAGTTGCTTGCAACAAAGAGGCTTATTTATTTAGTTTTCTTTTTTTCTTCCCCAGATTACATGTGGATTCAATTTTTAATAATAATTTTCCAAATTTTGGGAATCTCTGTTTTCTCCTTCTTTCATATACCCTCCTCAATTCCCCAAGATGGCAGATATGATAAAGGTTGTACATGCATTATCATGCTTCCATGTTCATCTATTCAGTTGTGAAAGAAGATATGTATTATTTACACTAGAGAAAAAAATCATCTGGGAAATAAAGTTAAGAGTTATATGCTTCAAGCTGAACTCAGATTCAGTCATGTCCTTCTATGGTAGAGACAAAGAGAAGCTTTTCCATGGTCCCTTATCTATTATCTGTCAGTCAGAAGTTGAACACAAATCTCTCTAACTCCAAGACAATTTTATCCATTTTGTCCTGTCCTCCAAACATATTAGAGAAATGAAAAATATCACTGGTTAATCAGCAATACAAGTAACAGAATCATAGAATATCAAATTAGAAAGCGATCCTAGAACTCTTCAATTATACCTAAACTCTTATAAAATATCTCTGACAAATGTTTTTGCTATTGTTGCTGTTCAGTAATTTCAGTTGTATATAATTCTTCTTGACCCAAGTTGACATTTTCTTGGCAGAGATACTGGAGTGGTTGTCATTTCCTTCTCTAGCTCATTTTTACAGATGAAGAAACTGAGGCAAACAGGATTAAATGACTTGCCCAGGGTCACACAGTTGATAAGTATCTGAGCCCAGATTTGAACCCAGGAAGATGAATCTTCCTGATTCCAGTCCCAGCACTCTACTATGCCATTTAGCTACCCTATTGCTTCTAGAATAACTATAAACTTTATTTAGTCTGTAAAGTCCTACATAGCCTATCTACTGTGCTCCCTAGCTGAATCCTGAAAAGTAAGAATCTAACCCTATACTTGAAGTTCACTAATGTCATTAACACTCCTAACAGCAGTCCATTCCATTTCTAGACAGTCGTAAAGATTTGGAAGTTTTTATTTATGTCAAACTGAAATCTACATCTATAATTTCCATTCATTACAAGTTTAATATGAAACAGATTTATCAAACTTTTATTTTAAATATTTTTTCAAACACTTGGAAACAGCTATTTTATCCCCAATATGTCTTCTCTTCTTTATGTTCTCAGAGCCTTCATTCAATCTTTCTGCGTAATGGTCTCCTGTTTTCCCAACCGAGCAGTCTTTTAAATTTTACTTACCTCTGAACAATACTTCAGATGTGGTTTGCCCAGAGCAAAATACAGTTCTTCTGGACTCTACAACTTCTTGTTGTGATTGTATTAATTAATTTAACAAATAATAATTAAATTATTCTATTTAATCTATGATTCTATTAATTTAACCAAAACTCCATTAGTTTTTTTGACCCTCACTGTTGACAGATATGTATAAACCAATAAAATCACTTGAATCTTTAAATACTAACGAATTATCCCTAGTCTTTATCATACAATTGATTTTTTAGTCTTTAGGTTGAAATTTACATTTGTTCTTATTAAGTTTTATATTAGTGGGAATGTAGTGGACCATTCAAATTAAAATCTCCCCCTTGCCAGGTTGACTAAGTGCCTTTTTCCTAGGTAAGTGATAGGCAAACTTTTTAAAGAGGGGAACAAAGGAAAGGAAATGCTCATCTCTCAGTCTGTTTCTAAGGCAACTCTTTTGAAGTTTCATTGTATTGTATCCTACTCATTGTATTTGTCAGATTAGGAATAATGTCCCATGGCCAGATAGAACATTCAGGGGGCTGCATCTGGCCCGAGTGCTGTAGTTTGCCCATCACTATCCTAGGTCATTGTGTGGACAAGCCATGGAGCAGATGAATCAATACATACATTATGTTAGAATTGACAAGGAAGAGGAGAATGGAATAGGTTGCATTTAGGAAAGTGTGTTATACTTTCAATAACCACAAGTTTTCTTTGGGACAAAATGCCATCTTTTTTACATCAGTATTCTTCCAGTAGTTCTATATGGTATCAAATGTGTGAGAGGGAAAATGCAGATTAGGACTTAGTTAGCAAAGAGCAGACTTTGCCAGGCAAAGGTAGCAGGAGCTGAAAATTCCAAACCTGGAATGCTGGCAGAGGGGATACTTTCACAGAGACTCTGAGCTGGCAATTTGCTTTGGGAGTTGGTTTTAGCAACTGTCTGGGAGCCTATGGGGTTGTGTGGTATCTCTGAACTTGGGAGCTATGCTGTGGGCATAAACTACAAGATCTTCTAGTAAGACCAAGAAGTTTTAGGTTGAGATAAGATTCTTATCTGTATTGGTGGACATACAGATAATTCCATCTCCCTCATTTCCCTACTGGATTTATCTTGCTGTTTTAACCTGTGTTCCTGGGACAAGATGAAACATCTGGACAACAGCCAAAGTGCGATACCCTTAACCCTGACCAGCCAGCCCTTGCCCTATGCTGTCTGCTGTAGTGTTAGAGATAGATTAGCCATCTCCACCCCTTCAGTCCCTGATTTACCAATAGACTTTAGTGGCAGTTACTCTTTCTTACCTCCACTTCCTGTCCTCATTCAATTATTAAACCCCTTTTTACATAAAGCTTCTTTGGTCTTTCTCCTTTCCCAGATACCTTAGTGATATTGTGAACCCACTGTGAGTTGTGATTTGTGTACCCTGGCTTTATTCCTCTGTTTTGTTATCTAGCCATTCTCCAGCTTAGTGTGTGTTACCCCAGTGTAGTTCCTCTTATTTGCCACCTCTCCACTGTCCCCCAATCCACCAGAGGGACTAATTTAAACCCTAGCTGTACCCTTTTTCCGTAACTATGCTCCTAATTATTATATTACCTTTAACAAATCATATAATCAGTCAATAAAGATTTATTAAATGTCTATATGCCAGAAACTGTGCTAAATTCTAGGGATTAAAAAAAAGACAAAAGACAGCCCTTGCTTTATCTTAAGGAACTTATAATATAATGGGGGAGACAACATGGAATCAAATATATACAAAGCAAGGCATAGCAGATAAATAGAAAATAATTAATCTAACAAGGCAATGGAATTAAGTAAAGCTGGGGAAAGTTTCTTATAAAAGGCAGGATTTCAGTTAAGACTTAAAGGAACACATAGAGGTCAATAGTAAAAGCTAAGAAGCCAGAGTGTCCTAGGAATAGAGGACACACAGAGAAAATACCTGGATCCAAGAAATGATAAATCTTGTTTGTGGAACAGCAAGGAGGCCAGTGTTTCTGGATTGAAGAGTATACTTTGGGAACTAGAAAATTAGGACAGGATTATGTTAGGGCTTTGAATGACAAACAGCATTTTGCATTTACTCCTGAGGGCAATAGGAAGGCACTGGAGTTTATTGAGTAGGTGGTAATTTGAATGGACCTGGGTTTTAGGAAAATCACTTTAGTGGTTTAATGGAGGATGAATTGGTGTGAGGAGAGACTTGAAGCAGGGAGACCCACCAGCAGACTACTGCAATAATCAAGACATGAGGTAATGAGAGCTTGCACCAGAATGGTAGCTTGCACCAGAGAAAGGAGTATGTTAAAGATATGTCGAAAAGGAAAAATCACCAACTCAAATTCGGACATAGGTGAGAGATAGCGAACAATCCAGGAAGATTGCTAGGTTGTGAGCCAACAGGCTCTAAAGAGTAAGAATGTGAATCATCCAAAGGGTGATGGATAAATGCTAGATGGCATGCAGTCATGGGAATAGGATGCTGCATATTATGAATGAGAAATTTTATATAAGAAATCTCCTAGCAGTTATTATCGAAGAGGTGTATTGCCAGCAAAAGAGGTGGATCTGTTATATAATTGGAAAAATGGAGTAGAGATAGACATGAGTTTCATTGGTACTATCAGAAAAATCACCAACATTATGGGTAGGAATATTATTTATAGGAAGAAAACTAGAATGAGGGGCCATCTAGCCCGACTTCCTCATTTTATAGATTAAGTTATCCAAAGATTAAATGAGTTTTCCAAGGTCACACAAATTACACACAAGAAAGAGTGAGAAACAGGATTCAAATCCAAGTCCTCTGATTTCAATTCTCCTGAGTTCAAATATGAATTCAGACAGGTTCTAGACATGTGAACCTGTTTGCCTCAGTTTCCTCATTTGGAAAATGAACTGGAGAAGGAAATGGCAAACCACTCCAGTATCTTTGCTAAGAAAACATCAAATAGGGTTATGAAGAATTAGGAATAAATGGAAAAAAACTACTGAGCAACAACTGATGACTCAGAGATGACTATATTCCTCATAATCCATCCTTTAAATAATATTCTAAAATTTTGCTAGGAATTGATATTGAGTTTGCCAACATTTAATTATAAGCAATTATTTCAAAACTGATCTTAATACTAAGCAGTCACATCAGCCTCTAATTTTTAATTCTTAGACTGCTTTCATGTTTTCTCCTATTATATTCATTCGACTAAATTGGAAAATCTAAAGTGAATTCTTTATGAATAATATAATTTCTATTCCTAAATTAAAAAATCAAAGGGAAACATTCAATTGATGACCTCAGAACAATTAACCAAACTACAATGCTCTATAAACAAAAACCAGACACCCAGAAACATTCCTTTTACCATGCCTTCTTAAGGACTTTATTCTTCTTATGTGTATTGCTACTCAGTCACATTATTACCAGCTGATGGGTGGGACAGATGGCAGCTGAGCTTGGAGGTCTGTTTTTGTCATAGTTCTCATTCTTTTTTCATGCCTTTTTTTATAGAGTTTTGGCTGATTTTCCTTCCTTTTATTCCTTAGATAATTGTTTACTTTCTTTAGTTGCTCTTTTTTACTTAATTAGTCTGAATATAGTTATGTTTATTGGGTACTTGCTTTGCTATCTCTGAACTTGTGGTAACCAGCCTCTACTTTGCCAGTTTTCGCTGCCTTTTCTTGCAACAGTCAAGGAGTGACTTTCTTCCTTTGACTGATCTAAATGCTTTGCCCTTGCTGACCTGTTCTATAGATTCCTTTTAGCTCCCTTTCTTCCCCTCAGGATCTTATAAACCATGACTAGAATGGAGACATTTGAAAGTCTACAACATTGCAATGATTAGCCTAGGGTTTTTCTTCTAGGTTACTTTAGTTTCTCCAGCTGGGTTACCTTTCCTTCCTCTACCTTTCAGATCCTTTTCTTCTTCTCAATCTGATGCTTTCATCTGCATTGTGCTCTTCAGGTTGTCTATTTATTTTCCAAAAGAAGATAACAATGTCCTCCTAGTTCCTCTCATACAGTTATGCAATCATAGGAGATTTTATGAGATCAGGGTAGCAGCCTTTGCTCCTGTTCCTGCAGACTTTGATAGAAATTTCCAAATGCCAGCTAGCATTCAAACTGATTCCTCTCCCCCACAGGCTTTCATCTCTTTTGCACTTCAAGGATCAATTTTTGGTTCTAGGATTATTTTATTTCACCTGCCTGAAAGATTCATTTAATGTATTCTGCTTTTTAAACTATATATATATATGTATATATACATATATAAAACACATATATTTTCAAGAGGTCATAGGCAATGAATCTGTATTGTGTGTGCACGCATACAGTCTCCATGTAGCTGTCCTCCATAACCTTTATATGTGAACATCAGAATTATATCTGTGTAAGGACCAAAGGAGCTTTTAGGGAAATGGTATTTCATTAACTCACCTTCTGGCATTTTAACTGTTATCAGCTGGACAGTTTAGTTTTATTACAACAGACATTATTGTGATAACTTTTCCTACTTTATCTTTGCAATTTATTGGAGCAGTTAATTTCTCAAAAAGTAGGAGCATTTTTTCTCATTAGAAATTCCTTCATGGCCTCTTTAATACACGTTCCTTGCTATTTAGAAGAACTGCTGATAAGTGATTTTGACTGGTACCCTCAATAATGTAAGATGTTTAACAGAAACTTGGCAAACCACTTAGGGGATGAAGCCATTTCTTGAAACCAACCCCAGATGAGTAACTTTTGTATCCTTGCTATCACCGAAATTCAAAAAGTTCTAGCATAACTATTAGCATACTTTGGAACTTTCTGAGGAAAGAACTTTCTTCTTTTCTTTTCTTTTTTCTTTTCTTTTCCTTCTTTTCTTATCTTCCTTCCTTCTTTCCTCCCTATGGGCTTTCTTTCTTTTTCCCCCTATCTTTCGTTCCTTCTTTCTCTCATCTATTTGACCTTTTGATTTATGACTGAACAACTCCAGTGTCTGATAGCTCTAAAATGATGTGAGGATTGGGTCTTCACAGTACAAAATGAAAAAAGAAATTGAATTATCGAATAAATGTATGTGCTATACATGGCCAAAAGAGATTATTCAAGCTAACAAACTATTTTTTGGATCAAATAACTTGGTAAATTAATACCAGATCTTCACTTCAATTTGTCAAAATTAAAGTAGTTTGCTTCCTTCCTAAAAGATGATTCCTTGGAACTAAACATCATAGGTCAAGTAAGGTCTGAATAGAGTAGAGCACCAGAGGACTTTCTGCTTAAAATTAGGATTAATTGATTGTTCTTAAGGCAGGAAAGATTGCATTCACTTCTATAGCTACTTTATCATATCACACTAACTCATATTAAGCTTGCCATGCAGGAACCACTTTAGATCTTTTTCATACAAATTGCTATCTTAGATATTCCTTAGCATCTCCTACTGGTAATTCTGATATGCATATAACCCAAGTCAAAGAAAACAATACAGAATGCCCTTGGACTGGATTTTTGTTTGTTACTTTATTTCCTTATCTCTCTTATTTACTTTGCTCTCCCCCCAAGTCCCCATTTATATTCCTATTTGTTTTGGTTCTTCACTGGTGGTCAGCCTTAAAAAGGAAGGGGAAAAGTACCTAATGATTTCCCTTAAAAGTAACACTTTTCAGACAGGGAAGGATAATGACAAATATATTAAGTAATAAAAAGGAAGTCTAGAAACCATGGAAAACAAAAGGACTTCAATTATTGAGATAGGAAAGTTGAGATACATGGCATTGCTTTTTCTAGGTCACCACTTTAAATGTATTTAGAATATCACAGATTTTATGTCATTCATTCATATATTAATATATATATTAACATATCATATATTCATACATATTCATACATCATATATTAATATACATTATTTAGTAAACATCTGAGTGCTGGCTATGTGCAAGACACAACAAGAAGTACCAAGGATGATTAATTTTTTTCAATTGTGTCCAACTCTTCATGGCCCCTCTTGAGTTCTTGTCAAAAATACTGGCATGGTTTACCATTTCTTTCTCTAGCTCATTTTACAAATGAGGAAACTGAGGCAAACAGTTAAGTGACTTTCCCAGGTTCACACAGCTAGCAAGTGTTTGAAGTCAGATTTGAATTCATGAAGATGAATCCTCTTGACTCCAGGGCTGGCCCTCTATCCATTGTGCCACTTAGCTGCCCCCCAAGGGAGAAAGGAATTTTTAAAAAAGGATCTCTGGTAGTTTACACAGATAATACCCCCTTTTCCTTCTTTATTCACTATGCTGACTCTCAGAATATTGGAACATGCCAACTTTAAATTTCACAGATGCCATCCTATGTCCCCTGACAAACTTAACCAACAGATAAATTTGATTTTATTCATATAGACAATATTTTAAAGATAAGAGAATATGCTTTGAATGTTAGCTCCAGTGAGGAAGAGAAGAAGAGGGATATTTCCAGATCTGTGATTTCCTTAGTACAAGGATCCCTCCAGTGTAAATCTTTTCTACCAGAGAAGATCCACAATTTGTCCATAACTTACAGAGTTGCTGGTGGTCATAGAACCAGGGTATGTCATGGGCAAGACAAATATTAATTCAAAATTTTTAAAACTATAGTCAGACTTCCATCCAATAGGCTAACTAGCTTTTTATCCCTCATTATCTAAATGACTGCCCTGAGATGGCATTTCCTTTCTTTACTTACCTCACAGCAATTGAACTTCTATAGAAAATACAAAATGAATCTTAATTTGGAGCTAAACTGTAAAGATTGGGAATTGTTCTTGGTGAAAAGAGGCTGCTGATCCCTGGACCAATGGATAGATTTGAAGGGTTATGAATTTGAATGCTAAAAAAATAATCAATGTGTTTCATTTGAATTCCAATGCATTCTTTGTTATGCCTTTAAAAATATATTTTTGAGCTAGAAAGCCAAAACAGTCTAGAATACAAAACATTGAAAAACCTAAATGTTCCAAAAGGCCCCACCTTTGAATTGCTTGGAAAGATGTGAGATTCATATTTCTTCTCTTCTGAGACTACAACCCACAGACTCATTGAATGTTAGAGCAGGAAAAGGGACTTTATAGAGCACTGAGTTGAATGCCTTCATTTTTATAGATGAAGCAACTGAGGCACAGCAAGTCTCGCAGTCGCCTGGCTATTTAGTGGTATAGCCAAAACCTTAACCTAAATCTTATGAAATCAAGTTCAGTGAATATTCCACTAGTTAATCATATGGTCAAAGATGTAGAACTTGAAGGGGACTTAGAGGTCATCTTATTCAAGCCCTTCATTTTACAGATGAAGAAATGAGTCCCAGTCCAAAGTCACCTAGGCAGAAATTGGCAGAGCTAGCATTTGAACTCAGATCTGGACTCCAAGCAATCTCCCCATGAAACCATGATGATCCTTCCACACAGCATCTTTATTGATAACCTTGAATACATTTTTGATATACACACCCCCTTGAGACTCTGGTAATTGGGTAATATTTACTTACACGGTAGGACTTATGTTCAGAACCCTGAACAATAAATAAGCAAAGGGAAACAGTGGTTCCAAGTTGTTTACATGAAGAATCTCACTATCTAGAAATGACAAAGACTCAGCACAAGTCAGCATTCAAGAGTAATGGTGAACTTTATTGGAGCCATTCTTAAAGGAGAAAAATTTTTAAGAAGTTTGTGAGAATGACTCATAAAAATATACCCTCCAAATGAGAGAAGGCTACAACACAGAAATAAATTATCAAAGAGAAACTGGAATGAGGTAGAGAATGAGAAAGGCAGAGAAGACAAAATCCAGGAATGATCAATATGCAAACTTTTGGAAATTTATCCCATAAGAAGGAGGGGTATTAGAGGTTTGAGATAAGGGAAGGAAATTGGAATTCCAAGGGACCTTGATAGCATCATTCTGAGTTAATGATGAATATTCAAGGTGTAGCAATTGAATTCTCATGTTAGTGTTTTTTATCCATGCCCACTCACCCCAAGTGGGAGTTTTAGGGACTGGTAAGAGTCCTTAAGCATGACCAGCTACTGGCTCCCCCTATCAAACTGTGGGATAATGGGAAAAATAATGGACTCAGAGCAGGGGTTCTTTGTCTTTATTGTGTCATAGACCCCTTTGGCAGTCTGATGAAACCTATAGATCCCTGCTCAGAATAATGCTTTTAAATTCATAAAATAAAATGCATTCAGGATTTTAAACAAAAATAATTATATTGAAATTTAGTTTCTAAAGTATTTTTTTTAATTCACATATCCCAGATTAAGAATCTTTGATAAAGTCAGGAGCCCTGAGTTCAATTCCAGACTCTACCACTTAATAGTTGGGTAATTGTGGTAAAGTTAATTTTTCCAAGACTTAATTTCATCATCAATAAGGCAGGGATAATAATATCTATCCTATCTATCTTGCTATATTGTTGTGAAGGAAGCCCTTTGTAAATTTTATAGGAATGTTAGCTATTATTATTTATGTTGTGCATCTCATGCCTTCCAAATCATGAAGAATCTTAGCTTTTGCCCCTTTACTGTAGTCAGCTCCAAAAGAGATGTGAGTGACTCATTGCCTCCTACTAGAGCTTGCCATATAATTTGCATCTTTATTAGCACCTCTGGTGGAAAAATTCTTCCATTGTACTACTGAATCTGCTTCTTCTGATGGAACATTTAAGCCAAGTTTCTCATTCAAAAATGAATTACCAAATTGGGCAGCAATAATCCTGATAAATTTTTCTGTCAAGGTTCATCCATTCAGTAAATATTAATTTTTTATTTAATTTAATTTAAAATTATAGAAGTAAGCCTCTGTCTGTGGGAGGGATTCAAAGGAAAAATAAAATCACAATTCAAAAATAGCTTCTGCCCTCAGGATGTCTATATTCTACTAGATTGAGAGCCAAGAAAAATGGGAACCTAGTTTCAGTCTTGCTTAATAAAGCTACAGCAGGTGGGAGTAAATGAATTATTTGGTGCAGAAAGACATATACCCAATTCTGTAGAGGGTATGTATTGTTTTTGGTAGATATGCTATATAACTGCTACTGCGTTTCCATTTGTTGAATCTAAGTCTTACTTGAAGAAAAGGGGCAGTGTACACCACTTGCTAAATGGGATTTAAAAATTTGGGGGCTGTTTGGTAAAACTGGTAAAAACAAACTTGAGACTATTTTTTTTAGATGGATTTTCATAGAAGGTAGAAAAGTTTACCTGACAGCAGCCAGAGGGATATAATGTTCTCTTCATCTATATTTAAGGGTTTTTTAAAAAATATTTTCATCCTTAGACTTTCTATATAGCCATATTTAGAACTTGTGTTTACACAACAGCTAAAAACAGATTGAAATGAGAACAATTGTACAAAATGGGTTGAATTTTGGGTGATGTTTTTAAATGTCTGCATACATATCATATGTTCCTATAGTAAGGGTTATCCCAGTAAATATAAATATTCTGTGAATGAATGAATGAATGAATGAGTGAGTGAATGAATGAATGAATGAATAAGCCCTGACGACCATAATGAATTGACAGGTTAATTTCAGTTCTGAGTCAATCACTCAATTTGAGTAAGCATTTCTCCTGAGCAGAAAATTTTAAGGTTCAAGAAAATCCTAAAACCATCTCAACTGACCCCTCTCCCCAATTACCACTCCCAAGACCTGAAGGATAATTAATAGTCAACCTACTTATTGTTCAGGAACAACTTATTAAAAGTAGAGTATCTAAAAACCACATGTGTACAGCTAAAGATGTAATGGCTAAATGTTGCCAGAAAGCAAATAGCCTCTTAATTCACACATTTTGTATCACTACCAAAAAAAAAATACTTCCAACAAAAAGTTGCCTTATTCTTAGATATAGAGAAAGGATAACTTGAAAACCAATATGGCGCCTGGGACCACAATGAATGGAGTGCCAGGCCTCAAGGCAGAAAATCTGGGGTAAAAATCTTACTTTAGAAACTGTGTGACCCTGGTCAATTAACTTAATTTGTTTGCCTCTATTTCCTTATCTGTAAAATGGTAATAATAATAGCATTTACCTACAAGGGTTGTTGTGAGGATCAAATGAGATAATATTTATAAAATGCTTAGAACAGTGACTGGCACTTATTAAGCAATATATAAATGTTAGCTATCAGAAAGAGTCTTTTCTGTCAGAGTGATATTGTGGACAGTGAAAGACTTGCAATTCAGATATTCAGGTAAAGTCTGGAAAGGCACTTGGATTCCAAGGTTACAATGCAAGAAATGAAGAATCCAATAGATAGACAAATTAAATATTCCTAATGTCCCCTCCTTATTTCATTATGTCTATTCACCTTCTCTCCCTTTTTCTTTATCTCTCTCCCACCTCCTCTCTCCCTCCCTCCCTTCATTTCTCCATTTCTCCTTCACATCATTATTTTCTTCTTTTCTTTCTCTCTCTCTGCCCTCTTGCCTCTCATCCTCTCTGTCTCTCTCTCTGCCCTCCCTTTCTCTCTCTCTCCCTCCCCTTCTCAGCCACCCCTCTTTCTCTCTCCTCCTTCCTTTCTCTGAGTCTCTTAGTGTCTGTCTCTCTACTGTTCTCTTTCTTCCTCATTCCCTTCATCCCCTAGGAAACAGATCTTTATTTTATACCCCTAGCTCTGAGCCTCAGTTTCCTCATTTACAGAAATGGAAATAGTAATATAGCCCTTGCCTCAGATTTATGAGGAAAGCAGTTTGCAAACTGCAAATTGCTCTATAAAATGTGAGCTATTATTATGAATAATCGATTAGAGCCACAACTTATAACACCATTAGATTAAGTATGGCCCTAACCAGAGATTTAAAAAAAAATGAACTCCTAGGCCCACTCTCCAGTTGATGTCTTCCAAATTTATTTTCATTATCTACCTCCTTGTTTTGTTCTGGCTGTTCATTTCATTACTTGATTTCATGTGGCATTTCAAAGGAGAACCAGACTCAGCTGACATTAGATTTTCCATCGTTTTGGTATAGATTCCTTCAAGGTCTCTAGTGCTATCCCAGCATCATTACCTCTGAAACCTGGGCCCCAAACCTTACTTGAAGAACTGTATGATTCTCAACTCCATAATACTTTGGAGATGCATGCTTCATTGAAGTGTCATTGATTTTCAACTAAAGTGAAATGCTTTCATTTAATGCTTTCTTAAGAGAATTACAGTGGAGGTTGGAAAGGGTTTGGCTTTAGAGAAATCCATTATTAATTTTACATGGCGAAATTGGGATTTATATATTGAAATTTAAATGTAGAGGTCTCCTACAGCTGCAAAATCACCATGTGGTTCTAACGTTATTTGTCTAATTCTTTTTTTTTTTTTTCCTAATGGAAAGATTGCTTTATCCAAGTTTTCTAAGCCTCCCTGTTTGGCTCAATAAACCTTCAGGCTGCTGTGAGAAGACTGCTGATTGTCTGGTCAGCAAGACTGATGGTATTCTGTGTGGGATGGTGGAATCGCCCTCTGCCTCTTCCTTATCAAAGGGGCTTGAGGAGCTCAGATGAACAATGGAAGTTGAGTCTTCTGGACGCTTCCAGGTCTCCCCCCATCATCAGGGCAGACTCGCAGCTGATTTGGACATCAAAGAAACTTTCATTTTGTACCCGGAGGGGTCCCTCTTTGAGTCCAGCAGGCTTAACTTATGACTGCCTTCCCAAAGCCGGCTTTCACAGCTAGACCACTCTGGGAGGTTTCTTGAAAAATGATTCTGAGCATCCTCAATGTTCTGAAGAGGTTTCAGTCAAATGCAGTCTTTTTAAACTAAGTAAGAACGATTCTGTGAAGCATCCTTAGCCCCCTCATTGAAACCTTCATAACTTCAGAAATGCTTAAACATGTGGCCTTCCTTCTGGCTTGCACAAGGAGGGCCTTAATGCCAGCAAGCTGGAATTATATACACTAAGCTATTTCTAAGTATTAGAAGTGAGGGGGAGGGGAAGAGGAGAAAATTTTAGAGCAAAGTGATGCATTTCATCCATGTATGCATAGCTCAAAGGCAGCTGAAGTGATTCAACTCAGCCTATCCACTCTCTCTTTTTCCCCCCATCTTAAAAAAAAATCCCCCTTGGGTAGAATCAAGCATAGAAAGTTTTAGCCTAAAAGCATTTTTTTCTTAGGAAAAGTCACAATCAATTGAAAAAAGAGACTGATAATGGAAATGGGTTTTTCAAGCATAACGATAACATTTGCTAGTGTGCATGCTTTAATAAGCCTTTAGAGGCCTATAACAGGGACACAAGCATTGCTTTGCTTCTTGCTGCTGATTATAATTTTAAAGATGGCAGCTCTGGTTGTTATTGCTTCACCATTTGAAGAAAAGCAAGGCCCTGGATGCCTGGGCTAGCCTTATATTATCAGCTCTGGATGGAGAGAAATCCTCACCCAGGGAAGAGATGATCAGGGTCATGGAATCAGATTTGAAGGCTACCCTCCCTGTAAGAAGGGTGCTCTTAGTTTGTAGGACTAGGGATTGTTTAAAATATATTTTGTTAAAAATAAAAAATTTTTATATTTAAAATATATTAAGTAAAATCTATTTACATTTTATTTTGATGACTGTATTTCAATGTAATAGTTTTCCTTGAAATTCTGTATATTTTATTTTATGCCTTTAAAAGAATCATTCTGAGAAGGGATCCTAGAATTCACTAGAATGCCATTAGGGCTCATGTTTATTTTTGTTGCTCAGTCCTTTCAGTTGTATTTGACTCTTCATGATCCCATTTGGAGTTTTCTTGGCATGATACTGGATAGGTTTCCCATTTTCCATCTCAGGCTCATCTTACAGATAAGACAAAGAGAGTTTACACAAGGCAAAGAAGATTAAGTGACTTGCCCAGAGTTATGTAGCTGGCAGATGTCTGAGGCTGCATTTGAACACAGCCCTAGTGTTCTACCCACTGTGTCACCTGGCTACCCTGGGGTCCCCGATACATAGAAGAAAAAAAAATGCCAAAGCCTTTACCTTATCCATTTGCAAATTTCTTGAAATCCAACCTCTTCCATGAAGACTTCCCCAATATTAATATTCATTTATTAATGATATGGTATGATATGAAATTAATACAATATACAAATTCAAAATTATATTCATCTTTCTGAGTCATTTCTTAACTTGCACTTTCTTGGCTCTGGAATAGCTAGATAGAACCATAAAGCGCAGAGAGCTAGGCTTGGAGTCAAAAAGACCTGAGTTCAGATCCAGCCTCAGACACTTATTGACCATATGACCCTGTACAGGCCCTCGCTAATCCTCTATTTGCCTCAGTTTCTTCTTCTGTAAATTCCTCTGTAAAAAGGGGACCATCATAGTAGCACCTGCCTCCTAGGGCTGCTATAAGGATCAAGTGAGATAATGTTTGTAAATCACACAGTTTGTCCACATAGTGCTATATAAATATTAACTATCATTATCAACAACAACATTATTGTTATTATTAATTATATTCTAGATTGTACCATTCTTGGTGTGAATACCTTATATCTTCAATTATATACTGAGCTCCTGGAGGGGAGGAGACTGCCTTAGTCTTCATCATTTTTCCCATGGCATGTAATATACTTACATAGTACCTTTCCCAAAGCAAATGCTTAGTTCACATTAATTTAGTTAATTTGCAAAGGACTTAGTTGGAATGAATACCAGTCATTATTTTAAAAAAAGTTTTGCCAGAAGAAATTTAAAAGAACAGTTTCAATACAAGATAATGAAAATGGTGTTTAAACAGATACACCAAAATTTGTCCATCCAAATGAGAGTCGTCTCTCCAAGTAGTACCTCAGGGAACTATACACTTATTCCATTCATGCTGACATTGCTCGAAACACTGTTAGAATTAGCTTTTATTTGTCAATTGCTTTCAGATTCTGGAGCATTGGGAATTTTTAATTAAATTCAATAAATATTTTTTAAGTTCCTAAATGCTCTACCTGCTGGGGATAACAATGATAAAATAGTCCTTGCCATTACGAAATTTATGGACATGCCATATATGTAGGCATATATTTGGGAAAATTGAATTATACTAAATGCTCTAGGAAAAATTGAGGAAGAAGAGAACATTAAGAGAATATCCTCAGTGTTGTCAAATCTCCATTTTTTGAGGTTCGGTAGCATTGGCCAATTCTGGTGATTGAACTCACCTTCAAGTTGATCAAAAATGCAGTTAAAATTTTGCAATGAGACTTTTTCTCATGAAGAATTTCTAAAAGACAGATTTCAAACACATTTTGAGCACTGAAAGTATAAGTGGAATAAGGGCTTTGATTTTTTTTTTGGTACCTATTTTGAAAGACAGCACTTCTTTGGATATAGAAATTCTTCTGTATTTGTTCAGAAATGTATTTTGGCACAACTGTTTAAGAGCCAGCCTCAGAGTCAGAAAGACACAGGGTTAAGCCCAATCTCTGAAATGTGCTAGCTGTGTGACTCTGGGGAAAATAATTGTCAGTGGTTTAGGCAATTCTATAACAGTAAATAGCATAGAAAATGCCTGCTTTGGAAAAGGGGTGTTTCCTCATCTAGGAGTTCCCTATATCAGTGAAATCAAAGGCTCAAGCACTATCCTATATTTATTAAAACAATAAATCTTATATAATGGTAATAAATGTAACTTATTTTTGTTGGTTGTTAATAAGTATTTATTAATTGATGGATTATTGAAAAGTTTAAGCCCTAACACTGGTCCAAAGGTAAGGGTGGTCTCCTTTAAAGTCAGCTAAAATTTCCTTGCCTCTACTGCTAGGATGTAGAATTTGTTTATTTACATTATTTCTACTCATCCATTCTAGATGGACAACATTTTAAATTCATTCACTTTCCCTTGACATATTGTACTTGGCAGATGATTCTTAATAACCTTTAATTTTGAAAATGAACATTTGTCATTTGGGACTGTCACTTAGATAGTTCAAAAACAGCAAACCCACTGTGCAAATATCTGGGAAACTTGACAATAGAGCTCTGTTTACTGCAGTCATAAGATATACTAAGTAATAAAATGAGGTTTGGAAAGATCTGTTCCCAGTGATCATGCTTAAATGACAGTTTGTCCAAGAAGGGGGATGGATGAAGCACAAATAATATCATTTATAAACTATTAATGGTATCTACCATGTTAGACTTATGGCTAATTTAAGGTAAAAGTATATACTTTGGTATATTGCTAGGTATGAAATTTATATCCATGGATACCTTGGAAATCCATGTCAGCACAAGGACAAATTGGGCAGAGCGATGTCCATATTGGATTATGTCAAAGACTGGAAATACCCACTTGGGCAAAGCAGATGGTCCAGGAAGGTCCTAGCAGCAAGTCCCTTATTGGAGAGATGAAGGTTCATGGCAAGAGGGCAGAAGGCATAGCTGAACATACTGCTATGAAAGTGTTCTCCACTAATCCAGCCATCACTCTAGTTAAAAATCCTCATCATTCTCATCTAAATATTTCCAGGTATCACCTAGCTGATCTCATCCTTCAGAGGTCTCCTCACTCCAATGTATCCTCCACTCACTTTTTAAGTCTTTCAAAGGGATTTCCTAAGTCATATCATTCCCCCCAAACCCCTACTTAATGAAGTCCAGTGGCTTACTTTAATTCAAAGGATCAAATAAACTTCCCTTTTTAACATTCAAAACTCTTGTTAACCCAGCCCTTTCCTATATTTCTGGGCTTTTTTAATTCTCTTCTCTCTTTCACATACTCTACAATCTAGCCATATAGACCTATTTACTATTCCTTGCGCATAATACTCTTTGCCTTTGTATTGAGTATCCCCCATGCCTGAATGATCTGTTCCATCACCACATCTTTGTTTTTCTTCATTACTTTAAGACTCAATTCAAATCTCATCTTGTCTAGGAAGCCTTTCTCAACTTCCTCCTCCCCAACCCATTGTCAGATTCAAGTGTTTACCCCTCTCAGATTATCTCCCATCTACTCAGCTAAGTAGCTCAATGGATAGAGTGCTGGTCCTAGAGTCAGAAAGATTAATCTTTGGCCTCAGACACTTACTAGCTATGTGTCCCTGGAAAAGTCATTAACCCTGTTTATATTAGTTTCCTCCTCTGTAAAATGAGCTGGAGAAGAGAATGACCAACCACTCTAGCATCTCTACCAAGAAAACCCCAAAGGGGGCCATAAAAAGTCTGTAAAACAATTGAACAATATTCAGTTGTTATTATTTATCTTTCATTTCAAAGAGGACCAGTGACTTCACAGGGTGATGTTTTGGCTCACTCATGAGTTGGATTTAAGTGAGGTCAAGTTTCATAACCTCATCAGCCTCATTCTCTCACACAATACTCAGTACTTATCATATATATGAACTATATACATAGTTTCTATCTATCTATCTATCTATCTCTATAAAAACAATTGATATTTCTTTCTTCTCCATTAGAATGTAAACTCCTTGAGGGCAAGATCTGAGCTTTTTGCCTTATTTTTTTTTATTCTGAGCTTCTAATAAAACACTTAATAAATTCTTTTTGAATGACTGACTGATATAGATGTTTGATAGTAAGTTATCAGCAGGGAAAAATTCTATCAAAGTGAAACAGGGCACCACAGTTATCATTAAAGTCAAAGCAGATGCAGAGCTAAAAAGGCAAAGATGGGATTCTGTGAAGATGGCGGCTTAGATGGAGCAAATCTTAAAACCTCTGCACCCTTCCACACTGAGTTAGAAAACAAAGTGCTTCGAAAAGAAAGAGGACCAAATCTAACAACAGGATAGAGCAAGGGGGGGGTCCTACTGCTGGACAGCTCAATAGATATACCAAGAAAAAGGCTTGAATTCTTGAACTGTTGGGTCTGAGGGTATAAAAGAGGAATCCCAGGACCCCTACCCTATGGGCTGTGCAGAGTCTCCAGTGGCCCCTGAAATCTCCTTACAGGTGGGTGCACCAGCCCAGAGAGAGGGCCTTGCTGGTGCCAGGCTCATGGAGATGAACATAGGCATCAAGGAGGTGGCGAGAGGAGAAAGCTAGAGAAACACAGCAAAAACTCTTGGAAGATGGTGGCTTAGATGGAGCGAAACTTCAGACCTACTTGCTTTACAACATTGAGATAGAGAATAGAGCGCTTTGAGAGGAAAGAAAACCAGATCTAACAGCAAGACAGAGCAGGGGTACCCTACCACTAGACAGCTCAGTGAAAACACTCCATCTTGTTCTCCCCCGCCCTTTTTTTCCCCTCTCTAGAGGTTTTAGTCTCAGGGCACATTAAGCAATATCCACTAATCCAGTCCAGACTTAATCCCATCAATTGGAAAAACAAGAAGTATTGAGAGGGTGGGGAAACTCCAAAACTCCTCCTCCATAGACTTGAGAGAATGTAACTACAAACTTCCACTGCCAGCTGGGGGAAAATCTTTCATTAAAGCTCATTACATCCATCTGCTTAAACTAGCATAACAGAAAAGGAAAAAATATGAGTAATGAACAGAAAAAGAGAAAAGAAATTACAATTGGCAGCTTCTTTCCAGGAAGAGAAAAAAACACCAAATGAAATAGAAGATCAGGAAGCTACAGCAAATTAGACACAGGCTTTGGAAGATTTCAAAATTCAATTAACTCAAGAACTTCAGGGACTCAAAAAGCAATCAAGAGAAGATGAAGACAATTTGAAAAGGAAATGCATGAACTAAAACGCGAAAATAAAGTCTTTTGTTTTGTTTTGTTTTGTTTTTATTAGACATTTATTAATATTCATTTTTAATCTGTTTACATACTTTATGCCCCTACTTTCCCCTTCATCCCCCGCTCTCCCCTCACCCATGGCCAACGCACATTTCCACTGGTTGTAATAAGTGTCCTTGTTCAGGGTCTATTTCCCATTCATGTCCACCTCAGTCCATGCATTCAAGCAATTGTTTATTTTATATGTTTCCTCTCCTGCAGTCCTTCCTCTGAATGTGGGTAGCATCTTTACCATAAATCCCTCAGAGCTGTCTTGTGTCATTGCAGTGCTGCTGGTGCAGGAGCCCATTACATTTGATTTTACCATAGTATATCAGTCTCTGTGTACAATGTTCTTCTGGCTCTGCTCCTTTCGCTCTGCATCACTTCCTGGAGGTCTCTCCAATTTGCATGGAATTCCTCCAGTTTATTATTCCTTTTAGCACAATAGTATTCCATCACCCGCATATACCACAATTTGTTCAGCCATTCCCCAATTGAAGGACATCCCCTCATTTTCCAGTTTTTTGCCACTACAAAAAGCGCAGCTATAAATATTTTCGTACAAGTCTGTTTATCTATGATCTCTTTGGGGTACAAACCCAGCAATGGTATGGCTGGATCAAAGGGCAGGCAGTCTTTTATAGCCCTTTGGGCATAGTTCCAAATTGCCAGCCAGAATGGCCGGATCATTTCACAACTCCACCAGCAATGCATCAATGTCCCAATTTTGCCACATCCCCTCCAACATTCATTACTCTCCCCTGCTGTCATTTTAGCCAATCTGCTAGGGGTGAGGTGATACCTCAGAGTTGTTTTGATTGGCATTTCTCTAATTATTAGAGATTTAGAACACTTTCTCATGTGCCTATTGATACTTTTGATTTCTTTACCTGAAAATTGCCTATTCATGTCTCTTACTCATTTATCAATTGGGGAATGGCTTGATTTTTTATACAATTGCTTTAACTCCTTGTATATTTGAGTGATTAGACCCCTGTCAGAGTTTTTCGTTATAAAGATTTTTTTCCAATTTGTTGTTTCCCTTCTGATTTTGACTACATTGTTTTTGTTTGTACAAAAGCTTTTTAGCTTAATATAATCAAAACCATTAAATTTACATTTTGTAATTTTCTCTAACTCTTGCTTGGTTTTAAAGTCTTTCCTTTCCCACAGATCTGAGAAGTATACTATTCTGTGTTCACTTAACTTGTTTATAGTTTCCCTCTTTATATTCAAGTCGTTCACCCATTCTGAATTTATCTTGGTGTAGGGTGTGAGATGTTGATCTAAACCTAATCTCTCCCATATTGTTTTCCAAATTTCCCAGCAGTTTTTGTCAAATAGTGGATTCATGTCCCAAAAGTTGGGCTCTTTGGGTTTATCATACACTGTCTTACTGACATCATTAACCCCAAGTCTATTCCACTGATCCTCCCTTCTATCTCTTAGCCAGTACCATATTGATTTAATGACTGTTGCTTTATAGTATAGTTTGATATCTGGTACTGCTAGGCCCCCTTCCTTCACATTTTTTTTTAATCATTTCCTTTGATATTCTTGATCTTTTGTTATTCCAAATGAAATTTGTTATAGTTTTTCCTAATTTGGTAAAGAAGTTTTTTTGGTAATTTGATAGGTATGGCTCTAAATAGGTAAATTAATTTGAGTAGGATGTTCATTTTTATTATGTTAGCTCGTCCTACCCATGAACAGTTAATGGCTTTCCAATTGTTGAGGTCCAGTTTTATTTGTTTGGAAAGTGTTTTGTAGTTGTTTTCATATAATTGCTGTGTTTGTTTTGGTAGATAGATTCCCAAGTATTTTTTATTGTCTAGGGTGATTTTAAATGGTGTTTCTCTTTCTACCTCTTGCTGCTCTAATGTGTTGGAAATGTATAGAAATGTTGATGATTTATGCACATTTATTTTGTATCCTGCCACTTTGCTAAAGTTGTTGATTATTTCTACCAGCCTCTTAGTTGATTCTCTAGGATTTTTTAAGTATACCATCATAACATCTGCAAAGAGTGATAGCTTAGTCTCCTCGTTGCCTATTTTGATACCTTCAATTTCTTTTTCTTCTCTAATTGCTATTGCTAGTGTTTCTAGTACTATGTTGAATAATAGAGGTGATAATGGGCATCCTTGTTTCACTCCTGATCTTATTGGGAAGGCTTCTAATTTATCCCCATTGCATATGATGTTTGTTGATGGTTTTAGGTATATACTGTTTATTATTTTTAGGAAGGGTCCTTCTATTCCTATACTTTTCAATGTTTTCAATAGGAATGGATGCTGTATTTTGTCAAAGGCTTTTTCAGCATCTATTGATATAATCATGTGATTTTTGTTTGTTAGACTGTTGATATGGTCAATTATGTGGATGGTTTTCCTAATGTTGAACCAACCTTGCATTCCTGGTATACATCCCACCTGATCATGGTGGATGATCTTCTTAATTACTTGCTGGAGTCTCTTTGCTAGTATTCTATTTAAGATTTTTGCATCTATGTTCATTAGGGAGATTGGTCTGTAGTTTTTTCTTTCTCTGTTTTTGATCTCCTTGGCTTTGGAATCAGTACCATATTTGTGTCATAAAAGGAATTTGGTAGGACTCCTTTGCTTATCATATCAAATAATTTGTATAGTATTGGGATTAGTTGCTCTTTGAATGTCTGATAGAATTCACTTGTGAATCCATCAGGTCCTGGTGATTTTTTGTTAGGGAGTTCTTTAATGGACTGTTCAATTTCTATTTCTGGTATGGGATTATTTAGGTATTCTATTCCTTCTCCTCTTAATCTAGGCAATTTATATTTTTGTAAATATTCATCCATATCTCCTAAATTGTTATATTTGTTGCCATATAATTGGGCAAAATAGTTCTTAATGATTGCCTTAATTTCCCCTTCATTAGAGGTGAGGTCTCCCTTTTCATCTCTTATACTGTCAATTTGGTTTTCTTCTTTCCTTTTTCTTATTAGATTGA
>NC_058135.1:195374934-195424017 GCF_016433145.1 Gracilinanus agilis | reverse complement strand
TGTGTGTGTGTGTGTATGTATGTATATATATATATATATTTATATATATATGTGTGTGTGTATGTATGTATGTATGTATAAGTCTATAAATCTAGAGGGGGAAAAAGAGATAATATTAAGAAAAATAGGAAAACAGACAAAATGGAGTAAATTTATATTACATAAAGAAGCTCAGGGGGCGAACAGGTGAGAAGATCAATACACTGGAAGGGTAAAGATGTTGGAGAGAGGAAATACTTATTACTTAGCTGAAATTAACTTAAAAAGGGAAGAACAATCAGATTCACTGGAGCAGAGAATTGATTCATGCCCTATAGAAGTGTAACAAAAAGATTGTTGGGGAGGGAAGCAACACTAGGGAGGGAGAGGGTGGGGGGTACCTTAAAAAACCTCTAAAGAAAAATAAGAAGGGAATAAGAAGGGGGGAGAAAGGGAAGTACAATAAAGGAGGGAATCAGGGGAACTAATTAAAAAATAAAACACTAGTATAGAAGGAAATAGTGAAAGAAGAAAGGGCAAGACAAGGAGAGAGCATCAAAATGTCAGGAAATACACAGAAGATAATTATAACTCTGAATGTGAAAGGGATCAACTCACCCATAAAATGGAAGCAAATAGCAGAATGGATTAGAAACCAAAATCTTAGGATATATTGTCTACAAGAAAGACACCTGAGACAGGCATACATAGAGTAAAAATTAAAGGCTGGGGCAAAATCTATTGGGTTTCAACAGAGAAAAAGAAGGCAGGAGTTGCAATCATGATTTTTGATAGAGCCAAAGTAAAAATAGATTTGTTTAAAAGAGATAGGGAAGGTAATTACATCCTGATAAAAGGCAGTATAAATGATGAAGAAATATCAGTACTCCACATGTATGTGCCAAATAGTATAGCATCCAAATTTCTAAAGGAGAAGCTAGTGCAGCTCAAGGATGAAGTAGATAGCAAAATTATACTAGTGGGTGACCTCAACCTTCCCCTATCAGATCTAGATAAATCAAACCAAATAATAAATAAGAAAGAAATAAGAGAGGTGAATGAAATCCTAGAAAAATTAGAGTTAATAGATATATGGAGAAAAATAAATAGAAAAATAAAATGAAATTAACAGTATCAAAGTTGAAAAGGGAGACCTCACCTCTAATGAAGAGGAAATTAAGGCAATTGTTAATAAATATTTTGCTCAATTATATGGCAATAAATATAGCAATCTAGGTGATGTGGATGAATATTTACAAAAATATAAATTGGCTAGATTAAAAGCAGAAGAAATAGAATACTTAAATAATCCTATATCAGAAAAAGAAATTGAACAAGCCATCAAAGAACTCCCTAAGAAAAAATCACCAGGGTCCAATGTATGCAAAAGTGAATTCTATCAAACATTCAAAGGACAACTAACCACAACACTATACAAATTATTTGACATAATATGCAAAGAAGGAGTCCTACCTAATTCCTTTTATGACACTAATATGGTCCTGATTCCAAAGCCAGGCAGACCAAAAACAGAGAAAGAAAACTACAGACCAATCTCCCTAATGAACATACATGCAAAAATCATAAACAGAATACTAGCAAAAAGACTCCAGCACGTGATCATGAGGATTTTCCACCATGATCAGGTGGGATTTATACCAGGAATGGAAGGATGGTTCAACATTAGGAAAACCATTCACATAATTGACCATATCAACAATCTAACCAACAAAAATCATATGATTATCTCAATAGATGCTGAAAAAGCCTTTGACAAAATACAGCACCCATTTCTATTGAAAACACTGGAACGTATAGGAATAGAAGGTCCTTTCCTAAAAATAATAAACAGTATATATCTAAAACCATCAAGAAGCATCATATGCAATGGTGATAAATTAGAAGCCTTTCCATTAAGAACAGGAGTGAAACTAGGATGCCCATTATCACCTTTTTTATTTTACATAGTACTAGTAACACTAGCAGTAGCAATTAGAGAAGAAAAAGAAATTGAAGGTATCAAAATAGGCAATGAGGAAACTAAGCTATCACTCTTTGCAGATGATATGACGTTTTACTTAAAAAATCCTAGAGAATCAACTAAGAAACTTGTAGAAATAATGAACAACTTTAGCAAAGTTGCAGGATACAAAATAAATGCACATAAATCATCAGCATTTCTATATATTTCCAACACATCAAAGTAGCAAAAATTAGAAAGGGAAATACCATTTAAAATCACCCTAGATCATATAAAATGCTTAGGAATCTAACCATAAAAGCAAATACAGGAGTTATACGAACAGAACTACAAACCCTTCCCAAACAAGTAAAAGTAGATCTAAACAATTGGAAAAACATTGATTGCTCATGGGTAATATGAGCTAAAATAATAAAAATGACCATTCTACCCAAATTAACTTACTTATTTAGTGCTACACCTATCAAACTACCAAAAAACTTCTTTACTGAATTAGAAAAAAACCTATAACAAAGTTCATTTGGAAGAACAAAAGATCAAGAATATGAAGGGAAAAAATGAAAAAAAAATGTGAAGGAAGGGGGCCTAGCAGTACCAGATTTTAAACTATACTATAAAGCACTGGTCATCAAAACAATGTGATATTGGCTAAGAGACAGAAGGGAGGATCAGTGGAATAGCCTTGGGGTAAGTGACATCAGCAAGACAGTGTATGATAAACCCAATGCACCCAACTTTTCAGACAAAAATCCACTATTTGACAAAAACTGCTGGGAAAATTGGAAAACAATATGGGAGAGATTAGGTTTAGATCAACATCTCACACCCTATACCAAGATAAATTCAGAATGGGAAATGATTTGAATATAAAGAACGAAACTATAAGTAAATTAGGCGAATACAGAATAGAATACTTGTCAGATCTCTGGGAAAGGAAGGATTTTAAAAACCAAGCAAGAGTTATAAAAAAAATTACAAAATGTAAAATAAATAATTCCAATTACATCTAATTAAAAAAGTTTTGTACAAACAAAAACAATGCAACCAAAATCAGAAGGTAAACAACAAACTGGGAAAAAAATCTTTATAACAAAAAACTTTGACAAAATAATTACTCAAATATACAAGGAGCTAAATCAATTGTACAAAAAATCAAGCAATTCCCCAATCAATAAATAGGCAAGGGACATTAATAGGCAATTTTCAGATAAAGAAATCAAAACTATCACAAAACACCTGAAAAAGTGTTCTAAATATTTAATAATTAGAGAACTGCAAGTCAAAACAACTTGGAGGTATCACCTCACCCCTAGCAGATTGGCTAAAATGACAGCAGGGGAGATTAATGAATGTTGGAGGGGATGTGGCAAAATTGGGATATTAATGCACTGCAGGTGGAGTTGTGAACTAATCCAACCATTCTGGATGGCCATTTGAAACTATGCCCAAAGAGCACTAAAAGATTGCCCACCCTTTGATCCATCCACACCATTACTGGGTTTGTACCCCAAAGAGATCATAGGGGAAAAGACTTGTAAAAAATTATTTATAGTCATGCTCTTTGTGGTGGCAGAAAACTGGAAAATGAGGGGATGCCCTTCCATTGGGGAATGGCTGAACAAATTGTGGTATCTGTGATGTAATACTACTGTGCTCAAAGGAATAATAAACTGTAGGAATTCAATGTGAACTGGAAAGATCTCCAGGAATTGATGCAGAGTGAAAGGAGCAGAACCAGGAGAATATTGTATCCAGAGACTGATACTCTGTGGTAAAATCAAATGTAATGGACTTCTGTAGTAGCAGTAATATAATGATCCAGGACAATTCTGAGGGATTTTTGGAAAAGAATGCTACCCACATTCAGAGGAAGAACTACAGGAGTGGAAATACAGAAGAAAAAACACTGCTTGAACACATGGCTTGATGAGGACATGATTGGGGAAGTACACTCTTAAAGAACACCCTTGTAGAAATATCAATAATATGGAAATAGGTCTTGATTCATTACACATGAAGAAACCAGTGGAAATGCACGTTGGCAAGAGGGGCATTGGGGTGGGGGGAGAGAGTAAGGAAATGGATCATGGAACCATGGAAAAAACTTTTAAAAAAATAATAAAATGAGATAAAAAAATAAAAATAAAAATAAATAGGCAGAGATGATCCAAGTGAGGGGAAAATGGTGGTGGTAGCAGATGCAAAGTGCTAGAGTATGTGCTACAGGTCTCAACTTTTAGTTCCTGAGAAGTCTGACTAGAACAATATAGATCTTCTATCTCTTTCTATAAGTTGTCAAAGTTAGGAAACAAAGACAAGGATAAAAGGAATGAAAAACATCAGTGGCAATTTTGAACAAGGATTCATTTGAAGTGCATGAGAAAAGACAGAAAGTTGTAAAAGATAGTCCTCAAGGAACTTACAGCCTAACACTATAATATATACCATAAGTTTACATAATATTTAATGTTACACATAATGTTCAACATAATTTAGAAGGATCACACAATTTTTGAGCTGGATGGAATTTTAGAGATTATCTGTTCTATTTGTTCACAACATAATGGTGTTAAACTCCTAGAGGATCACAGAGTTATTGCAAGCAATTTATCTTATCAATAATTCAGTATACGACAATCCAATATTTTAACAAGCATTTATTAAATGCCTATTATGTGCCTATTATGAACTAGGTATTACAAACACAAAGACATTATCTCCAAGGATTTTACATTTTACTAAATAAATAATAAATCTATATATATTTTGTAAACTGAAAACATGTCTTCCTAACACATGCATTACTAGTTTTCAAATGTAGACATAATTAATAAAATATAAGTTCATTTGAGTGTCACTAAATTCACAATACTTTTTGTCTTTATATATTTTATTCAGTCAGTGAATACCAATAAAATGTTGACCACATAGAGGTCTATGAAGTTTTTTATGTTAAAAAGGGGTCTTCATATATTAAAAGGTTTGAAGTCATTGATCTAATTCAGCCTCTTCGTTTTAAAGGTCAGGTAAAGAGTCTCAGGAAGTTTAAGGGTCTAGTCTGAGCTCACCCAGCTATTTGATAGCAGAAGGATTAGCTTCCACACTAGATTTCCTGATTTTCATTATAATGATCTTTTGATATTACCAAACTATCTTGAGAGCAAATGGTAAAATTATCTATTTCAAAACAATAAATATATTTATTGGGTACCTACTCTGAGATCCAATTATGTGTGGGGAGGGTGTCAGGAAGGAGGAAAGAATGCAAAAGACTAGAAGCTGGCTCCTGTCTTCAAGGAGCTTGCAATATGACATATTGGACATATTAGAGGATCTATAGATGGTGCATTAGAAATGAGTAAAGCCATATTCTGTATAAGGAAAATATATCTTAGTGGATCAATTGGCCATTTTTCCCAAGTTCAAAGGTCCCTTCAAATGTGAATCTTGAAGCAAAAAGAAAAGGAAGAAAATTGTTTCTCTCCCTAGAGAGGGACTCAATGCCAGAAGATGAAGTCAGCCTCACTGATGCCCATCTATCTGTCGGAAGATATTGCTGCCAATTGTTTTTCTCTCTTGCCCACATTACTCACTTCCTGGCATGATGTCACAGGGTGTGTCCTATGGCAAGCCACCTAGACTGAAATAGGAAGTGGGCACTTAGCATTACTATACCTCTCCCTCCTTAGTCATTTTCACAATCATATTGCAGCAAGTTGTCTGACTCCAATTCCATCAAATGTTTTACATCAAAAATGTCATTTGTATGTGCCATCCACATTCAAGAAATGTGGTTAAATAACAAAAAAACAAAAACAAAAAAAAACCAAAAAACCAAAAAAAAACATTAGACTCCCAGAGTCTGAATTAAAAGCTCTAGCCCCTATAGTTGCCTTATATTATACAAAGATGATGCATAATATCAGTTATATCCATTTTTACTGAACTGAACCTCAAGTAACTATTATGTTAAGTGCTTTCCATAAACAGTATTCATGCAAATCTTTTATTATTTTTTTTTTTGGTGTTCATTAAGGCACTTTAATACAAAGAGGTATATTTCCACCTTGTAACCACATCCTGGACTGCTTTCTCTCTGGGAAGGTTGCTTTTTTGCTTGAAAGCTTAACAGGATGTTTAAAGCCTTGAGAGAATGATTAAAAATACCCACGTTATTTTTTTCCTGGCTGCGCAAACCCCATGCTTTACCTGTCATTCAACTTTTATAAATGCCAAACAAAAGGTCTCAGACAAAGTAGAAATCTTGTCACATGGTCTCCCTCTCCACCCCAACTTCCTCCCAAGTACTTAGACCATTGTCAATGACAGTTTTTTTTTCTTTTGCTGTCTTGCATATAAAGAATTGTTCTTTCATTGGGAGTTTAATTTCAGTTAGAGAGATGAGTTTTTCTAAAGTCCTTCAGAAACTGGGCTGCCTTCTGCAGTATGGCTCTGTCTGAGTTTACGGAAGAGGACAGACAGTACAGAGTAAGCCCTGCCTGGAAGCTGAACGATAGTGTCTAATGGGGGAGTGAGAATATTGCTTTTTGCTTCTTTCTGCTTTTCATTGTAAAATGTAAGTGAAATGTACAAGCATAGTATACAGAGAGAGGTCTAAAATGACATGATTTTAAAGCTGCTTTCTTTGTGTTCATTCCTTTTCAGTCCCATCCTAAAGTCTGTGCAAATTTGCTTCTTATGACTTCCCTATTTTTCTTAATATTTTCTTAGTCACTTAGTCTTGCTGTTTTCTTAGGTTCCAAAGTACTGAGACAATTGTTGGCTCTCTCATTCTTCCTCTAGCCCATAACCATCATCTTAGGACAAATGGATATTACTTCCAATCCAAACTATTTTACTAGATGTCTAACTGGTCTCCTTATCTCCATTTTCTTCTCTATCAGTTCTTGCCAATGCATTACTGCTGGAATAATATTCTTCATGGACAAGCTTGATCTTATCTACAAAATAAAAGCACCAATTCCTTGGCCTTCTCTTCAAGGTTCTTCACAATCTTCAACTCATCCTTTCAATTGTTTAACATGCTCTTGCTTACCACAGATCCTATTGGATTATTCAACATTCTGAGAACACAGACCATGCTTTCCCTCTCCATTCCTTTGTTCATACCATTCTCTTTGCCTAGAAATATCTCTCCCTACCTCTCTGCCAATTGGTATCCTATCACTCAATGTTATAAGCGCACTTTGAATTCTACTTCCTCCATTCAGCCTGCCCTGATACCTTTCCTTCCTTGCTCTTAAATGTCATAGAACTTTCTGCCTATTTGATGATCTTTCATGGATTACATTATATAATATTATTTGTGTAGGCTCCTTATTCTCTTTTACTAGATTAGAAGTTCTGTGAGGAGAATAATCATCTCATTTTTTTCAATTAAGAAAAATTATTGTTTCTTCCTCTCAACCCCTTCACTAAGGAAAAAAGAAAAATGCAACCTTTATAAGAGATAGCATGGTTAAGGAAAACATATCCCCAAATCAGTCATGTCCAAAAATATATGTCTTACTCTGTATCGTTAATTCATCTCCTCTCTGTTAGATGAGAAGTATAGTGCTTCTTTGATTCTTTACAACCATAATTGGTCATTTACTGACTTTTTTCATCTTTCAAAGTTATTTGTCTGTATAATGCTATTGGGATTGCCTAAATTATCCTCTAGGCTCTGCTCACTTCACCAAAATCTTCCTAGGTTTTTCTGAAACCATGTCTTTCATCATTTCTTATACAATAACACACACTCACATTCATATACCATAATTTTTTCAGACATTCTCCTTAGTCTCCAATTCTTTTTTAATACAAAAAACATTATTACAAGTACTTTTGTTCTTCTAACCTCTTATTGATCTTGTATGCAACTCAGTGCTACATCAAAGACTGACTCCAGTTCCTCATTATTCCTTCTGTAAAAATAAAATAGGCAAGCACACAAATAAGGACAAAGAACTAGAAAATAAAGGTTGAAAATTGTTTCTTGGTACTTTTGATAGATGTTATCAAAGTATCTTCAGTGGTAAATGAAGTGAAGCTCAAAGATGAACTTTCCTTCAGGGCCAGGTGCAAGGAATACTTAAGAGATAATTGTTTATGAAAAATAAACTATTTATTTAAAAATATATAAAAGGGAAAAAGGATTTCTAATCCTAAGGGATTCTAGCTACACCCACATAAACTCCCAAGTCCCGAAAGGAACTGCTTCTTCTCTGGTTCACAGGCTATGCCAACTAACCAAATTTATAATATTCTAAATAAACCTAACCACTCTAACTCTTAACTTCTCCTTTAAGTTATAAAGCTTGTTGAGTCTCCACAAGAATCAAGTTAGGACTCTGAGCCTTAATAGACTCAGAGTCCAAACCAAAGACCAGGTTTTGTTGGTCTTTTCACAGTTTTTAACCAATCTATAGACAGTAACAGATAAATGAATAGTGTTTCTCAAGTTGGAAAAGAAAACACTGCACTCCTTCAAGTCTCTTCCTCACACTGAGATAGAAAGAGGCAAAGATGTTACCTTCTCCAGCCCTGAGTGAGAAAGCAGCTGTGTATGGCTCTGTCAACTGCCAGAAGCAACTCCTAGAATGCCACACCCAGAGAGTGTAACTGTCATAGAATAATGGTTATACCTGCCAACAGGTGAAATTAACTCCTCTGCTCTATTTGAAACTCCAATTCCTCAAGCCAGCTTCTCTACTTCTTTTCTTTAAACTAATAAAACAATACTTTTTTTCTAATATCATCCTTATACCTCAACAATTTTAGGTCCTTAAAGGCCATGCCATTGTAGAAATATGGGTTGACAGGTTCTCCCTTGTGGGAAAGACTTCTGATGTGTTCTAGACAATGGACTATATCTGTTTTCTTTTGAAATGGACTAAACCAGCAATGGGCAAACTATTACCCTTGGGCCAGATCTAGGCTGTAGTTTGTCCATCAATGCCTTAAGCAATTCCCTAATCACTATGCCCCCACATCCAGATGCAAACTACCCCCTGGATCTGGCCTGTGGGGAATAGTTTGCCCATTGCTGCACTAGACAATATTATTAAAATTGTGGTCCTGGCAATGAAATAAAAATGCAAAATGACCCATAATCCTGTACAGCTGCCTCTGCTTATTTACTGACAATGCATAGTCGTACAAAGAAAGAAAGTGAAGAAGCTACCAAGTATCAGAATTTTCATATCATTAAATTATTAACTTAGTTGTTGATATCTATAGAAACTTTTCAAAAGACCAAGTCAATGGAGTCCTAGAGATAGGAAATCATATCAATACTGATCTTCTCACTAAAAATGAAACCAGAAACTATTAGTAAGCTGCAACTAAATTAAAATATGTCTCCTAGAGGCTCCTTATGGAGAAATAAAAAGGAGTCAAGGGTTTGGTTTCATCATGCTTCCAAAGAGAGCAAGCAATGTAATGTCTCAGACCAACTGGCTATTTCTCCTTTTAAAAAGCAGAAACCAAAAAAAAAAGAAAAAAATCCACCAAAAAAACCAACTTTAAATCCATGGTCTTATGATCAAATTATATGACCCAAAGTCTTACTTTCCAGCTCTATGAAATCCTTATGAGATTTATTCTTGTATCGAGAGTATAAAGATATAAGAAAGGAACAGGCAGGCTTTTGCAAATGATATTCTATAACATCACATTTTTATAGCTACATAATTGACTGAAGGGTACAGAGAATACAAAATCTTACCATGAACATTTGTTGATTATAAAACAGCGTTTGATTCAGTAAAAGAAAATGTTATCTTAAAATACCCAACAAGATGTTTCCCATGTATATGTTAAGATCACAAAATAATATTACTTGATAGACAACAAAAGTGATGACTACTAATTATTATTATTATCTAATTACTTGCCAAGGTATAAAAAAGTGAAATTTTCAAATATGCTTACCATGGTTATGAAGGATATCCAGCATAGAGGTGAAGTGGAATAGAAATGCCTTAGAAATAATATGGTTTTAACACTGATATTCCTGATTACAGATGGCATTATGCTGATTACATCAATCCCTAGAACACCAAATAGCTACCCAAAGGATAACTCAAAAGAGTTACATAGGAGAAAAAAAACAAGTAGATAAAAATGTATAATATCCAGTCTATGATATGCAGTTGGATGGACAGTTCATAGAACTGTTTCATCAGTACCTAAAGCTTGTATAGACACTGTTGGTAGATATCTAATTGAATTAATAATTGAAAAGGGAGAGTAAAGTGGGTTGAGTTGTCTTTGAGAAATTGCATGGCATTTTCAATTCACCTAAAATTCTTCCTGGAGGAAAAACTCATATTTTTAGAAATCAATATTCTCCTGGTGATGTTGTAATCCACAAATCATAGAATACCATTTATTCTAAAGAATTAACATGGTGAGTCATCCCAATAACAATAGAGAGGAACATGGTGGATTGAATAGGCTGCAGCTTGTTACAAATGGTCAATTATATGCCAAGTGTTATACAAGAGGAAGAGAGATAGTGAAGTTTTACTTTGACTAAAATACAGCACCTTAGCCATAGAAGTTTGACAATATTTATAATAAAGACATGATTATAGAATAGTTGAGTATAATTATATTGCCTCTTGAAGAGCTTATCTTTTATTTTAAATCATTTTCATTTGTCTACTAAACCTAAAAAGATCTAGAGATTCTCCACTTAGAAGGTAGATTGAAGGCAACTAGGTAGCTCAGTAGATTGAGAATTAGGACTAGAGATGGGAGGTCGAATATGGGCTCAGATACTTCTGAACTGTGTGACTCTGGGCAAGTCACCTAATGTCATTACCTAGTCCTTACTGCTCTTCTGCCTTAGAACTGATACACAGTATTGATTAAAAATGGGAATGTAAAAATTAAAAATTTTTTTTTCATAATTAGTTAGCTTGCTCTCTGTAACAGAGAGCTATGCTTTCTAAACAAAAAGAAAATAATCTTAACCTGGGAGCACCATGCCTGCCTTTCTGTCTTTTGTTAGATGGGTGTAGCTTGTTGTCATTTGACTCTATATGACCCCTGGAAACAGAGCTTTCGAAGGGCTATTTCTTTATATACATAGATACATATATACATATATATATATATACATATATATTTCTTTTTTGTTCCAAATTTTACAAAACCAAATGGAATACGCATATCCATATACAAAGAACAAGAATTGAGTAACCACGGGCTATTTTTTGGCAAAGATACTAGAATGTTTTGCCATTTCCTTCTCTAGTGGATCCAGTGTGGAAGCTTTTTGCAAAAATGAATTCAGAAACTCTAATCATGGAAAGGTTTTAACCAAAGCTGAAATACCTAATGGGTGGTCTTGAAGAGATGAGCCCAGCAGAGAACAATCTCAGGTAGAGATTAAACACCCACTAGCCTCTAGCCACCAGGACACCTTCTGAAACCTAGGCAGCTTCTCAATAAGTCTACCTGAGTTAGATTCCAACTATTTAACAGTAGCCTCAAGTGGCCAACAGAAACATTAAATTCGTCAGGGAGCAGACCTAGTGAGAGTCATATGATTATTTCACCTAAAGATCTTATTCAGTCATGTCCAACTCTGTGATCCCATGGACTTTTTGTCAATGAGTTTTTCTTGGCAAAGATACTGGATTTGTCTGCCACATGCTTCTCCAATTTATGCTCATTTTACAAATGAGAACCTAAGACAAATAGGTGTTAATTGACTTGTCTGGGGTCACAAAGGTAGTAAATATCAGAGGGTGGTTTGAATTGAAATCTTCCTGACTTCAAGCCCAGTAGTCTATCCCCTGCACTACCTAGCTGCTTTTCTCTGAAGATATTAATGGACCTGACATTTTGTAAGCATCAGTGGCCTCTGCATGCAAGAACCCTCTCCATACAAGTTCGATAAAGTGTTTTTATATATCAATATTTGTGGATGAATATTACTAAGTTTATGGGAAAAGATTCTAATTCTTTTTTTAACTATGCAGTTTCTCTACATTACTTTCCTTAAAACTAATTATGTCCTTTAGTTGGCTAGAGCAAATGTGAACATATTGTTGGGGGCTTGAGAACTATAGTTTTGATTAGATTTAGCCCACCAGAGCAGTTCAAATTTAGGATAGCTAATCCAAGGGTCCTATGTGTGGAGGTAGCTGCAAAGATATCATCCAAAACATATATGACTAGAAAAAGAAATGAACTGGACATTAAGTAAGACCAATGACTAAATCTGACATTCATTTTACATTTTTATTTAATAACAATTAAGGACCGAACTCACAATTCAGAAGCCTAACATGTCAAAAATGAATTTGCTATCTCTCTCCCTAAACCTGAACTTTTTGACTTCACTTCTGTCTTGGAAGACTTCTTTCTCTAAGTCTCCCAAATTTAAATGTCTCTCTGAAACTCTTCTTCACCTTGAATATCCAATGAATTTCCAAATCCTGACAATTCCTTCTCTACAACATCCCTCACAACAATCCCTTTCTCTCCTTTCTCTTAGCTGGCATACATAAAGGTCTCATATCTTCCAGTCTGTACAATTAACTTATAAGGAGAAAAAATTATATTTTATAATTGAAAAAAATTGGTGAATTTCCTAATCAGATGAAGATACTCTCTGTCCTCCAAATTTGTCTTGGGTACTGCTCAATGTGTTTGTTATAACCTCTTTCCTTGCTGTACCTTGTTTTAAAGTCCAATTCTTCATGTAACCATGGAAAATTTTTCTAAAAAATAAAATATAAAAATAAAATAAAATAAAAATAAAAAAGTCCAATTCTAATGCCCCCTCTACCAAGAAGCATTCCCTGATTTCCACATCAATATCTGCCTTCTTTTAAATATCTTACATAGTATTTTTTTAATTCTCCAATGATTTCACTTATAATAGTATATATTTATATTATCTCTTTGTATTATTCCCATGCTTGATTGAAAGCATCACATGGATGAGGAACTGATGTTATATTAACTCTGAAGCCCCTCCTTGACTAATATAGTGTTCTACATATAGTAGACATTTAATAAATGTTACATGAGTGAAAGAATGAGTTTCAAGAAGATTAAATTAAATGATTAGTTAGTTGTGGACCCAGAGCAACTACTTAGGTGTGTCTTTGCCCCTCCAGAAATGAATAAGAAGCTCTTAAAATGGAGGTCTTGGAAAGCCGGTGTCCCAGATAGCAACATATCAAATGAGATGCTAAAGCCCAGCATTGATCATGTTCAGGAAGCCTGACTGAAGATGTTTATCCTAACCCTCCAATCCGGACACTTCCTGAGATATGGTCAGGAGGACTAATTACTCCAATACATAAAAACTGAAATGCTCTCAACCCAAACAGCTAAAGATATCTGCATTAGCAGTGAGAGCAGTAAACTATGAGGCTGCATCCTTGGTGAAAGACTAAAGCAATATCTGACCAATGACAGCGACATCTATAAAAGCCAAATTGGATTCGTCCCTTGAAAATGAACTACAGACTTCATCTGTCCCCTATTGCTGCATATTAACAAACATGTGAAAAGAAATCCAACCAAGGGAAGAACTTGCCTTGTTTTATTACACTTTAAAATCTCCTAGAAATCCATCTGGCACCAGGAATGAATCTCCAACTGCTACAATAGAGAACAAACTGGTAGGAGAATGGATGACGTAATTACATTTCTGTACCAATCCATCAACTGAAGGATGAAAATAAGTAACACTCAAATGGATGCCTTCAAGCGGGAAAGGGAGTGAGACAAGGATGCAAATCTCCACAGTTTAATAGATACCTTGATGGGTTACTTACTCTGTTGGAGCAGTGCCCAAGCCCAGGGCTCCCATTAAACCACTCCAAAAGAAAATGCCTAATACATATCCTGCTCCGTAGAGCTGATCCAAAGACCAAGTGCTCTCTTTTCTTCTTTATGGAGCTTAGATCATTCTGGCAGAATCTGCAAGGAGGGGCAGATTAAGGTGTATGGCAGCATCATCCTCAATAACTAAGCAATATGAAAGCACTAGTGATTGGTCTGAATGAACTCAGTGTGGTTGGGAGAGCTAACAGGCAGGAGCCCTGGAGATTATTCCTGGATCTGTCAATTGCTGGCTCTTGTACCTTGAACAATTCTCTACCTCTCTGGATTAACTACATTTTCCTTCTTGATTAAGTAAAGGATTTTGATGAGGTCACCTTTAAATTCTCTCTATTCCTTTTTTTAGAATTTTTAATTTTGGAATCATTCTCTAATAACTGAGCAGACAAATAATCAAATCAATCACTTTGATTAAATTAATGACTATATGCTGGCCATTGTGTGAGGCAATGGTTATTATTTGTCCTTTGTTTTCAAAGAGGATCAATGACATCACAGGTTGATATCTTGACTTGTGCATGAATTAAATTTAAGTGAAGCAGAATTACAACCAGTCCTCAGCCTCACTGTTTCTTTCAGAATCATCCAACTCCAACAGCAAGACAAAAGGTAGAACCACTGGCATGTAGTAGATGGCTTTGGCATCTTTGATGTCTGATCAAGCTCTAAGTGTTCTACAGTGCCTGTTCATGACTGTTAAAACAAATTGTTCTTCTTTGCCCATTCCACCAGGAGAAGTGTTCACAACTGGGAATTACAGGGGACAGGAAAGCATAAAGCATGGTTCCTCCTTCTATTAAGTTTATATTCACCTTGGAGAAAAAGAAATCCATGTGAAAAAATAGTTTAATCCTCCCCCCCCACCCAAGAAAAACAACTTTAAATGAAATGTAGGGCAAGTATTTGTATTTTCATTTATGTGGGATTTTTTTTTACCACCAGTGCAGATCATGGCCTGTCTTTAATTTAGTGGATGATAATAATAACTGACATTTATATAGTGCTTTAAAGTATGCAAATCACTTTGCATACATTAGCTCATTTGAACCTCACCACACTCCTGTGCATTAGGGCCTAAAAGTTTTATGATCCCCTTGTTGCAGATGAGGAAAGAGAAACTCAAGGAAATTAAGTTCATGTTCACAGAGTAACCATCTGAGCCAGAATTTGAACCCAGATCATCTTCTTGATTCTAGTCCTTGCATTTTATTCATAATGCAATTGTATCATTCTGAATGACTGATGGGGATCCAAAATTTCATTGATATGGGGAACTCTCGGGTAAGGAAATTCCTCTACCAATGAAGGTAAATACTTTTTCTGCAACTTGCAGTCTTAGAGAATTATCTAGAACACTGAGAGGTTAAGTGACTTGGCCAGGTCACAAAGCAATATGTTTCAGGGGTATTGCTAGGTCTTTTTGCTTCCCTTTGTGATAGATATTAAGTGAAAGATGACTTTAAAGAGTAATGGTATAAACACAGAAAAGTAGAATCTAGGGGTTTTGTGAAGTCAGTAAAACTTGAACTGAGCCCAGAGTTGAATGAGAGATCAGGACCTTTCAGGTAAGGGAACATTAAAAAAATAAAAAACACATCTAAAACAACATATTAATGAGACAACCAAGAACAAATTCTGTAAGTTTCTCTTGCTTATTACAATAGACATGTTCCTAAAAAATTGTCTAGTATGTCTAGTGTTTGCACAGTAAATCACATTTGCTCATTGACTTAGAATTTTTTAAAGGTCCATCTTCATCTCTGATCAATCTCTAATTGAATGTGGCTCCTACTATTTTTAGCTTTTTGTTTCACAATGTTCCAGACTCTATTAAGTATTAAGCTAACAGAAATGCAGTTGAGCAACTCCCAATTTCAAAGAATGGGGAAGCCATTGTAATTTGAACTATCAATGACTATATGTTTGTTTTTGTTTCCTACGTTTAGGTTTTGAGATTTAAAAACAAGTTTTTGCTATGTGAGGTTATCTCTAACTTAACTTTGTAGCTGGTTTTTCTGATGACTCCCAGAAATAGTTTGAATATTATTTACTCAGTGACCTGCCACTGGAGCCATTTCTAAGGCCATATGACTAGCTTTGGCTCAGTGTGTCAGAATTTAGAGGGTGTTAATATCATTTGTGCATCTTTAACAAACAACAGAATATAGCACTTCGTTAACAAGAGTAATTATTTTAAATGGAAAACTATGGAATGATGTGCTTCCTTTCTTAGAAGCTTTACCCAAGAGGAGTTTCTCCCCAGCTTCCCACCTCCAATCCTTGTCCTGACAATACCCTTCTTGGTGTCAGTCTTCTGACCTTGTATTCAGATTCTGATGTCTCTCTCCAAAGTTCCTTCCCTGCCCCAAAAGTATTTATCTTTAAAATTTGGTGCAAGTGAGCCTTTTATTCTGTTTTTTGAGCTGGGCATGTTGTTATGGTGGTTGTAATCATCACTAGAATTTTCTAGATAGATCTCCAATAGCTATTCTGTTAAATTAGGAAGATAAAATGGGGCTAGTACTAAGCTCTTGCTTTGCCTAGATCTTAATGGGTCTTTTCTCCTCTGTCACATCTTATCAGGGACCTGGCTCCCAGGTGCCATCTTCTTATTTTTCTCAATGATGATGATGATGATGATGATGATGATGATGATGATGATAGCAATGACAACTAACATTTATATAGCAAATAGGCTTGCAAAGCACTTCACTAATATTTCATTTGACTCTCATAATGATTGGTATTAGAAGAATTGGTCTGCCCCGATAGGTTAATTTAGGTTGTTCTACCATGTAAAAGCCACATGAATGAAAACAAATGGAAAGAATAATTACAGATACATACTAAAAGCAGGGTTAAATCATTCTAAGAAATCAAGTCTGAAGTCTGGTTTCAACTCTTACATGTGTTTTGGGTTGGTCAGTGACTATGGCTAGGTTCATTATAACCAATTCTGCTAGGATGATTCATAAAGAAAGAAAATTCATGGCATAAAAATGTCTTCCTTTTGCATCCATTTTCTTCTGTCCATTCAAATAGCTTCTTTCCTAGATGCATCCTTCATTATCTCCTGCCTAGATTATTATAAAAGATTCCTTTTTGGTCTCTCTATCTCTAGTCACTTCCATCTCCAATCTATACTTCTGCCAATTTGGCATTCCTAAATTTCAGATCTGACTTTGTCACCACCACAGCTCCACTAAAAAGTCTTCAATGTCTTCTTATGTCTTTAATTGTCTCTTTTTTTCCTCAGATGAGTAACAGCATTTTTAGCCTGATATTTAAATACTTGAACAACATGACTGCCACACACCTTTCTGATCCTATTTCTTATTTCTTTCCTTCACACACTTTCCTTCACCAACTAAATTTGCCTTGTAGTTGTTCACAATAAGCAACATCCCATTCTCCACCTCTGTGCCATTCCACAGTTATTTCTGTTAACTAGAGTACACTCCATCTTCATATAGAATATTTAGCTTCCTCCCAAACACAGTCGAGGTGCCACCTCTTTCATGCGACTTCTGCTAATCCCACTCCTAGTCCTCAAGTTACTAGCATTCATTCCCCTCTTATAAGTCATTTTATATTATTTTGCCAACGTTTTTGCATCTGTTGTGTCTTCCTAGAAAAATTTAAGCTCCTTGAGGTCAGATACTCCTTTGCTTGTGTCTTCCTATCTCTATGTGGTAGGAGTTTCATCAATATTTTTGGAATTGATGGAATTTCCTCCCTTATAGTCAGAATATTTGATGAACCAGACACTTCTGCCTTTGACCTTGCTAGAGAGCAGACCATTTACCACAATATTAATAGTTTTAGAATGACCAATAAACAATGCTACCCATGTGACTCCTCTGCTAAATTAAGATTTTCTTTGCTGCTCTTGGCTATAAGTATCTATTGTAAGTAAGTAAGTTTTAAGTAAGCTCTTTCTAAAATCCCAAGGAAGTATATTTTTCACATTTCTTTTTATTTGGTGCGGTAAAAAAAGAAAGCTCTGTCTCTGTCCCAGTGATTATTAAGTCATTTCTCCACAGGTTTCCAGGGACCCTCTGCTAACTAATTTCCATTTTCAGTCTGGTGATGACTATGTTCATTCAACTAGAGTGATGGAGTTTCTTTTCATTGGGTTTTAAATAGGGTATTTGACATAAGGTTGCTGGATATCACTGTTGAGTTTTGAGTATACCATTTGTGTTTATTAAAAGTTTTATTCAGTGCATACATGACTGACTACTTTTAGATGGTGAGTTCTGTCTTTTAATGGTTAGAAGATAAAGATATTTTCCCAGCAGCTTATGGAAAATTTCTACCGCATTTGGTTCATTCTCTAGCTGTCTATCCTCAGAACCATTAAATCAGTGTTTCAGTGAGCAAAGTATTTTTGGGCTTCAAAGCATATAACAGAATTTAGAGACAAGAAAAATGGGGTGGTGGCCTTGGGGCACTGGTCATGGAGTCAAGAAGACCTAGGTTTAAATTTGTTCATCTGTGAAATATAGAAGTTAGAGTTGATGTTTCTGAGGCTCCTTCTAGCACTCTGTCTCTGCACTTATGGTCCCAGTTTGAATCCTGCCTCTTCTACTTACATATTTGACCTGGGCCAGGTACTTTGCCTCTCTTGTCCTGAACTTCAGTTCCCTCCTCTATGAAATGAAAATGATTACATGTACAATTCTTTTCCCAGTGGGGTCATAATGAGACTCAGTTAAGATGTGTGCCAAGTATCTTAAAACTATAAAGCATTATGTGAATGCTAACTGTTTGTGTGAGTATTATCCCAAAGGAGAATCACTACCCATCCATAAATGCTTACTATGTCTCTACTGTATACAACCATAGTAGTTTGGTAGAGTGGATAGAGTGCTGCCCTGAAAGTCATGGAGATCTGGGTTTCCTTCCCACTTTTGACAAATGTTGGCTAAGTGGTCTGGGGCAAATCCCTTAAATTCTCTATTCTCTAGGCAATTCTCAAGAACTATTATGTTGATGAAAAGGTGCTGTCCTACACTGGTAGTAGGAATTTCCTCACTCGGGAGTTCCCTATGCTATTGAAATCACAAACTTATTCCTTAGCCTGCTGTGTGAGTAACTAAGGGATTGTTGACTGACTGTCTGAGTGATTTTTCTGTATTGAATCTTGCCTTATTTTTAGTATCAGCTGTTAGATCCATTTCCCTCATCCCTTAATTTATTGTTTCTTAGGTTCCTCCCATACAGCACCATTAAAGGAAATAAGGGCCAAAGTGCAAGGTCTGGGAACATAATTTCTTCAGCATCCTCTAGAGATGGCTCTGGTTATGGATGGGATTAATTTCATCTCCTCTAAATCCTAAAATATTGTATTGAGAACTTACCTTTGAAACTTCATTGAAGTTTAGGACCAATATAGTTAAATAATGGACACAATAGCTAGTGAACATATAGAATTAATTCCTACAAGAACAGCAAACAAATGAAAGGATTTGGACCAATTTATGGATGGCATTTCCAAAAATGGCTTCTAAGAAAATCTGAAAACATAGTTATGCCTTCTCATGCCCCTAGAAAAATGAATTCAAGGTAGGGAGAAAGGAAGGAAGGGAAGGAGGGAGGGAAGAAGGAAGGGAGGGAAGGAGGAATGGAGGGAAGGAGGAAGGGAGGGAGGAAGAAAGGGAGGAAAGAAGGAAAGAAGGAAGGAAGGAAGGAAGGAAGGAAGGAAGGAAGGAAGGAAGGAAGGAAGGAAGGAAAAGAGAAAGAGAGGNGTCTTGGTCCCATTTGGGGTTTTCTTGGCAAAGATACTGGAGTGGTTTGTCATTTCCTTCTCCAGCTCATTTTATAGATTAGGAACTGAGACAAACAAGGGAAAGTGACTTGCCCAGGGTCACACAGCTAACAAGTATCTGAGACCAGATTTGAACTCGTGTCTTCCTGACTCCAGGCCTAGTGCTCTGTCCGCTGTGCCACCTAGGCGCCAAGTATTCATAAAGTACCTACTATTTGCAAGGGGCTGCCCTAGGCACTGAGAATTCTAAGATAAGGAAGGAAGGAAAGGAGGAAGGAAGGAAGGAAAGAAGGAAGGAAGGAAAGAAGGAAGGAAGGAAAGAAGGAAGGATGGAAGGAATGAAGGAAAGAAGGAAGGACTTATTATGCATGTGTTATGTATTAGGCACTGTGCTAAGCAATTCACAAATACATTTGATCCTCACAACAACAACCCTGGAAAGTAGGTACTATTATGATCCTCATTCTACAGTTGAGGACATTGAGGCAGACAGAGGTTGAGCGACTTGCCCAGGATCACACAGCTAAGTAAATATCTGAGTCTGGATGTGAATTCAAATCTTCCTGACTCCAGGTCTAGCTTTCTACTCACTAAACCAACTAACTTCCTCCTAATACAGACCAGATGTTCTTTAAGTAGCTGTTCAGAGTCACTAAGAAACTTATACATGACCTACCATGTGCCAGGAATTGTGATAAGCATTGAGGATACAAAAGGAAGAAAAAATAGTCCCTGCTTTCAAGGAGGTCACAGTCTAGTGTGGGAGAAAACATGAGAACAATTATGTAGAAGCAAATTTCATACAGGATTAATTGGGGGCACTAGCATTAATGGTAATCAGGAAAAGTTTCTTGTGAAGACTGAAAGAGAGAATCAATCTCCCTGAGCTATTTTTATCAAAAGCCAAATCAGAAGCAGTATCATAACTGTGCTTCATATGTAATAATCAATCAATCAATAAACATTTATTAAGAGCTTACTATGGGCCAGGCATTGTGCTAAGCTCTTTTATTTGTTTGCTAAATGTTGAACAGATGAATATTCATGAAAAACTATCACTGCATCATAAATGGCCATCAAGAGAAAAGAAAGAAACAAGATAAAAAATCCCATCCCTGGATAGAAAGAATTGATGTATTAACTTCAGCAACTTCTGTCTTGTCATGCCAATATTATTATTGAGATTGAAGGAGAATTGAATTGACAGGCCATGAGCACTATAGTTAAACTGACAGAAGGGGATTTCTTGCACTGTAGAAAGTAATATGGTGAATTCTGTTGGGATTTTAATTCATAAAAAAATTTTAAAGGCTGTAGAAACAATAAAAAGGCTAAAGAACAAGTATTCCAGAAGCTGTCTGATATTATTGGGAAAAGAAAAATCACATCCAAAAATACGAGCAGTATAAGTAGGTTGCTCCAAAATACAGTCATTTTCAATAACATTTCAGTGCTGATATCTCTGCTTCATAGTTTTCATATCCTAAAGAAACTGCTCATCTTTATCTTCCAATGATTTCATCTTCAATATTTAGCATCTAGATTCAAAAAAGCCTAAAATTCTTTTCATTTTATTTCAGTCAGTCAACAATATTTACTGAGTACTCACTATCTTTTTACAACCTATGTGACCTTGGGTAAGCTCATTGAAGCCCTTGGGCTTTGCACACTAAGGACCACCAGACTTTTCCATCTGACTTGAGCCTGAAACATTCCATATATTGACTCCCTGTTACAAAATAAGTTCCTTGAGATCAGGGTCTATATTACTTTGCTACTTATATCTCTACTACTTAGCACAAGATTTTGTATATATTAAGCACTTAATAAATGATTCATTTATTCATTCAGAATTCCATTGATTCATTTATTCATTCTCTCATCTGTAAAGTGAGAGGTTGGAGTCTTCCAATTCCAAAGCTCTGATTCTTTGACTATATGACATGGACCTTATCTTTAAGTAATATAATCTAAAAGGTCAAACAAAATAAATTAATATAAAACACTTAAAATTAGAGATTACACACAACCAAGACATTAAAACTACATTGCAATTGTGCATGTGTATATATATATGCATATGTATATATATATACATATATATATATAAAATTTATGGGGGCTCCTAAAATATGGTACTGACTAGAACTAGTTAGAGATCATTAGTGGTAATTCAAATCTTAGCACAAATGTACCTCCTTTCTAGGTAACTTTTATCACGGACCCCAAGGAATATTAAAATGGCTCAATTAAATAATTCAATGAAGTATTTTGAAAACTTAACTTCAATATAATTGAGTTCCATTGTTATCATATTCATTTCATTTTCTGCATCTAAAAACATAATTTTCAGGGCAACTAGGTGATTTGGTGGATTGAGAGCCAGGCATAGAGATGGGACATCCTAAGTTCAAATCTGGCCTCAGACATTCTTTAGCTGTGTGACTCTGGGTAAGTCACTTAACCCTCATTGCATAACTCTTACCACTCTTTTGTCTTGTAACTAATGTGCAATATTGATTCTAAGATGGAGGGTAAAAGTTTAAATATATATGTTACATATATATTATATACATATATATATACATATATATATAATTTTTAAAAATCTTTACCTTCTGTCTTAGAATCAATACTATCTATTGGTTCCAAAGCAGAAGAGTGGTAAAAGCTAGGCAATGGGAGTCAAATGACTTTCCCAGGGTCACACAGCTAGGAAGTATCTGAGGCCAAATTTGAACTTAGAACCTCCTGTCTGTAGATCTGGCTCTCAATCCACTGAGCCACTCAACTGCCCTGCCCAAATTTTATAAGTTTGAGGAGTCCTTAGTGTTCACCAGATTGCCAAAGCAGTATATGACAGAAAAAAAAGGATTAAGCAGCTTTACCCTAATTGCCCTAATTACCCTAAGTGGGAAAATATACTCTCCCTTTTCAAATTACTTTATATTTTACTTATATCTGAACCTACCAATTAGAATCACAATCTCCTTGAGGTCATTGTTATTTTTGTATCCACAGTATATAATATGTATATATATATAATTTGTATATCTATGAGTTAACCAATGCAGATATCCCTTCTAATAGTACAGATTATCTTTTTATCATGTTCAACTCTCATCCAAGCCCTCTCAAAAAATTCTCCAAAGGACACTTACTGAATGTCCTTCAAAATCCTTTGTCATCAATGAAACATAAGGACTGTCTAAGTTATCCCTGTCACTTTATGACTAATCTTCTTCCTTTTCCAATGAAACAAAATTCATCCTCCTAAGGGTCTATACTCTTATGATATTTCTTTTTTGCATTACTTCTCCTTTGAAATTCCTCATTGACAATATGTTATAACAAATATCTACCTGCCATGTCCATCTTCATTGTCTTTTGTATGACCCACATATTAATTCTTCAAAAACTGCTACTTTCTGACTCTTAGAATTACACAGAAACATATATGCATATATTTTAGTTACATACAGTATAGTTATTATGTATATATAGTTATTATATATGTGTTGTTACTGTTTTTGAATGGTGAGGAGGTTCTTTTGTTTGCTTCAGCAAAATTATTGGGGTCATTAGAGGCCCTGAAAATTTTCCTACCCACTCTGACTATTCAATTATGAGCTCAGGTCATTATCTAGAAACAGTATCTGTACAAAACCTAATTATGGATTAGCTATATTTCTTGTTTACTCAGTTGGATACTATAGTCTACCCCAGTGGTTTTCAAACACTTTTCGTTATTCACCTCTATTTTATTTATTTTGCCTGATGGGTATTATTTGGCAAGGGGTGAGGTGGGGATAGATATGATTTTCTCAGTGACACCAGGGTAGCTGCTGTGGTCACTATTATGTTATAATTCCCAGAAGCCCAATGTGCTGCTTAAAAGGGGGATGATTGGGAATTTGCACATCTCTGATGGAATAGAGTTGAGGAAAATTAGGATATAGTGAGCAGAAGGATAGGTACAAGCTTTATATGGAAGAAAGTCTCATAAACTTCTCCTTCCCATTCTCGAATTGATGAATCATATAACTTCTTAGGCTTAATGATGACTCCCTTAGAGGTAGCACCATTGCCACCAGTGTGGAGACCAGTAGTCTAGATAACAGGCATTTTTCATCTGTTTTTTCCTATGTGGATAGTTTAGCCAGTCTTTTCAATAATAATGGGTCTCATTGTTATTACAGTGTTTAAAAGCCAGATGCAATCAGCACAATGTCATCCACAAATAAGAATATGTAGAGGACATCATCATCTATAGAGAATTCCATTTCCATTTGGCCCCTATGCCAGACACTTTTCATAATGGATGGATACACATTCAGTGAACATATGTCTCCATGTTTCACAACTTGCTTGTTATTATTAATAATCAGACATTTATTAAAGCTATCTATTGTTATACCTGTCAAGACATATTGTATGATTTTGATATTTGTACAAGTGACTTCTTGTTGTGAGAGAATCTTTAAGGCTGATTTTTTGTCTACTAACGAAATGTACTGTTTTGGTTTTATAGTCAACAAAAAGCAAATGCCACTGGATCTCATATTTTCTATGCTGTTCTGTAAATGGTGTGACTATAATGTTATCTGCTGGAGAATGTCATTTGTGAAAGGCATTTCCTTTCCTGTTCCCCCCTCCTACTTTCATCATAGATGTCCCCTAGATATTTATAGATTATTCTCTTAAAGATTTTTTAGAACTCAGAAAAATTGATCCATGGATCAGTAGTTATCTATGTTTTCTCAGGTTGCCTTTTGTTTTTTAAAGGAATACTATGGTCTGAGTTTTTTCCTCACCCTTCAGATATCTTGAAAATCAATCCTTTTATTTCCAAAAAAAATTGTATCACCTCTAAAACAGTTCTCTTTGTATACCATGTCTAACTACCTAGCTCTATCTTGGGAAAACCAAACTAGGTCAGTATTTCCCAATCCATATTTTGTGGAATCCTGGTATTCTATGGATTGTAGAAAGGGGTCTTGAGTAGCTGTGGTCAAAGAAGGAAAAGTTGCCATACTGCTTCCTGCCTTGAGGTTTATTTTAATAAACATGCATCCTCTGACCTTTATACCTGTTCCTCAAGAAGCCCATGGCCTTGGTCATGCAATTCCATGTTTATGTGGGTTTTAGCAATTATTTTCATGCCCCTACATGGGGAAACATTGTCCTCAATGGTTGATTAAACCCCTTGAGGGCTAACTTTCTATAAGTTCCTTGTATTGCTTTGGGAAACTTTGCAAGGGAGTCTTTGGAAGACCTTGAAGAAAGAGAAAGATGGGACCTAAATTATGATATGTTATATATAATGGCATATGAGTATGGAGGGGAAGGTGACTCAACAATAGGCTGCAGTTTTTATTTGAGTATGATCAGATATTGGATTATGGGATAAAATTTCTCCCTCATCTTCTTTTCCAGGGATGCCTTTTTCCTGAGTCACTGAACAGGAATTTTTCTACATTTAAATTCCCAGGCCATATTCTAAACCCATAAGCCTTTTTTTAGCTCATACCAAGATGCCAACATCTTATTCTGAATGTAGGTCTACCTTCTCCCCATATGCTATTACTCAAAAAGTTACATCTTGCCTCTCTATGTAATTGTGCTTCATGAGCTACAGACTCATTCTTAGTCTGTGCAAGAATAGAGGAATTGGATGCTTCATCAGGTGATGAATTGAGCCAAGATGGGGCGTTGGTTCAGAATGGTAAAAATGATACTTTGATCTTTTTTTGTTTCCAAATTAGGGTAAAAGGACCTTTAAGAGAACTACATTGTTCACACCAAAAAAACAAAACAAAACAAAAAACCACAACCACCAAAACAAAACCCTAAAGACTTACATGCTATAAAATCCAGCTGTGAGAATATTCCTATCACATGCACAACCCACCAGATATTGAGTTGCAGAATTTCAAGCAATTTTATGAACATCTTCCCCACTGGAGAGGTGCACATTTCTCCATAAAGGTAATAATAAATGAAAATCGATGTAAATATGCAGCAGCTCCTTACATTTTACTGTTCTAGTTAGTCTCTGTGACATGCATGTGTATTTTTTCTGGTTGTACAATGATAATCAAGGCCAGGAGAGAGATCTGAAAGTTGCAGATTTCACATTATGCAAAACCTTTCCCAAGTGCTAATTGGCATGTTTTAGCTTTAAAGATGAGTGGGCACATAGAAACTCACTCTTTATTATCACAGTTGTCTGTTCTACTAATGCAAAATGCACTACGACCTCGGAGCTCTTTAATGATATATTTCCCGGCATTTTGCTTTCCTCCTACACGAATGGCAGACTCGGGATGATGTGCTTCTGTTGAGCAAAATGTTATACGTTCTGCACTTCACGGAAACCCTGGGACTAGAAAATGGAGAAATGTGGCTTTAAGGTCTCCAGGGATGTTGGGGAGGAGACACACTCCACCAAATAACTTATGCATTCGTATCCAGTGCAGGATCCTTGTTTCACTTCCAAGTGTGACACAGGCTAAGCACTTCTCTCACATAGCAGGACAAACCCCTTCGGCAAGTAAAGTCTACTCGTACCCAGCACACACAAATTACACTGACTCGAGTTTTATAGTGTCGAAAGAAGCAATCGCCATGCTTAATGGGAGGCAATGGATTAGTACCTTTTGTTTAAACTGAAGAAGTGCTGTTCAGTTACTGAGAAAGTGAGACTGCTTGGAGGGTGTAGTGAAGGTCATTCTCTAACATGGGGAAATCAATTCTTTTTCATTTCTTCAAATACCAGCGTATTCGGTGCTCTGTTTACATATATTTGAGGCAATTTTGCTTTCATTTGCTTTCAGTTTCAAACACTTGTATAAGAAATGTATCTAACAATCACTTGAGTTGATATTTTTTTCAGGGAGGCTTTTTCCCTCCCTTGGGGCATTATATCTGATCCCACAGTAATACTGACACAATGTGCCTGTTGACCTATGACAATGTGGCTATATCACAGAAAGTGGGGTGAGGGGGGAGGGAGGAATGCACACTATTTCCCAGAAGGGAGTAAAACCTTAGACATTGTTGACCTCAAATTTAGTGATTTAAAACAATATTTTGATAACTGTATTTCTAGATTTCCTTTGTATTTTAGTTTATGCATTTAAAAATATGAAACTGAGAAGAGGGCGATAGGCTTTACCAGACTGACACATCATTCCATGTTATAAAGAAGTTTAAGAACCCCTGCCTACTATAAAAATAATAGCTGATAAATCATAGTTCTGTCAAAACATATAGGTTTCGTGAGCTACCTCATTTTCCTTGCAGAATTGACTATTCCAACCTCTGCCTTTATGGTCCTTTATCCTTTTCTGTCCCAGGGTCTTTGGTGTGTCTGAGAAACTGGTTCCTGGCAATATGTGGCCTCTGATTTTCATTTCTCTTTACTAGGACTATTATCCAGCCTGATCTTTCCTATAGTCTCCCTTTAAGCAATAACCAGATCACTCATTTTATATAACAAAAGCTTGTATAAAATAAAAACATTGTTAGCACAGCAAGAAAGGCAGCAAAGCTAAGTTGTAGGATTATTAAGGCAGCAGCTATAAGACAATAATTATGAAGGACAAAAAAAATTCAGAGAATTTTTTCCATCTATGTCTGAACTTCTAGTATTATCTGTATTAACTAATTTGCAAACCAATCTATGATGTAGTGTTGTCCAAAGTCTGAAATACAGGTTATACTAAAAATGATTGACATTAAAGACCGTCCATGCTTTACTTATGAACCCAATAAAACTTCTTAGCATAAGATTTGTAGTTATGTGTTATAATAATCAGTTCAATAAACATTTATTAAATGCCTTCTCTATGCCAGGCATTAAGGATACTAAGGATATAGTCATGGTGTAGTCCTTGCCATGGTTTAGAGCTGCAATTAGAGCACAACTATCGTATTATTGGTTCAGATAATATACAATTATCAAAAGCCTTCTTATAATCTATGACTTAATCACTAAAACTTATAAAGCATATACTATATGCCAGAAACTATTAAGTGCTAGGAAGACAAAGCCAAAAATAGAGCAGTAGCTGCTTTCAAGGAGCTTACATCCTATTGAGGAATGCAAAACATACATACACATATAGACATATGTATGTATGTATGTATGCGTGTGGGTGAGTTTAATGCAAGTAGTTAGGAAAGACTGCATTGGCATTTGGGATAATGAAGAAAATCATTGTGTAGAAGACATAGAGATAGAAGATAGAAAGTAAGGTATGAAGAACAGAGAGAAAACTTACTTAGCTTGACCATAAAGTGAAGGAAAGATAGTAGTATATAATAAGTTGGGAAATATAGGCTGAGATTAAATTGTGAAGGACTTTAAAAGCCGAAGAAAGTTTGTATTTTATATTAGAGGTGATAAGGAGCTGTGGGAAACCAATAAGAGAAATAGTCTCAAATAGATAAAAATCTGAGACTCCTCTTTTGACCCCTTTTGTGATCCTTGTGATTTCTTGTTGAAAAATATTGTGGCCTTATTGAAAAGGTTTAAGTTCCTAGCAAACCAGAATTTAAGAGGTTAACATTCTTCCCCTTTCATCAGAAATGCAGCCAAGGCCGAAACCTTAGTTTAGCTGGGGCATTTGCTCCTGAGAAAAGTATTCTCAGACTCGGCTTGGTGATAACAAACATAGCTGAAAGTCCAGCCTGGTTCTTATCTTCACCTTGAAGCTTCTACGCCTGTTGTATTGTCTATATTAAAAATACAGCTCTGTGTACTTGTGGGAAACTATCCTTGTGCTTTTGGGTGAAAGGGAGTTTGAATTTCTTATATAATAAACTTGTGACTCAATGGCACTTCAGAGAAGCAGCTATGAGTTAACAGTCAAGACTGTCTCCCCTGTCCTGTTATTTCCTTATCAACTAAGCTGTCCTTATCAGATTATCAGAGATGACAAATAGATCTTGACAAGGAGCCACTGGTGTTTACTGAGTGGAGGAATGGCATGGTCAGATCTGAACCTAAGGAAGTCTATTTCCAAACTTGTTTCATAATTCCCTTTCACATATTAGCCAAACTAGTCATTATCAAATAGAGTCAAATTAGTCTGCTCATCAACTCTGGTACTTACTCTATCTCTCCATCTCTGAGTCTTTTATCACCCTCCATGCTTGAAATGAGAAACTGCCCAGCACTAATCTCTAGCTATTTAAACATTTCCCTTCAAAGTTCAGGTTCCATATCCTTTTGGAAGTCTTCTTTGATGTCTCCTTCGTTCCCCAACCCCAGTTACTCACATGCCCTCTAACTAGTAATTATTGCTCCTTCCTCCAGTATCTCATAGTACTTTGTTCTGAATTCTCATAATTTTAGAATCTCAAGGTTGAAATGGACCTCAAAGCCATGTACTCCAACCCTCTCTTAACAAAGCATCCTTCTATAATGTTACCGAAATGAAAGATTCTAGTGAGGGAACACAACCTCTACTGTCTGAAGGATCTCATTCAACTTTTGGATGACTCTGAATGTTGGAAATATTTCCTAACATAAAGTTAAAATCCATCTCTCTTCAGCTTCTACATGATGTTCCTAGTTTTTTGGGAGCCAGTCAAAATAATCTACTCCATATTTCATGAGATAGTCATTCAAACTCTTAAAAATGCCAATCTTGGGGGCAGCTTGGTAGCTCAGTGGATTGAGAATCAGGTCCAGAGACAGGAGGTCCTGATTTCAAATCTGGTCTCAGACATTTTTTAGCTGTGTGGTCCTGAGTAAGTTACTTAACCCCCATTGCCTGGCCCTTACCACTCTTCTGCCTTGGAACCAATATACAGTATTAATTCCAAGACAGAAGGTAAGGGTTAAAACAACAACAACAACAAACAGCTATCTTATTATGCCTGCTGGCTTTTCTTCTCAGGGCTAAATAATCCCATTTCCTTGAATTTATCCTCAGATGGTGTTATTTCAAGATCTCAGCATTTCAATTTCCTTCTTCTAGATGCTTTTCAACTAATCAATGTTTTTCTTAAGATATGGTGCTCAACACTGATCACAATAACCAAATGGAATTTGACCAGTTTGGAATAAAAAAAGGATTATCACCTCTCTGTTTGTGAGCATTCTACTTTTCCTAACTGAAAATTAGGCTAATTTAAGGCATTCAGATCACCCTATTGAATCATTTTGATGTTGTAGTCAAACTCTGTCCTTTTTTAGAATCACTATTATCTAACTACATCTCCTATGTTCACGGTTTTTTTTAATCATATGTAAAACCTAACATTTATCCTTATTAAATTCCATTCAATTTGAATCAGACCAAGTTTTCCCTCCTAGGTTAAGTCAATCTGTATATTTGATAAGAATGCTATCTATATCTTTGTTTTTTTTTTACTACTATCTCTTTACTATTATTTGAGAAAAAAAACATCAAACAAAATAGGGTCAAGATCCTTGGGCTACTACCCTAAATAGACCTTTCAATTAATATTGTAGATGACTATACTTTAGGAGTCACCATTCTTCTAATTCCAAATCTACTTAATGATATAGATGAAAATCTAGCCTAAGTGTCTCCATCTTGTAATCAAAATTAGTATGAGACTCTATCAAATGCTGCATTGTAATGAGGGTAAACTATATTTACTACATTCTCCTTATCTATGTGTCTTGACAAAAAATTAAATAAAATTAGTCTGATGTGGCCTATTCTTGAGAATCACTACTTTCTTTGCAAAACATTCACAAATCTTCAATTTAATAAGAGATTCTAGGACTTTTGGTCTGGGGCAGTTAGGTGTGTAGTGGAGAGGGCCAGGTCTAGAGTCTCTAATTTCTGAGTTTATTTCTGGTCTCAGATAGTCACTAGCTATGTGATGCTGGGCAAGTCACTTAATCCTGTTTGCCTCAGTTTCCTCATGTATAAAATGAGCTAGAGAAGGAAATGCCAAACTATTCTTGTATTTTTGCCAAGAAAACCTAAAATGGAGTCAAAAAGATTGAACATGGGTGAAAAACAAGAACTTTTGGTAGGAAAATCTAGAAGGAAGCTCACTGACCTCATAGATTGCTATTGGTGTTCTCTTCACTTTTTAAAAAATTAAGATCATATTTTCCTTTTCCTAATCCTTTGGTGCCCCTCACATTCTTCTTTATCTTTCAAAGATCATTGACAATATTATAGTGATTTCACCGGCCAGGTTTCTTTTTCAGTGCAAATTATGTATCAAGATCTGAGACCATGTGCTACTCGCATGCTAGTGTTTGTTTTTTTTTAACCTCCTGTGAATTTCTAAACTTCTCTCCTTTGTGCTTTTTTTTTCCTGTGTGGTGGAATCTATGGTATCTAGCTTGGTCAACATATGTAGGCAATTTTCTCCCTTTCCTTTCCATTTCAGTTTAAAACTTTCTTGATTGGAATCACTGTGCTATTGGTAGGGTTTTTTCCCCCCTTGCTCTTGCTAGTTTACTAAACCCCTTGTCAAGAGCCTATCATTATTATATTTTAAGCTGTGGTCCAGAAATCTAAAACCCATATGCAGACACTATCATCTTAACCAGCTGTTCATTTCTCCAATGTGCCTTTCTCTTCTGAAACTCTTGTCTTTAATTTGCACTAGTGATGAAAACAACACCTGTGTCCTTAACATCTTCAATTTCTAGCCCAAGACTTCATAATCCTTAGCTATGCTTTCTAGATTCCTGCTGGCAGTATCATTTGTGCTCATTTGAATCTCCAGAAATGGTTATAAGTCATCAGGTTTGACAAGACTTGGAATATTCTCTAGCATGTCTTGTATATATGCCCCAGAACATTAAGCAGACATTAAGATAGATTAAGATAGATTACAGAGATAGATAGATAGATAGATAGATAGATAGATAGATAGATAGATAGATAGATAGATAGATAGATAGATAGACATAAAAGAATGCAAATATAATACAAAAAATGGACCTTACCCTCCAGAAACTTATAGTCTAATATAACATGACAAAAAAAGATTTTGGCTGATGTAGAAAGGAGGAAAGATTTAAAGATCTAAAGCATACTTAGGGGCAAAAGGCAGCTTAGGAGGTAGAGTGGTCAAGAGAGTGAATTAAGATAGGAATGAAGTGAGTATGGCTAAGGGCCACTAACAAAATGATAAACCTGGTCTAGGTCACCCTAATCAGGTGGCTTCTTTGATAGCTCTAAGCAAAAAGAGACCTACCATTGCTACTAATCTCTTTATTCTTTCAGATGTTTTTAGATAATCTCTCATATGTCAACATTCATGAGGTCACCAAAATTGCCTTGTCCCCCTTCCCAATATTACATTGTGTTCATTTTGTGGATACTTTATATATACATGTGTTTTCTCTCTGATAGAATGTCAGCTCCCTGAGAGTAGATAATGTTTCATTTTTTATATTCCCCAACACCTAACACAGTGCCTGGTACACATTAGGTGCTTAATAAGTGCATTTTGATTGATTTAAGAAACACATACTCTACTAAAGTGATATAACATGTACTCAAGAAAATAAATACACAATATAAACAAAGTGTTTTTTTTAAGTGGAAGTCAGAAGGGCTACATGAAGAAGGTGACACCTGAGCCATGCTTTGAAAGAAGAGATTCTATAAGGTAGAAGTGAGGATAAGCAGCCTCACAGACTTGTACCAAGTCAGGGGGTAAAATATGTCATATGGAGAGTAGCTAGTAGGCTTATTTGACAAGACTGGAGAGGATGTTAAGGGGAGCAATCAACATTCCTTGGAACTCCAGCAGCTGCCTCTTCCTCAAAAGGGCAGGCTCCTGCCTCCAAGTTTTGAATGGTCCTTCTTTCCTTTCCCCTCTGAGTCATATCTTTTGACTCTTTGACCTCCTCACAATGACTACAATTTTCCACTTCAAGTTCAGATCTTTCTACTTTATTTCTGAATTCAATTCCTTCGTCCTCCAGTGATCTGGAAAATATAAAGACACTCTTCACCTTTAAAATACCTCTCTTGGGGGCAGCTGGGTAGCTCAGTGGATTGAGAGACAGGCCCAGGAGGTCCTAGGTTCAAATCTGACCGCAAACGCTTTCCAGCTGTGTGACCCTGGGCAAGTCACTTAACCCTCATTGCCTAGCTTGGAACCAATACACAGTAATAATTCCAAGATGGAAGGTAAAGCTTTAAAAACAAACAAACAAAAACACCTCTCTTTCAGGAGGATGATCAGACTATACCTCGAACATCAATAGCAGTTACTTGGTCATGACAGAAACAATATCATATACTTTGTGCATGTCATTACAAATCCTTATGGATCTCCATAACTACTAGGAGTGTATAGTCTTTGGCATTTCATTATTTATTTATTATTATTATTATTGAGCTGTCATTAATTATTTTTTTTACTTTTTATTATTTTTAATCACATGTAGAAACCATTTTTTTTACAATTGTTTTCTGACATTTTGTGATTCAGATTCTCTCCCTCTCTGCCCCATCCCTGAAGCAGTAAATAGTCTGTTATAGATTATACTAGTTCATTAATCCTTGCTAGTAACTCACATGGTCAACTTCCCTGGCAAACTTCTTCACATTTATCCCATTCTGTGTGTGTGTGTGTGTGTGTGTGTGTGTGTGTGTGTGTGTGTGTGTGTATTAATAGCCACCTCATCCCCCAAAAGTTAAATTTCAGTTCCTGGAAGATGAAGGGCATGTCTCATAGCATATTTATCTATGGTTCCAAACATGACAATGGGCAGAGCTTCAACGTAAGCAATGTAGACTAGTTTCTGAGTCTATTTTATTTGTGTACTTCTTAGTGCTACCATTTTCTCTGATCCTCCAGTTAGGCACACTTTAAACAAATTCTTCCATCAACTGGAGCACCTGATATGGAGAAACAATTATAATTTTAGCACCAACAGACAAACTGACTGACAATCTTGTTCATTAGAATAAATGTTTTTAGGAAAACATCAGGCCAAACACTTCTGATGTGGCCAAGAACAGAAGGAATCTGTATCCCAGATATGAGTGCTTCTGTCTTCCATATTCAGAAGTGACAACAGGTTGTGTTTTATCTTACATGGTAATAAAAAGACCAACATGTGCTTGTGAGAGCTTTGCCATTTCTTCCCTCAGACCTGAAGAGAGGGGTTATTATGAGGAATGAATGGTTTGGACTAGACTTTTATATCTGAGCTCTCTTCTCAATCTGAGATTCTTAGAAATTAATCAGTGAGGTGAAAAGAAGTGAGAAGGCCCTGGAATAGAGTAAGGATGATAAGAGTTCAAATCTAACCTCAAACTAGTTATGTGGCCCCCGACAAATCACTTAGCCTTTGTTTGTCTCCATTTGCTGAACTACAAAATGGGGATAATCAGAACATCGACCTCCAAGAGTTGTTGTGAGAAACAAATGAGATAATTATAAAGTGCTTAACCCAATGCCTGGCACATAGTATGTGCCATATAGTCACAAACTATTATTAATTACCTAATAAATCAGAAAATACTTTGGAATAACTATACAAACAATTCACAGCTAAGGTGGCATCATTTTATTGCTTTCTTCTGTCTTTCTGTTACCTTTATTTCTCCACATATCTCTCCCCTCTTCTGCCCAAAGAGTCCTCTTTATAACAAAGAATAGAAAAGAAAGGCAGTAAAAGCAGTTAGTCATAATGTATAGGCAATGTTAGGCATAGTATAATAAAAACATTCAAGATCTAGAAAGTAGGTCACAAGCTTAATTTTATTGAGAGGTAACTGAGTTCTCTCTGGTCTCCATATGGAGGCAAGAGTTCATATCTCAATTCTGACACATCAAAAAGACAGCTAGCGTGCCAGATCTGGAATGAAGAAGACTCATCATCCTGAGTTCAAATCTATCCTCAGACATTTACCAGCTTTGTGAACTTGGGTAAATCACTTAGCCCTGTTTACCTCAGTTTACCCATCTGTAAAATGAGCTAGAGAAGGAAATTGCAAACTACTCTAGTTTCTCTGACAAGAAAATTCCAAATGGGGTCATGAAGAACCGGACATAACTGAAAAACAACTGAACAACAAGCGAGGAGGCCCTGAGAGGTTCTTATGAGTTAACTAAGGTCACTGGGTTGCTAAGCATTATTTCAGGGAGGGTTTGAACTCAGGTTATATGACTTTTACAGACAGTCCTTTTCCCACTCTATCATGCTGCATCCCAGGGCAGCCTTATTTTAAATCAGAAAATTATAGACTTTAAAGCTAGAGGGGACCTCCAAAGATCTTTCAACATACAGTATTCATGAAGCATTTGTATTTATCAGTCTTGTTTCCCCATTAGATTTTAAGTTCCACGGTGAAAGTGACATTTTCTACCTAGATGTTGCAAACTCAAAACACCTAGCAAAATGCCAGGCACCCTATGGGCACTCAGTAAATACTGGTTGATGCTGATGGAAGAGCCTGTCTAGAATGTGAATTGGGAAAGAAAAGAAACACTCTTGGGGTAAGTCTGTATAATTTCCCCTTTTTTGATGCTGGGGAAAAGCCCAGAATCTTTTATCATCACAATTTATCTTAAATAGGTACTTGCCAATGAAATCATATTGAACCATATGCTGAAAATGTTTGAAAAAGACACATCGCTTGAAAAATATTCTGTTAAATGTTTAGGGATTTCATGGGAAGGGCACTGACAGGAAAACCAAAGAGATACTTTGGTGGAACCTGTTCTTATTAAGACACAGCACTACACAGATCAAGATATATAAAATGTATTTAAACATACATCAAGTAGAAATTAAGTCAGGCTGTGCCATGGTTACTCATTTGCTCCCATTCCCTAATGAAATGTCACAATTTAGATCTCTTGCTGAAGGAGATTTTGCTGAAGCATTCATCCCACATCTCTTGGTAAGAATAGCATTTAATGTTCCATTAACAAAGCAAAGCCTTTAGAAGCCAGAATGAAGCCCATCCTCAGGAGAGCCAAGCAAGAGACTTCTGGGAGGCCGCCATTTTGGTATTCATCCTTGGGCCAGAATGTAAATATGTGGAAAGTTGTTTATCATTTTGTAATTTATCTGGCAGATGATGGTTTCCATCAGACAAGGCACTTACAAGTAAGAAAATCAGCTTCACCCTGGTCATAAACCATGCTAATTGGAAAGCTGAGGGCAGGTTTTTTTTTTTTTTGGCCAAAAAGCAGAGAATCTTCTAAAATATTAATGACTCCCTCCTGCCAAACCTTGTAAAGATGCTAAGGCTATGGATTAGTCTAGGAGTTGGGTGGCTTAATGTTTTATGTCACATCAACAAATCTTTGATCTTGCTTTTAGTCCACCCTGAAGAAAATAATATTTATCCTGGAATGATCTAGCAGGATGTGGGAGGACATTGAGGGATGGTCGGAAACTATGAGCATACAACCAACTTTGTCCCAAGTGAGGGACATCTGTTTCATTGATCAGATTATTTCATTCACCAAATTAGAATAAAATTCCAAACAAATCAAATAGGACTTGCTCAACAAGGAATTTAACATTTTCTAAAGGGAAAGGTTATAGTAGTATATATAGTATATATAATAGGTAGTCAACACAAAATGTAGCAGATAGACCAGCCTTATAGATAGACCAGGAAGATCTAGATTCAAATTCTGCCTCTGAAACATACTAGTATACTAGCTGAATGACCACTTACCCTGTCCCAAGCAGCTCTCTGAGAATCTAAGTTCAAAAGAGTTATTGATTTTCATCTAAAAAAGTTTTCATAGTGAGAGTTCTTCACATTAATGAAATTAGTTTTGGTTTCCCCTTCCTTCCCCCCAAAAAGGTTAGTAGCCTTCACTCTCAAATAAGCATTGTAGTCAGAAAAGGTATTTGCTGTTATATTTATAAAAGGGGATAGAGAACCAGCAAGGTGGCTTAGTGGATAGAGAGCCAGGCTAACCCTGGGCGAATCTCTTAACTCCAATTGCCTACCCCTTACTAATCTTCTGCCTTGAAACCAACACACAGTATTGATTTTATGATGCAAGGTAAAGGTTTTTTAAAAATGCAGGAGGATAGGGATACAGCCTGGACCTATAATTTCATTGATATGTCAGTGAAATACTAACCTGGAAATCATAAATGAAAAAAAGTCCCTCTATTGATAGAAGTCAATACTTTGCAGCTTATTATCTTAGAGAGTTGGCACTATCACTAAGGAGTTAAGTGACTTGACTAATGTCATACACTCAGTAAGTATCAGAAGTTAGGCTTGAACTTGGATCTTCCAGAAGGAACAATAAAGCTCCCATGGGCACATGTTGGTCATTTTACCACCACGTAAAGTAAACCATGCCTTGTTATTGCTAATAATAATGCTGTTGCTGCTGATAATAATAATAATAGTAACTATTATTTATGTGGCACTTAGTATGTGCAAGCACTGCATTAAGTGCTTTACAATAATTTTCTTATTTGATCCTCAAAACAACCCTTAGAGGTAAGTTCTATTATTGCCTCCATTTTATAGTTGAGGAAATGGAAGCAAACAAGGATTAAGTGACTTGCTCTGGCTGGCATAGCGATAAGTATAAGAGGTTAAATATAGAACTTGGACTTCCAGAATCAAAAGAAAAGCTCCCACGGGCACATGTTGATCATTTTACCACCATGTAAGGTAATTGCACCCTGTGGTCACTGATAATAATTATAACTAATGTTTAAGTAGCATTTACTCTGTGCCAGGCATTGTGTTAAGTTTTTACAATTATTATCTCACTGGTTCCTCCCAACAACCCTGAGAGGTAGGTATGATTATTCCCATTTTGCAGCTTAGGAAACTGAGACAGAGTCAAATGACTTACTCAGGGCCAAACAACTAGTAAGGGTGTTGGCCCTCAAGACTTCTTGACTCCAGGTCCAGCCTTCTATCCACTGCACCATTTTGCTGCCTAATTTCATGAAATCTCAGATTGGGAAGGGAGCTCAAAGACAGTCTAGTTCAATCAATTAATTCCTCATCATAACCCCTTCTATATGATCTTTAAAAATATGACCTTCCACAATAATATTGTGAGGTAGCTAGGGCAGCTATTATTCCCATTTAGCAGATAAGGAAAGAGAGACCCTGAGAGGTTAAATGATTTTGACTGCATTCCTCAGGGCAGTCTAGCTAACACAAGGCTGCTGTGCTGGGTCAAAAGCATGTACATTCTTCTTTTCTCCCCATTCTTTTTGTGCCAGGGTATTTCTGAGGAAAGCACCTAGGGTCACTGGCAATTTCCTCCTTTCATATATGACCTTTAGAGATGTCTTTCATACAATAGTCACTTGAGTATATTTAAAAGACTGATTTATAAGTGTTGGCATTTTCACAAGTCCATCTTGTCTTTCCCCATTAGGTTGCAAACTCAAAGGTCGTGGATTTGGTCCCGTCTTCACTTACTGGTTCAGAGTTGACTATACTCAATCTTTTTAAGGCCACTCGAACAACCAGAGATGAATGCCTTCCCATGTGCCTTACTCTGATGTTTCATCTGTAAGGAGGAAGCATAAGATAGAGTGATGGACTTGGAATCAGGAAGCTCTGATTTCAAATTCCAGCTCAGACATTTATTAACTCCATGATCTTAAACAAGTCAGTTGACTTCTCTGAACCTCAGTTTCTTTATCTATGTTTTGGGGTGGGAGTGGCAGTTTACTAACACCTCAAGTAAGTATCCACCTTCCTTTACTAGTCATCTCACAGGATTGTTATGAGGTGCAAATGCAATAATACACATAAGGTGCATTGCAAACTTTAAAACCCTTTACAAATGTCTAGTATGATTATTCCAACCACTCTGGGAAACAAAATGATCTCATAACTTCTAAAATATACAATGAGTAGATGACCATTCCCTTATATCTTTTTTATGAAGAAGCAACAATTTTGGTCTAGACCAGTGATGGGCAAATTTTTTAAAGAGGGGGCCAAAGGAAAGGAAATGCTCATCTGTCAGTCTGTATCTAAGGCAACTCTTTCAAAGTTTCATTGTATTGTATCCTACTCATTGTATTTGTCAGATTAGGAATAATGCCACACAGCCAGATTTCAGGGGGCCGCATCTGGCCCAGTGGCTGTAGTTTGCCCATCACTAGTCTAGACAGAAGCAATCTGTGTGCATATCTGCTAATTACCCTGACCCCCTTCCCTTGCCTAACTCTGGATTAGGGTGCCTAACCTAGGGGATGCAGCAGATGGCACTGTTCCTTTGAGGACAGGAAGCTGTCCCTCTTCCAGTGAACTGATGGAAAGTCACCAATTCATTGCCTTGACTATAAAGGACAGTAGGGCAATAACACTAGCTTGGTGGGGGATTGACTGATGATCAACATTCAGGCAAGACACAAACCAAATCACTTCTGTACACACATACACACACACACACACACACACACACACACACACACACACAATCGCATCTCCCTATAGTTAGCTGCCCCCCTCAACACATAAACACACATAAAAAAATATAATGAGTTCAGTGGGAAAGTTACATTAACAGAGTTGAAATAAATTTATACCTCAACTGGGTGTTTGAACTTTCATCAAATTTGTCAAGTCCATGGTCTATTACTGAACATTAATGTTGACATATAACTACATGAAAAATTGCTAATGCATACACATACTTTAATACCTCAAGTAGTTGTGATTTTTGTCATTCGGGGTCCTCATCCACCAATATAGACCTAACTAGACCTGATTAGCTTATCTTTGTGAGTTGCCATGATTGAAAAATGTGTTCCCCTGAGGCCAACCTAGAGAGGAGCCTCTTTGAAAAGAGATAGGCGAGTCCATGGATAACATAGAATTTACCCCTTGAAGTATTCCTAGCTTTGAGGGGTGGATCTGACAGATCTTGCTTCCTTCCGAGATAGCCTTCAAGAACCTTCCCATTCCTTCATTCCTAATGAGGTATTGGGATGGAATTTTAGCAGAGGAGAAATGCAGAACGCTTCACAAGTGTGCACAGCACCAACAGAGAAGTTTCACTCTTGTTCCATTTTGACTATTACTTTAGTATATGTTTGGACTGATATGCTGACTAATACTTGAGCATACATTTGGGCAAAGGATGTGTGTGTTTGTGTAAAATATATATAGATAAATTAAAGCCAAATGTATATATATATGTACATGTGTATATGTGTGGTCACATATGTGTGTGTATGCAAATGTGGGCATATACATATTGCATTATACAATTGTGAATATACTTATATGTATATAACACATGTGTGTCCATGTATATATAGTGTGTATGTGTATAAGTCAAACTCGAATAAGCTATCATTTAAGGACTCATTGATTACTTCATAAAGAATGTATTAGTCAACTACCATGTGTTAGACAAGACAATCAATAAATATTAAACACCTACTAGGTGCTGGGTAAAATTTAAGTACTAGGGATTTGAACACAAAAATAAAACAGTCCTTAGCCTCCAGTAGTGTTCATTTTATTGGTTTTGTCTACTCTGATTTATTGATTATTCTGGTTCACTAGGCATAACCCCCCCACACACACACACACATTTCTCTCTGTCTCTGTCTATCTCTCTCATTTATATACACACACACATGAGCACACACACACACACACACACACACACACACTTGCACAATCTAATCTGATCTCCAAATCAAGTCTCATCCCAGTTCATTGGCCATCTGTGATGCCAGTCCCAGACTGATAAACTAATTCGATACACTCTCCATCCAAATGAATATCATAAATACTCTTCATCCCTTTGTTTTGTGATATTGCTGGCTAAGTCAATCTTTCTTAACATCACCCTGGCTCTCCCTGCAGAGTTTTGAAGAGTTCCAGTTCTTAAAACAATCATCTCGTGTATGGCTAATAAGGGATACGGATCATTCATGTAGTGAGAATTAGGGATAATGGATGGATGGTCGAAATATTACACATAATCCATGAGGTATTCAAAGAACTCGAAAAGATCTTCAATATGTTTGATATATTCTTTATGGAAGATTTAGGGAAAGACATAGGTGATAATCATATGAAGGAAAGAAGTCATAGGTGAGCTGCAGTGTGTACCCATCCTAATGAGATTACACACAGATCCATTAGAGTTTGACAATGCTTGTGAGTAGGTGTGTAAGATTCTCAGATGCTATGCCCGTGATTTAATTCTTGGGCATAAATCCTATCAATCTTGGTCCCTTCCACATGGTAATGTGAATGTTTATGGGTGTCTCTATGTGAATTCTTTGTTGCATAGCTATGCTTGCTAGGTATAAAGCTTGTCCTTGTTTATGGGTCTGTTCTCTTTCCTTAAAGGCTCCCTAAGCTCATCGGGAGACCCTCTGCTTCTAGCTGCCAAGTGTGGAGAATAAATACTTTAGTAAAATCTGCTCTGTGTTTTTTTTTATCTTCCAGTTTCCCCTTCTTCCCTTTCTTTCCCCTCTTCTTCTTATTCCTCCTGCTGAGTTATAGGAAGGCTTGGCATGTTCCCCTCCTCTGACCTCTGAGTTGTAACAGGATTCTTATTTTCCTGCTCAACCCTGCCAGCTGCGGAGCTGAGGAAACCGATCCACATTTGGATCACTCAATCCCACCAAGGTGGCATTTCAGAGGAGGCACTACATGTCTCCCTGCCTAACTTATGTTGTCAGACCCTGTGGACTGCTGGTATACACAAACATGCCTGAGCTCTCCTTCCCCTAGACCTTGATGTACCCTGGGACATGTGCTGCCAGGGTCCAATGGAACCCCTTTGAAGCAGTGATTTAAGAAGTTGGTGGACCAGAGCAGAGCAGAATCCCAGAGGTCCAATTAGATAGAAGTGGGGAAGGTGTAGATGGTTCAGAGTTCAAATTCAGCTTGGATGATTATCTGAGAGTTTTGGTCTGGGATGAAAAAGGGTCTCCTATCATGACCTTCTTCTCCTTTAGTTTGTTGACATCGGTAGAGGTTTAATAGAAGAAAAAAGAAATGAAATTGATAGTTGTTTCACTTGCTGTATGAATTGATGTTAAATAGGAGCTCACTTATTCTCCATTTTGTATGTCCTTATCATGTTCTAATTTGGAGTAGAACATTTATTTGTGCAAATGTCTTATCTCTCCTACAAGACCATAAGATCCTTAAGGAAAGGAATCATGTCAAAGTTTCTTAGAGCCTAGGACAATATATTGAACAAAGTAGTTTATTAAGAAATGTTTGATAATAATAATAATAGTTCTTTATATATTATTATATGTAACACATATAATATATAATAATATGTATATAAATAATGATATATGATATATAATAGTGTATATGTTAATATACATAACTAATAATAGTTCTTTATATATATTATATATATAGCAACCTGTGCTTTTTTGTTATTACTATATTACAGATGAGGGGACAAGGCAACTTAAAAAACTTATGACAGTTTAAAAGTTGTGACTTTCACAAAGTCAGTCACATTCTGAAGCAGAATTTGAACTTGGATTTTCCAACTCTATATATGACACTCTAGTCACTGTATTACCTCTTACCTTCCTTAATAAATGAATGTTGCTGAATCCAAGTTGAAGCAGATAATAATAACTGCATTGATGTAGATTATTGATGCTTATATTCCAATGTATAGGGAGAATAATGCAGAAAGAAGGACTAGGCTGAGAACCAGGATATGTGAGTCCTGATCCTTATCCTGCAATTACCTAACAGGTTCTCAGTGATCAGAAGTTTACTCATCTCTCAAATGGAAATAATAATCAGCTACTTACCTCCCAGGATCTAGAGAAGCCATAATTCATTTTATAATTATTTTAAAGTCAAGATCTATGAATGGCCCAAAGTTCTTTCAATGCTGAATTCCCACTTTGACTTGTGACTGTCTCTAGAAGCTATTTCCGGAGCCAGGCACTGTGAGTAACTCTACCCCTTAGACAGCCAGTCTGTGTGATGTCTTTTGTCCAGAATGGCAACGCTGTTGCTATGCCAGGGCAAATCCACTTTAAAACACACACACACACACACACACACACACACACACACACACACACACATACTTTTTTGCAAAGGATGTTCTCTTAATGTCTATGACTTCAACTGACCTTTGTAAGAGCCCAATAAGCAAGACAGAGTTCATGATTGTCTTCAAATGAGAAAAAAGGAGGGTAGACTTAGTGTGTGGTTTCTCTCGAGGTCAGAAATAAGAACAAAGGGAAGCCAATTTGGACTTTGTTCTCTTTTTTCGGATGGCCAGCTTTCCATCATTGAAGGGAAAGCTAGCTGAACATTTGTTAGGTAATGCTCTAAAACGGATTCTTACATCGAGGTGAGTGACTGGACTAGATAATCGCTAGGATATCTTGACTCATATGTGTAAAGACAGGTAGTTCTGCATAGTGGTAGAGAGTTGGTCTTGAAGTCAGGAAGCCCTGAGTTCAAGTCCCTGGGCAATTCGTTTCACTTTGAATGATCTAGGAGACTCTCGAAGACATAAGATCCCCAGAAAGTACTGATCTGTATTAGTAGAGGGAGTTTCCTCACTTAGGAGCTCCTTAATGATTTAAGAAATCCAGTCCTAGAGTCCAAAGGCAGAGAGACATTCATGGTTTAGTGGACAGAAACCTTGTTTTGGAGTCAGGAATACTTGGGTTCAAGTTCTGTCTCTGACTACCTGTGGGGCAATAGGTAAATCTGAGGTTGGGGAGAGAACTATGTTGATATATTTTCAGAGATCTCACTTTCACATCATCTGAGGCCTTAATTTAATAAGACAATCCCGGGATCCTTCCATTTATCAATAAACAAATCAAGTCAACAAACAAAACCCTACTCTGTGCTAGGCACTGTGGTAAGTGCTATGGACAAGAAAAAAGGCAAAAAGTAGTTCCTATTTTTAATGGGGGGGGGTGTGTCTTTAGGGTGACTTCCTCTCATAAGGGTCTCATTTCTCAGATATATATAGAAATTGATTCAAATTTACATGAAGCTGATACAAATTTACATGAAAAAGAGCCATTCTCCAATCTATAAATTGTCAAAGGATAGTTATATGTTTTCAGAAGATTCTCAAGCAATTAATAACCTTTTTTAAAAGCTCCAAATCACTATCCTCACAATAATACAAATGAGTGGTTCTAAGGTTAAAATGACAAATGTTGGAGAATGTGGGAAAAGTCACAGTAATTTGCTATTGGTGGAGTGGTGAACTGATGTAGTCATTCTGGAAAACAGTTTGGAATTATGTGTCAGATTACTAAATTGTGCATATGCACAATGATCATTATCATTTTGTCATTTTTTCAGTCATGTCCAACTCTTATTGACTTCATTTGGGATTTTCTTGTCAAATATACTGGAGTGGTTTACCATTTCTTTCTCCAGCTCACTTTTATAGATGAGGAATCTGAGATAAACAGTGTTGTTACTTGCCCAGGGTCACACAACTAAAAAGTGTCTGAAGTCACATTTGAACTTAGGACTCTCTGATACCAGGCATGGCACTCTATGTACTATGGCATTTAATTGACCCAGTGACAGAGATTTAGTAAAAAAAAAAGATGAAAATAGCCCATAAGCACAAAATAATTTATAGCAGTTCTTTTTTGGAGTGGCAAGGAATTACAAACTAATAAGTACCAATCTTAGCCGAACAAATCATTTCAGATAAATGTAATGGAATTTTATTTTACTATAACAAATGATGACTACATTTTCAATAAAACCTGGGAAGACATGTATGAACTGATGCAAAACAAAATGATCATAACCAGCACAACAATGTATACAATATTACATTGTAAAGACGAGCTATTTAACCTCTGATCAATGCAATTAGCAACCACATTTCCAGAGCACTAATGATGAAAGATAGTCTTTTTCTCCAGAGAGAGAGGTGTGATGGACACAGCATGAAGAATGAGATATATATTACGTCCTTATTCCAACTCAGAACTTCAGGGTAATCCTTTACTCTGCACTCTTTATCATCCAGCATAGCCAATCTGTTGTCAAAACTTGTCATTTCTACCTTTATAATATACATTGTATATGTCCCATTCTCTCCACTCAACCACTACTACTTTAGTATAGATCTCTTTGCCTCACCTATCCTCATTCCATTCATTGGCCAAAGCAATTTTCCTAAAATTCAGATCTGATAAACTCTTATGATTTCTTATTAATTCCAGGACCAAATATATACTATAGCCCTCTCTTTGGCTTTAAAGCTCTTCATGATGTGGTTCTATAATAAATAAAAATAATGTTAATTATCTATCCAATCAACTCAAAGGTCTTAGCCATCTATCTTGGGATACATGTTATATATAATTTATTAATATGCTGAGACAGAATTTTCACACCAGACATTATAAAACTGATGAAATCACAGACCTCAAAGATAAAAGTGATAAAGTAACTTTCCCAACAATGAGTCAGCATTGGAGCTAGGGAGAAGATCTATTCCCTACCAGTATAGTATTCTTTTAGCTACAATTATTGTAGAAAAATAAGATTTTAGTTAGCAAAGAGCAGACTTGACTGGCAAGGGAATCTAGAAACTTGAGAGTGGACACAATGAGAGAGTGACAGTTAGAACCTGTCTCTGAGGACCTGAGGTCTAATGGTGGATTTTGGTGAGACATATCATCTTTGAAACTATTTACCTGGATTTTGGACTGAGTAATATATACTATCAAGCATTCCAGTGAAGTAGAAAGGTTGAGAAGCGGATTTTTCTTTTGTGGTGGACACAAAGACCATCCCATGTCCTTCTCTTCACATTTGGATCAACTTGCTTTGTAGCCCATCTCCTCTGACCAGCCTTGAAGACATCATCATTGGATGTCTTTGTGAGATCCCCTTTTCCCAGAAAGACCTTGCTCTTAGAAGTTTCCTGATAGGTTTTAGCCAGTTGAGTAGTTTTATCCATCCCTATACCTTGGGTGGAGATCCATAGATTTAGAGCTAGTTTACCTAATTCTTTTCATCTCCCATGCCACTAAATCATTAAATAGTTAAGTTATCACAATCTTGCCCTGTAATTTCCTTACCCAGATACATAGGTTGACATATTGAACCCACTGTTTAATCTGTTTTCCCCTGGCTGTTATTCAGTTCTCTGTTATGCCAGCTATCCCCAGCTAAGTGTTGTTACCTGTGTTTAGCCAATTAGTCTATTCCATTTTCCCTACTTTAATTTGTTATTTATTCATCTACCTACTACACAATGAACTGTCTTCTATTAAGGATAACACAATAGCATGATTGTCAAAAATGTGTATTTTTCAATTAGCCAAAGGCAGCTCTTTCCACACTAGATCTTCTATTCCCCAAATGACATGAATTGATGAGAGGAAGCCTCTAGGAATCTCACTTCCAATGGAATCATAAAATAAAAGCCACCATTTAAAGGTACAAAAAGAGAATGAATTGAATGCATAAAACTGGGTAACTCAAGAGCCCTGGAAGTATTTTTTAAGAAAATATAGACTTCTATAACTTATAAGGCAACAGCAGAGAACTTTTTTTAAAAGAAAGAAAATCACCTCTTTCCCTATATCCAATATTGGCAATTGTGAAGGACAGCTCCAACTGACTAATAAATGAAGTCTCACAAAATGAACAGGGCATGTATATGTTACAGTGGATAAAGTGTACATTCTGGAATCAGGAAGGCTTGAATTCAAATCTAGCCTCAGGCACTGGCTAGCTATGTGACCTTGGACAAGTCATATAACCCTGTTTGTCCCAGTTTCCTCATCTATAAAAATGAGCTTGAGAAGGAAAGGGCAAATGACCCCAATATCTTTGCCAAGAAAACTCCAAAAGAAGTCATTAAAAAGTCAGATGTGACTGAAAAACCATTCAACAGCAACATAAAGAGAATAAGGCATGAGAATAGGGATTGGGAAAGTTCTGACTCAGCCCTTAGGAAGTTTCAATATCATTCTGGACGTAGGACCATATAGAAATAGCCACTTGTATCTCAAGAAGAAAGAAAATGTGACTTTGATAGATAGAGCTTTCTAGGCCACTTAACCCCATAAGTTTTAGGAAATAAGTTTATAATGAGTTGTCTTGGTAAGTTACCATGAGTGAATGAGTAGAAAAATAAAAGAACTACAATTGGAATTGTATCTATTTATCTATATTCCCTCTGAGCAAGTTTTTAACCATGCAGTGGCTCTCTGAAGACTTCTGTTGATCATCAGGAGCTTACTAACCATGTCTCAAAATAGCCCATTCCATGTTGGAAGAACAATAATTATTAGGAAGGTATTCTTTTAATACACCTAAAATATCTCTATTTTTATATTTTTCCACCCATTGCTTTTAGGGCTACCATCTTGTTTCAAGTAGAAAAAATATTAGGAGATAAATATGAATATCCTTCTGTGCAACAAGTCTTCAGATAGTCCAAGACAGTTCTTGTTTCTCTGTTGGGTCTTCTTTTATCTGGGCTAAACATACTCAGTTTATTCATCTATCTCTCCTATGGTCTGGATCCTTGCCTTTTCTGGACATGCTCAAGCTTATCAATGTCTTTCTAAAAACGTAATGCCCAAAGCTGAGGCAGGAAGAAGACAATGAGACTAACTACTTATTTACTCACAGGGCTGGGGTAGGAAGAGGGTCATCATTTATACATTACCTACTATGTATCAGGTGCTGTCCTAAGCACTTTATAAATATTATCTCATTTGATCTCAGAACAAACCTGAGGGATACATGTTATTATTATCCCTGTTTAGAAACAAGAGGAAACAAAAATTAAGTGAGTTTCACAGGATCACATAGCTAATAAGTGTCTGGGGTCAAATTTGAACTCAAATCTTCCTGAATCCAAGTCCAGTGTTCTATCCACTATGTATCTACATGTATCTACATGACCCCAAAGACTGAATTTACTTTGACTATATTAATATTGCCTAAGGTCACATTGTTGAAAAGGGATTTTGTTGACTTCTAGGTATCATATTTTAGAAAGAATATTTCTATGGTAGAAAGTGTCCAGAGGAGGGATATCAGGTTGGTGAGGAGACTAGTTACTATACTATAGAAGGATAAACTAAAGAAAATTGGGATGTTTAATCTGAAGAAGAGAAGATTTAGGGAAACAATAAAAGTTATCTTTATGTATTTGAAGAGCTGTCATTCACAAAAGGGATTTGGACTTCTGTTTGACCTAAGAGGACAGCTTTAGAAGTATTATGGTGGAACTTGCAGAATGAAAAGTTGGAAAGGAAAACTTTCTTTTTTCTCAAAGAATTTGTTTTATTAATTTATTAAATTAGGAAGAGGGATTAAACCTTTCCTTGGTAGGGGGAACCCTCAAATGAGGAACTTCTAGGCTTACAAAGAGGACTCTAGGTAAGTGACTTGACGAGACTCATGTACTTAGTATGTGTCAGATGTGAGATTTGTTTCTAGGTCTTCCTTGCTTGAAGGCCAGGTCTCTATCCAGACTATATCTTTAACTGACTTAATTAAAAGAGATAAATAACTAGTTAAGCTTATTCTATCTATGCAAAGCTCTTCATAGAAGAGTAGACTGAATATTATTCTGATTTAAACAAGTAATTTAAATGGATAATTTGTAAAATCTTAACATTCTCATCATCAGAACTATCTAAAAGACCAATTAGCTTGATCCAGAACAATTCTTAAGGACTTATGAGAAAGAGCACTATCCACATTCAAAGGAAGAACTGTGGGAGTAGAAACACAGAAGGAAAACAACTGCATGAACACATGCATTGATGGGGATATGATCTGGGATGTAGACTCTAAATGACCTGGAATTGCCTGTAGGCTATGGGGAGGGTTGGGGGTGGGATGTGGGGGAGGGAAAGAACATAAGTCATTGTTTAAAAATCAAATAAACAAACAAACAAAGGAATGAATGAATGAATAGACAAATAAATAAGTGAATGAATGAATAAAAGACCAATTAGCTGTGCCAGGGACAGGGGGTTTCTCTTCATTTTCAGTTTTGAAGCAAATGCTGGATGATCATTTGTTCATTATATTGAAGAAGGAATTTTTTTGTCCTAGGCACAAATTGAACTATATGGCCTTTGAAATCTTGGAATTCTGAACTGAGTCAATAAGGGGGACAATCACCTATGAAGAACCAAGAGCAAAATGAGATCAATACAGAGAGATATCTTAGATTTTTTTTGAGAGTTAAATGGATATATAAAGTGGGATTGGTAATGGAAAAAGCAGGTTGATACATAGGTATACGAGTCTGAGCATGACTTTCTTTTTAGAGCAAATCAGTTTATGCTGACCACCGTCTCTCCTGAAATTTACAGGGATCTACTTCTCAGGAGGTGGGAGCTAGGCAGAAACAGAAAGTTCCTTTTGACAAACTGCTCTAAAGTCTTCAAAGCACTCTTCACAGATGTAGAGAGGTTAACTCTGCTGTCTCAGCAGTGCTCAACAAAGGAAATAGCATCTGGTCTTCTCACATTTGGTGCTTTGAAGATGGGGAAAACTTT
>NC_058135.1:195364934-195369934 GCF_016433145.1 Gracilinanus agilis | reverse complement strand
GAATGGCATAGTCAGTTTTAGAAATAATGATACCTCAAGCCATTTCATCCCAGACTTGAAATTCCTATGACCTGGCCTCAAAATAGAATAAAAACTTCAAATCTGTACAAATAAAATCAGGTTCAACTTCAGAGCTCAGGAAAGGAGGATATATTATAAGGCAGGAGGTGTGCATACAACTAGATCCTTACTCAAAGAGAACCAGTTAGTTTATTTATGTTATTAATATGAGACCCTAGAGTATATAAGCTAATTAAAATTTATTTCAATTATTAATTGAGCCTCTGAATTGGAGGCACTTAATAAATTAATTAAAAAGTCTTTAACTCAAGCCACTATGAAAAATACCAAAGTCAGGGAAAGGGCTGTCCAAATAGATGGGTATTAAACTGTGTCCCCTCACTTAGCCAATAACAAAAGAAATGAAATTCCACAGGGATTCATGATGGTGGTGTAATATTATAGGTAGATGAGTGAACTCAGCAAGACACCTGGGCTTAAATTCCAGGTGTGTCACTGACTATGTGACTTTTGGAAAATCAGTTAGCTTCCCTTATCCTTAGTTCCCTCATCTATAAAATGAGAGTATTGTACTAAATCGGCAGACAAGTGATGTAGTATATAAAGCAATGGACTTGGAGACAAAAAGTGTGAGTTCAAATCCTTCTTCAGACACCTTCAAAGTGTATATCTCTGGACAAATCTCTTAATCCTAGCCTCAGTTTTCTCACCTTTAAAATGGGGTTAATAGAACCTGTCTTAAAGGGCTATTATGAGGATCAAATGAGATAATGTATGTAAAGTACTTTGTAAATCTAAAGTCACTTTGTAAATTCTAGCTACTATCATCATCAAATTATCTTAGTATTCTTTCTCACTCTGACATTCTTTAATTAAGTGGTTCAGGAAGAATACCCTGAAATTGTCCATTCTAGGAACTGTCAAAAGGATGTCTCTGGATGGTATAACCAATTTGTGTAACCCTGGCTAAAGTCTGAGGGTAGCCAGCATTCAATGAGGTCTGTGAAAAGAGGTCTAAGAATCACTAAAAGGAGGGGTCCCCGAAGAGAAAGATGTCTGAAGGCAAGTGATCACTGACATTGCTGTAGATCAGTATGGAACAATATCCAAATCCGAAGGATAAGCAAGAAATAAGCTTGAAAAGCTCAAGCTGATAATAACCCTTCTTATCATTTTTTCTTCCCAGCAGAAATTCTTGGGTTCTTTAAGCAGTGGCTGATGGAATGCAGCAGTATGCTGAACCCGGATAGATAAAAACAACTTTGCGTGAGCAAGACAGAAAGAGGGAAGTAAGGATTTGCAAGTGCACACACTCGGGGAACTATCTAGCTTAGTTACGAAACATGGAAATACAGCAAAAATGACTGCTATAAAATGATTTTAGAGTTCTTAACAGTAACCCAAAAGATATAGTCAGGAAAGCACTCCTGCAAAGAGATTTAATTAGACTACAAAGCAGGAGTCATGTTTGGGAGACTGTCACATGATGCTACCCAACCAGAAAGAGAAAAGAGAGTGGCTACTTATTCTCTCTCTGTCCAAAAATAAAGAGCATGAAATAATATTATTTTTATGCATACTCTGTGCTAGACATTGTGCTAAACACTTTACAATGATTATTTCCTTTGATACTCACAACCATGGGAGGTAGGGTCTATCGTGATCCTCATTTTACAGGTAGGGAAACTGAGGTAAATAGATCTGTTGATTTTTTACTTTCCCAGGGAAACATAGCTTGTTATTGTCTGTGGCTGTGTTTGAACTCAGATCCTTCTCACTCCAGATCCAGATCTCTATCCATTCGCTATACCATCTAGCTGCCTCCTAAGAGAAAATGAGAGTTCTTTCATCTAATATGGCCATGGAATAGGGAAGAGAGAAAGAAAAAGCAGGCATCCCATGAACCTTCACATCCTTCTGCACTGTTCTTGCTTTCATTGGGTCATATTTAATTATCTAATCCCTTGTTATAGTTGCTATAGCAAATTCCATCGCTTTAAAGGTCTTATGACAGATGTAACTATTAGTCACATTTCAATTTAAGTGGAAGTTTTGAATTGAGGAGTCCCTGCTCTGTTATCAATAGAACTAAGGTAATTCCTTAGTTCAGTCATACAACCCATCATGGCTCCATGTTTGGAAACATATTGTTCTGGTTGGAGCCCAGTGTGAAGAGGAGCATGTCTTTGATTCTGAGCAATTAGATAGTATAGAATTATCAACTGAAAATTGCAGTTTTGCCAAGGATAGCTATATAATTGACTATACAGCCCTTAATACATCAAAACAGAGTTGTATCAGTACACATCAAAATATTATTCAAGAGACTGGGAATATAGATGACTTCACTATATTCTATTAATTAGGTAATGTCTATCAATGATCAGCAAATTAATGAATTGTGTTTATTTAAATTTTTTCTCAACCTAATGGTTTCTTTGACAAATGGCATTAGTGCCTTAAAGCATATCAAGGAGCTCATATTTTTTAATTAACAGAGGAGTTAATATGAGCACAATCCATCACTTTTACAATCAATAAATCAGCAAGTAAGCATTAATTAATCACCTACTATAAACCAAGCCCTCTGCTGGCCCTGTAGATACAAATATAGAAGTGAGACAATCCTTGCCCTCGAGGAGCAAAGATTCTCCAAGCTCCATTTTTATTTATTAGCACTCCACAAAGATATCAGAAATCAGTTAGATTTTCTTAGGTTAAGAACATAATTATTATTGTAGTTACAACCTCTTAATCTGCTTATTATTAATATATTAGCCTATCCATGGACTTTATGAATGATAGCAATAGTGCTGTAAAGAGTGAATTAAACTCTCTATGTCTATCAATCAATGACTTTTAAGTGAATCAATCAAAAATTTAAGAACCCCTACTTAGTACCTTACCAGTCACTAAGTATGAGAGGTCACAAGTCACTTGCTAGAGTGAGTAACAGCTCCAGAGGCCACTGTCCCACCCCTTGGAGAGTACTAGGTAAATTGAAAAACTCTATTGTTTCTCTGTAAAGTGAAGGAGCAACAGGAAGTGACATTGAGAAAACTGCTTTAAAAAGGCCAGCTTGAGGATTCATTCTCAGACTGCCTCCATGAGCCAGACTGGAGGAGGAGACTCTTTCCTTGGATCCTGCAGTGGTGAGTGGAGTGATTCCTTCCTTGGTTCTTTGGTGAGGTCTCTCTGTTCCTTGGCACTTCTGTGGGACACTTCCTTCATCGTGAGTTCCAGGGAGATTCTTGACAGTGTTAGCTTCATGTGAACTGAACACTCTTGGAGGATTCTTCAGCATCTCCTGGCTCTTTGGATTTTGGCTCCCTAATTAGGACTTTGGATTCTGGTAAGATTCACTTTCAGATTTGCATTTGCAGTGTGAAGAAATTAGGATTAAATTTAGGATATTTGTAGCTAGGCAGTACTTTCTGTCTCTTTATCTATATTTTTCCACTTTTCATTCTTTCCACATCTTTGTAAATAATACTGCTAAAAGTCATTTTGACTTAAGCCATACTATTTTTAATTCAGCAACCACAATATTACTTTAGAAATCTCATATTTAGCATAAAACCTAAATTTAGATTCTTACAGTGCATAACATTGTCCATACAAAATCTAGGAAGGTAGTATTGTAATTCCCTTGATTTTTTAGTTATTCTGAATTTCTACTCAGATGATTCTACACTATAGCTGCTACTCCCTGAAGCTCCCTGAAAAGCACAGAAGCAATACATAGACTGAGCCTACCAAGAAATGCTATACTCCAATCGATTTTTTCAAGTCCATTCTTCAACCCAGAAGACCAAGGGTTGGCACACAAAGATTTAGAATATTCTATTTCTAAGTCACTTCCTAGAAATGTCAAATATGCAACATTAACTCTTATAGGCTAACTATAATTCACCAAAAGTACTATTCCAATTCACTGCAGAATAAGCTTAGTTCACAATGTGTTTTGTGAGTTTGAAGTTTAATTTATGTTTACATTCATTTACTTGCTCTGCAAAACCTTTTTCAAGTAGCTCTAACAGACCCCAATCTCTTCCTTCTTTGAACTCCAATAAACCTTGTAAAGTCTGCATCCACCTTTTAAGTTATACTTTAGTAGTTTCAGCCCTTAAGTGGATGATTCTATTCCTTTGGCACTTTTCCTACAAGTATGTAACACTTTTAATAGATGATCCTAGAGCAGTGATGGGCAAACTACAGCCGGCAGGCCAGATGAAGCCCCCTGAAATGTTCAATCCAGCCTAGCGACATTATTCCTAATCTGACAAATACAGTGAGTAGGATACAATACAATGAAACTTCAAAAGAGTTGCCTTAGAAACAGACTGACAGATGAGCATTTCCTTTCTTTTGGCTCCCTCTTTAAAAAGTTTGCCCATCACTGTACTAGAGTATGAGTTGTATAGTTAAAACTACAAAGCACATGTTTTCCCTAAGGTTGAGATAAAAGACTTGGTCGGCCCCTCATTGCATCTATAATTTTTTTCCATTACAATAGAACACTAATAAATTGATTCTAATATTAAAAAACAATTAAGTGTAAACATGTCTATTAATCTTTCAAATATAATACCCATAAAGTGAACTTTTAAAAAAAAATCTAACTACAAATTGGTCTGCTCTTTCAAAATCTTAATTGTTGTTATCAAAACTTAATTTAACTGAACTTATTGTATCCTCAGACTTTTATTAAAATGTTCTTTTCTAACAAATCCTGAAACGATCTTGCAGTTAAGTTTCTCCTGGGATTTCAGATTCTGTAACTTCTTACAACTATCAGCTATAAATATTTCAGAATAAGGAATTACTTCTATAATTATTACTTTTAACATGATAAAACTGAACAAAGTTCCCATAGGTATTTCCCCCCTTAAGGCTCCTTTTTTATCCTATATGCCAAAAACCAGGGGAGAGGCACAGAGAGAGACAGAGGGAGGCAGAGAGAGACAGGGGGCGGGGGG
>NC_058135.1:195350211-195364852 GCF_016433145.1 Gracilinanus agilis | reverse complement strand
GGGGGGGGGGAGGGAGGGGGGAGAAAGAGACAGACAGAGAGATAGAGAGGGAGACAGAGCAATTCAAGATAATTCAGACAGCAGAATGCTTCTTACCCTACTGAGTTTCAAGTCTTTTCCATCAAGAGATTTTAAACTTTATACTTAAAAATTGAAATAGGTAAAACATTCATTAATTTATTCAGGAAACAAACATTTTAAAGCACTTTCTGTGTACTAGATTCTAGAATTACAGAGACAAAATAAACAATCTCTAACATGCAATCTGAGAACCATTAGAGTTGGAAGGGGTCTTCAGAACCATACAACCTGAACTCTTTATTTTCAGTTGATGAGATTTAGACCCCAAAAAGCTGAATGGTTTGTCCAAAGGAGCATTTATTCTACAGACTCCAAGTTATTCATTTATTCACTTAATGATGCAATCCAACCATACTACTCTGACTTTCCAAATTCCATGGAATTTAAATATGACTATCTTTAATAACACCATCCCTCTAACTATAAGAAATTGTCTCTGACTCAAATGCAAATTTAGATCTAAAACTTAAAGTTTCATTAATAGCCTTTAGTTTATTAAAATAATCATCATATATGGATACATTATTTTATGAATTGTTCCATATTCATGGAAGGGATTCATGCATTGAGGGAAATAGATTTTTATTAAATAACTTAGAATGTCTGTTACATCTATGATTCTTTGATCAAATGCTTTTTTATGTGTCTTATCTCTCCAATTAGGTTTCAGCTTCCTTCAAGGTAGGATCCACATACTTCTTCATCTACCCTTTGGTGATGAGCACAATGATAACTAATGGTATAGTATAGTAGTGCTTATGTGTCAAATAGTTGATTGACAACATGGGAATTTCATTTTACATATGAAATTCCTCCCTAATGATAAGCATATTAGGAGCTCAAGTTGCCATGTAAAACTGAGTTCAGAGTCAGAAAGTCAGTACTTAGAAGGCCATTTTAGGTTCATGTCCAAGAATTTCCCAGGTGAAGGATAATCAATAAAAATTTGTGAACCTGTTAATACAAGATCACTTGGAAATTATTTTTCATAAAATTGAAAATCCTTGGAATCAAAAGGATCTAGATCATATAAATTCAGCCTCTTTACAACACAGATATTGAAGCGGGCACAGAAAAGTTAAGCAACTTTTCCTAAGATCACATGGTAAATAGAGCCAAGGTTCAAACTTGATTTCTCTGATGACAAGTCAAGTCCTCCTTCCAGTATATTATACTTCTTTATTTTTAATTTTCCTGCAAAACTTGTGATCATTCTTAAGGAGTAGAGGGAAGGAGGTGAGAAAGTAAAATCACTAAGCAGACAATGAGAAAAGTAAAAAAAAAAAAAGAATTACTTATAGAAAGAAGGCACACATATAATAATGACAATTGACGTGAAGATTACCAGGTTAGGCTACCAAATGTACAGAGCTCAACTAGGTGTAAGGTAATGAAGATGGGATGGACACTAGCGTCAAGGAGGGATCAGAAAGGCTGCATGTAAGAGAAGGGAATTTTGAAGAAAAATAAGGGATTCTAAGAGGCAGAAGATGAGAGCTATCCAAATGAGTATTTTTGCTTGTTAGAGGAGTTTAAGCTCTAGTCTTCAAGTAGATAGTAGCAAAAACAAAAGATTTCTAGCATAGATTCAAGTGGATTGGTCCTCTAGAACACTGAAATCACACATTGTATGACAGAAATAGAGCTGGATGGAACCTCGACCACAGGACTCAACCAAGTAATACCTTTTCTTCATTTCAATAACTGTGATAAAATGATTTAGCCATAATTAAGCTTCTAAAACAGTATACACATTCATACACATATGGGAAATACCTTCTTATATCTTCATATTAGATTGGCTATTATTACTTACTCTAGAGACTTGTAGTTTGCCAATTTATTCGTATCTGAAAAATAACTAACAGATTCCCTTTACTCTCTTGGGGACTTAGAGCTATTCTTGTCCCAGGAAAAACTACCTGCTGGTTTTTTACATATGAGATGAAGATTTTTTTTAATTTTTCTTAGAATGAATATTCTTGGTTTTTAATTTTTTTTGAAATTCATTTTAAAAGATGAATTAGCTGGATACCAGAAAATTTCTCTGCCAACTGCCAAAGAGTTATGTGACAAGGGAAAAAAGAATTGTTCAGCCTATTTTTGTTGTCAGTAAATTCTGATGTTGTCATTGAGGAAATATTGACACATTTGTGTTATTCATCTATTCCCGGAGCACAGGTTTTCAGGGGACCTATGGTTTGCCCTTAATATCCATTCCAAGGTAGGTTGTGTTCCTGGTTGCTGTGATGTAGAATAGGGCTCAAGACTATGAAGTAATGTTATTGTTGATTTTTAAACCCATTCCCTGGGGCATCTGTGCCTGTTTAAAGTGTCTTGCTCTTGGGCTGCTGTTCCCTTCCGGTGCCACTAATAGAAGTTCAGCACTGACTCCTCTTAGCCAAAGCATTTCATTCCCCAACCCTACCTGTGTCTGAGAACTGAGAGCAGATATGAAGCTGTATAGACTTCAGTAAGTCCCATCAGGACAAGGGCAGCCAATAAGCTGACTTTGCCTGTTCTGGATTGAAGAAGATATGAAAGGGAGAATATGGAAGGAGAGAAAACACGTAACTATTGTGCTACCTGCCCGGGTCTAGAATATGGCTATGCTCCTTCTCAGTTGCCATCCTTCTGGCCAAGAACTAATTTGGTATATTGGTATATTAGTCAGCCAAGTAATAACTTTTTCTTCTTTTTTTTTATTTCTTCCTTTTTAAAAAAAAGTTATCTTTACCAAAATGACTTTGGAAATAATATACATTTCTATGACACCAATATGATAGTTTTTAGTCACAGAAATGAAAAATTGGCTGTGGAATTAAAGACCTGGGTTTGAATCCTGTCTTTAAGTCACCTAACTTCTCTTAGGTATAGTCCCTTCACTGTAAAATTGGTAAGATAATTTATTTTACACTTAAAAGAGATCTCAAGGTTGCTTCCTAATCCATATCACAGAACAGCTAGTCTTCTTGCTTTAAACATAATCAGCATTGATTGTCCCACTCATTTCTTGAATCTGCCTCTTAGTATCTTTTGTTTCCTTCAGAACTTGATAAGAGTGAGTCTCAACCTCTACAGGAAGCCTTTCCTGATCCCTCCTCAGATGCTAGTGTCCACTCTCCTTATCTAGTATCTATTTTTTTAAACCTTTATCTGCCATCTTAGAATCAATGATGTGGATTGGTTCCTTGGCAGCCCAGTAGTAAGGACTAGGCAAGAGGATTAAGTGACTTGCCCAGAATCACACAGCTAGGAAGTGCCTGAGGTGATATTTGGACCTAGGACCTCCCATCTCTGGGTTTGGTTCTCTGCCTAATGAGTCACCTAGCTGCTCCTACTTGCATTTATTTTTGTATATATTTATATATACAATTATGCAGGTTACATTCCCTGATAGAATGTAAGAAGTACTTTCTCCCTTTTTTCTTTCTTTTCTTCTTCCTCTGTCTTCCTTCCTTTCCTTCTTCCTTCCTTTCTTCTTTTTTTGCTTACTTTTTTCCTTCCTTCCTTCCTTCTTTCTTTTCTTCTTTCCCTCCTTTCTTTAATGAAGTGCCTAAGGCAGTGCTTAGTATATATAAGCCCTTAAAATACTTTTTGGTTGATTCATCTATATCTTCATTTCCCTCTACCCCTTAATGTTAGACAAGAAAAATGAGACTCAGAGAGTGTAAGTGATTTCCAGAAGGTTATTCACGCAGGTATTTAAACCCAACAAGTAAGACCCTACATCTAAAGTTTCTTTCCATTGCATTATATATTCATTTACCAAATATTTATTTAAATGCACACTATATACAAGATGCTATGTTAGGCATTGGAAATAAAAGACAAAAACAAGACAACACCTATCCTCAATAAACTTATATTTTACTGGGCTGGTAAAACTTATATACAACTGTGTAACATATACAAAGGACTGGGGGTGTGGAAAAAGTTGAAGTCAGGAAAGCTTTCATGCAGGAAAGAGTATCTGAACTTTATGGAAGCTCAGGATTCCATAAAAAGTGGTAAGGAAGAAATGAGATAGTTTCTAAAAAAATTAATAGGAGATGAACACTAAGGTGCTTTCTAGATTTAAATCTTGTGATAATATGTTGTTAGGATCTCTAATATTTCCTAATATTTGTCCCAAAATGAAATGGGCTACCACAGGAGATAGGAATCTCCCTCCTTGGAACTCTTCAGATGGCACCCAGAGTATCATTTTCAGGGCATATCATGGAGGGGCTTTCTGCTCACAGATGGGTTGAACAAGATGGCTCTGTGATCTTTTCCAACTCTAAGACTCTTTGACACCATGATTCTTTGCTTCTGTTTATCAGCATAGCAAGTGAAAGCACGCAGGGTAAAGTATTAGAAACCCAGCCCTTCCATGATAAGTGACAGGAGTTGTTGGAGCTATTTACTCAGTGAGGTGGGTATCCCATCATTCAGTCTGAGGTGCATATGGCATGAGAAGAAGACAAAATCAGTCATTGTCACCCTTTTCATTTCTCATCATTCGTCACCTGCTCTGCTGGATTACTACAAGCATCCACTCAGGAATGGTGGTGAGGAGGAGTATGACAATAATGACAACAATGATGACAATGGCAATGGTAACAACTCACACTTATAAAACAGTTTGAGGTCCCCAAACTGCTATTCTCACAAGAACCCTGTGAGCCAAAGGCTGTACTTTTTGTTCAGCTCAGCACTCCCATAGCAGCAAGGCTCTTTATCATGACATACCATAGACCAGGGGTCCTTAATATTTTTTGTGCCATGGACTCCCTTTGCCAGTCTGATGAAGCTAATAAATTATTTCTCACAATATTTTAAATTCATAATTGAAAGAAATGCTAAATTTCAGATAGAGTTTAGTGAAAGTAAAGTTTTACCTTTTCCCCATTCATATTCATGGATCCCCTGAAATAGTGGCCCCAACTTGGTTAAAAACTTTTGATACAATTTTCTCTTAGTCATTCATTCTGTCTCTCAAGTATCACTAAACACCTACTTTGGAATGTATATGACAGCTTTCTAGCCATTGAACAAGTTGCACACTTGTTGGAGATGATAATAATGCAAAAAAATAAATCCATGGATAACCCACAATAATATATAAACTGCGAGGGACAAATGATTAAAGAATAAAAGACCATTAGCCCCTGGTGGCTAAATGCTTCAACTCATCAAAGCCTCCATTGTCCCCTGGTACCACAATTGTGTGTGGTAAGATGTTGTGAGGATTATTTAGGTATTAGTTTATATATAGTTAATGTGGACCTAGCAGGAAGGGCTGGAGAATTCCACATGGAATGGGGAAGCAGGAAGAAGCTTGCACTCTCTGAGAAGACTCCATGGTGGGAGTTACAAGCAGTAACTGATTCCCTGGGAGACCTCAGAGCTGGTGGAGTTGCACCCTGATTCCCTGGGATCCTGGAGTGTGGTAAAGTTTGGAAGCAGAGGACATCTATCCTGCACAACAGCACTGAGTAGGGAGTGATCTGCGATCCGGTAGTCAGCTTGCAGGCTCTTCTCCCTACTGGGCTGCTTTGGACCATCAGTTCTGGAGGAGTTGGTTCCTGGCATCCTGAAAACATCTCTGGACTCTACTGTGAGGATTCCCACTCCAGTCCTGTTATTCTCTGGGCCCTGCCTGGCTTAGGTCTTAGTTTAGTGTAGTCAAGTCCTTCCCCTGCCCCTGTGGCTTGCCCTTAGCTTTAAAGTATAGAAAACCCTATTCCCATCCTTAATCTTAGTTTGTCCTTGATTAAATGTGTTGCCTTAACTTATAAACTCCTGCCTTTACTTTGCTGGGTCTTGGTGCTTCAGAGTAGCAGTTGGACCTAACAGCCAATTCAGTAACAGACACCCCTTTGCTGTTAAACTTTAGTCTCCCTACTTGTGGGCCCCTTTCTGTCATTCCTGTCTCCCACACCCACCTGGACCCATATTTACTGTTCAAGCCACCTTTCCCTGGTTTCTCCATTACAGATACTAGAGGATTTCAGAAAAGAAAAGAATGTGTGCCTAGGAATCATCAGGAAGAGCCTCACATAAGAGGAAGCACCTGTTTAGAGCAATGGATAGGCTGCATGGTATATGGGGAGGAAACCTAGAGACAAAGAGAAAAGTGGACTGAAAATTGCATATATGCAGCATTTATTGATTACCAAGAACTTTATATACATTATCTTATCAGATTTCAAGTTTTAATAAGATGGAGAAATTTAGAAGGCACCAACACAGACTCAGAATATGCTTCTTTCTCTGACCAACCCCTCTCACATAAACACATAGAAGCCATGATGGCTATGGACACATCCATATCCTAAGGCATTTCCTACTCTTTTAGTAGCTTATAAACCTTGTGCTATTCCCAATCTCCAAGTAGCTAGACCCAAGGTAAGCCAACCTCCCTGCTCTCTCCTCAATTCTACTTGCCCCAGGTACAAAAATTGGTAACTACAGCTCTGACAAAAGAACTGTGAGAAAGATAATGCAAATAATTGGGATGTGGGGAATTATACCTTTGATTTAATTAGGAGAGGGAATTCCTGATGGGAATGCTTCTAATAAGAATACAGTTGGGTACCTACTTTGCAATGTATAACTTAGCTGCTTGAGACACTGAGAGGATAAGTAATTTTCCTGGGGCCACAAAACTTGTATGTGTCAGAGATAAGACTTGAAACCAAGCCTTCTTGACTTAGGTCAACTCTTTATCTACTTTTTTATGCTGGCTCTCATTGCAAATATTACCCCTTAATTTACAGATAAAGCAAGAGGTTCACATAAATGTTGAAAGATAACTGCATGTAAGGTTAAATAGGTGGAGAAATAGAGGACTTTGTATTTCACAAATAGTCATTTAGACTTAATGTAGTAGATAATAGAGAGCCATTATAGCATCATGAATAGGGAAAGGGTATAATGAAAGCAGTATTTTAGGAAAACTCTCCAGGTACCTAGGGGGTACAGTAAAGTGTCAGGCCTGAAGTTAAGAAGATACTTCTTCCAGGATGCCAATTGGGTCTCAGATAGTTATAGGATATGTGATGCTGGCCAAGTTACTTAACCCTCAGTTTCCTTGTCTATAAAATGAATTGAAGAAGGAAATGGCAAACCATTGTAGGATCTCTGCCAAGAAAATCCAAAATGGTGTCACAAAGAGTAAGACATGTCATAATAACACCTGGAGAAAGCACTGAGTAATCCTTAATTTGCAATTATAATAAATTATAATATAATAAATTATAACAAATATTATAATAACATATGTTCTAAGTACTGTACTAAGTGCTTTACTTATAACTTCATTTGATCTTCACAAAAATCCTGCAAAGTAGGTGCTCATTATAAATTTTTACATTTTTTTTTACATTTTACATTTTTTTACATTTCAGGAAATGGAGGCAAATATGTGTCTTGTCCAAAGCCGCATAGCTAATAATTGTCTGAGGCAGAATTTGAGGTCTTTGTTTTGTGTCCTTGATCTGTCTCAAAAATAAAATCTGACTAACAAATGAAAGGCAAACAAAACAAAAACACTCACAATATTTCAGAGACCTCCATAGCCCATCCCAGCTCTAGATGTGTGATTTGATAATCCTGACAAGGTAACCCAGCTCTTTCCTGTTGCCAAAATCAATGTGCCCTTCACTGATGACCATACACATCCATAGAGCAAGATTTAAAGCCAGAAACATTAAGATTGTCTCTGGACATAATGCGACAAAATTCATTCCATTCCCTGGTGGGAGAGAAATTCTCTTATACCACAGGGAAGACATTCCTCTCAGGACTCACACAGCAGCCTGGCTTTTCAGCAGGTTTCAGATTTCCCCTACAATCGCCTAACAACAATCTTAATCTCTGAAATTAGACTATCCCTGGGACACAAGAGAGAAGTATTTGCTCTGAAAAGGGAAGCATCATTTGAGCAAATCATCTGATTTATCCTCTAGTTGCCCAAAGAAAGAGCATTGCAGTGTAGAAGGCAGATTAAGAAATATTCTGCACCCCAACCAAAAGGCACCCACTTTTGATATGGAGCACACAGAATTCAGCCCTCTCCAACAAAGGCATTCTTCAGGGCTCTGCACTCCAGAACTGTCTCTCCTCCCCAACATTTTCACAAAAAAAATTTTTGTTCTAGTTAAAATGATGATTTAAGGTAGCCTGGGTGAATGGAAACCAGAGAACAAATTTGAGGACCAAATAGTTGGAGGTCATCTGGGTAATGGAGCCAAAGTATAAGAGGGATAGAGCATCCTAGAGAAGCAGTTTGGGGGTGTTGCAAGGGCAATAGAGGATTCTTGCTGACTTACTGCATTGCCCCTTCCTGTTTCTTGACTCTCTCATCCCATACCCCATGAGCATCCTGTGTGCCCCACAAAGCAGAGGAAATGGGATATAATTTTTGGCTTCTTTCAAAAGATGGTTTTGCTGCTAAGATCATTTCTCCTGACAACTCAGGCCACCTTGATCTCTCCATCAGTCAGTCCATCAACATTCAGTAAGTATTGGCTAAATAGGCACTGGGGGTACAAAGGCAGAACAGCTTTCAATGAGTCTACATTCTATAAGGAGAGACAATATGCACATATATACAAGCCTATATAAAATAAGGACAAAGGAAGGAGACACTGATTGCTCTAGGAGTAAGGAAGGATGGATATGTGGAACAAGGATGTGTTGAACAACCAGTTCTGGGGGAAAATATGCACAGGACATGTTTTTAAGTTTCATCTGCATGAACATTTTCTTAAGTCTGGACAATTAAAAAAAAAGTCACGCCATGACTTGTACCACTTCACAATTTCTGAGGCTCACACTGAAAATTTAACACACAACTCAGGTTTGAGTTACTTGATAACTCTAGCATATCCCCAACTAGAGAAGGTGGCACCTGAGTTTTGGAAAAACAAACAAAAAACTAGAAATTCTAAAAGGTGGAAATGAGGAAGGAGTACATTCCAGACTTGAGGGACTTGGGCTCCTCCAGATAGAGGATGAGGAAAGAATTAAGACTATGGAGGTCTCTTTCCCTCTCACTATATCAGTTCTCTGTCCTCTTCACCAGCCTACTGGCCTCATTCTTTTGTTAAAACAACAAAACACATTCTTTCCATTGACTGTTCTGGAGAGTCTCTGGCTCAAGTTGGTGTTAATGGTTCAGTAGAGATGCAAGGTAATCCATTGAAGAGTCTCCTACCATAGGGCAAGAAGGCATCCTCTCATTTCCACTAAATGTCTTGGTCGGCCTCATGGTTTGCACTACCCCATGATGGATGCGTGTGTAAACTTAAACTGCAGGCCTTTTATGAGATACATGCTGTTTCCCTAGTTTTTTATACAGCAGCATCCTGCTTGCAATGAAACAAGCTTATTGGCTTTTATATGCTTATAAAACTGCATGTAGGTCCAATGTACAAAAGACTCTTTGTATTCCAGCACTACTTCCACAAATTCTTTTTTCTCCACCCTCAAACCCTTTCCTCATCTGCCTTACCTTTCCTCTATGATCTGGAGATTTTGAATTCATTCATCATATTTTAGGTGCCTCAACAGTTCTCTAGTATCTGCTTAATAAAATGAGACAACATGTGTAAAATGATTTGGAAAACTTAAAGATCTATACGTGTCATCATTATTATTGTTCTGACTATTATTATCGTCATTACTATTATCTGAGGGCTTTGGGGTCCTTTTGCATCGTCATAGGGTACTACACTGCTGGGGATGTATGACTATAGTTTTTTGTGATAATAAAGAACTAGAAATTAAAGGAGTACCCAAAAATCAGGAAATGGGTTAATAAATGATGGCATACAAATATAATGGAATAGTGGTTAGTTTTGAGCCATAAGAAATGATGAAGTAATGATTTCAGAGAACCTAGGGAAGATTTGTCATAATTGATGCAGAAGGAAGTAAATAGAACTAGGAGAATAATTTATAGAATAATATCATGGGTAAGATAAATGACTTTGGAAGATTTATAAACTAATCAGTGCAGTGACCAACCTCAGTGCTGGTCAGGACCAGTCAATCAGCTGACTAGCATTTATTAAGAACTTTCTATGTAGCAGGTAGGGATAGCTAAGGGGTGCAGTGAATAGAGTTTGGAATCAGGAAAGGTCAAATCCAGCTTCAGATATTATTAGCAGTGTGACTCTGGACAAGTCACTTAATCCTGCTTGCCTCCATTCTTCATCTGTAAAATGTGCTGGAAAAGGAAATGGCAAATCATTCTAGTATCTTTGCCAAGAAAACTTCAGATGAAGTCACGGAGAGTCGGAGATGACTAAAAAACAACTGAACTGAATGTCTCAGGTACTAAGACACAAAAAGAGGCAAAAGGCAGTTCTTGCTTTCAAGAAGCAGAGGGTCTAATGAAGGGGGCAAAATGCCAATAATTACGTACAAATAAAGAGAGGCTTTACTTCACTTGTCAGAGGGATCCATTTATACCAAAAGATTCATAACCTCTGATCAAGATATCATTGATTAACAATAACAAATAATAATGAACAAAGAAGGACAGTTGTCTAACAACACATCCTGTTTTTCAGCTATGATCTCCAAAAATACAAAAGCATCAATCTGCTATTGGTCAAGCTATTTTTCATGCCTACCTCCCCAACTCTGACTACTGGAATTCCTAACTATTGGAGGCTCAGGGTAAATGATGTCTTCTATGTGAGGTCCTTCCTGATCCCCTCTCCTTAGTGATTGGTTCTCTCCACATCCAAAATTGCCTTGTATGTATTTTATATAGATTTTTCTGTTTATACGTTGTATCCCCAACCCCACTCCAATAGCCACTAGAGAGTAACCAACTTGATGGTGGAGCCAGAGAAGTGACCCTGTAGGTGGAAATTGGATGTGGAATCAAAAAATTCAGGCTGAGCCATTTAAAAACCATGGGACTCGTGATCCTTCATTTTACCTTCTATGTTTCTTAGTTTCTTCAACTGTAAAATGTAGTTCATAATAGCATGCATGTTACAGATGACTGTGAAGATCAAATGAGATAACAATTGACAAGGACCTGATACAGTGCCTGATAATAATTAGTAAATAGTTCTCCCCTCCCTAGATTATTATTTAAAGCACCTAGCCCTGGACTTGACATATGCTTATTGAATCCAGTTGAATAAAATTTCTCATAGAGTTCAACTCCAAGTTAGAGGCTCATTTCTTTTTCTGTTCCATAGCCTATTACTCTGCTGCCACATTTGGGGATTTACTTTCCTAATAATGTGCATAGCTGCCACATTTCCCTGATGTCTATTTGTTTATGTTGTAAGTCCAGATAAACATTCTGATATATTACATACCATGATTATTAACATTAGTCAAATATTCCAAAAGACTTTTCAGTATAAGTTAATCCATAGTTAATTATGACCTTCAAATGAAAATATGGCTTTTGTACTATTTCCCAAATAAAACCTCAACACCAATCATTCCTCTATGGTGCCAGAATGCCTACAGTATGCTCAATAACCTACATCTTGCTTTATTGATAAATGAAAGAGCAGGAATTTAAAGAGCCAGCCAGGCTCTTATTATGGTGGAACATGAGATTCGAGATGGCAAGCCAAATGGATAAATGCTACTGCCTACCTGCACCTTCCTTCTTACATGTCAGATACAGTGCTCTGGTCATGGGAATGTAAACGTGCAGGATAAACTTTATTTGGTATTTCTTTGTCTTTTTAAATAAAAATTGGTAAATATATTTTCACATCCATTTCGTTCTTAAGATGCTCTTTCTTCCAGCTGAAGACATGTCATGCTCCCAGTTCACCATATATCTTATCAGTAAGAATGCATACCGATGCCTCCAAAGCAATTGAATATCATTTCCAATAAAGAGAGACATCATGGTGGATTGTGCACTAGTTTGGGAGTCAGGAAGAGAAGAAGTTCAAATTCTACCTCAGACATTAATTAGCTGTGTGACCCTGCACAAGTCACCTTACTTTTGTCTGCCTAGGTTTCCTCATCTACAAAATAGTGGTAATAACAACATCTATCCTCCAAGTTATTATGAGGATAAAATGAGATAATATTTATAACACACTTTGCAATTCTTAAAGAACTAAACAAATGTAGCATAAAGCATTAATTAATATAATTAATAAATTAATATAATGCAATAATTATCATAGTCATAGAGTAGTATAAATACCATTAGATTAGGAATCATGAAGTCAATTTTTGCCAATAACCAGTTGTAGGATTTGGAGGAAGTCACTTCACTAGACCTCCAGGCTCTCATTTTTGAAATGGAGAAGACTGGTTTGGATAGTATTAAAGATTTCATCCAGCTCTGAAAGTCCATAATTCTTCTGTTTTCATTGACCTGCATCTTGGGGAAAGCTTTTGTTTGGACTCCACTATCAACAATCTACCCAAACTGTTCACAATATACTACCCCAAGTCCTCCTAGACCAATTGATTTTATTTTAAGGGAAGGATGTTGAAAACCAACAATCTGATTCTCCCTTTTGGGACTGTGAGTCCCTCCGGATGACCAAGCACAGAGAGAGAAAGAAATGACTTCGATGCACCCCTGGAATCTCCATTTGAGTCAGACCATAGGGATAATAATCTCCCATCTGTTGGCAGCTTAATACTGCTGTCAGCAAAAGAGTTTTGATATATACCCATTCTGAATCTATAAAATGAGAAGGTTGGACAAAATGATCTCTAAGGTCCTTTCCATCTCTAGCATACTTTGATTTATGATATATAATAAGTTCAAGTAACAAAACTCTTATGAAGGAACAAATTCAAAGCCCACAGTTGCATTGTTAAAGATATATACCTTCTGACTTTACCCCAATTGGGCAGAAGCTATTCCCCTATTCTGGACTAGAGAATGCCATATCTAGAGAATGTCTAGGTAAAAGATAAACATTTCTGTCTTTATTTCAAATATATTTGATGTTGTCTCTTTACCAATTTATAATAATAATAGCTAATATTAATATAGCTCTTTAAGGTTTGCAAAAAGCTTTATGGTACTAATTCATTTTATCCTTATAACAACCTAAGTATATTGAGGCTATTAGTATTACTATTTTACAATTGAGGAAATTGAATCAGGTAGAGGTTGAAGGAGTCATACTGCTAATAAGTATCTGAGGCTGGATTTGAACCTGGTATTTCTGACTCCAGGTCCAATGCTCTGTCCACTGATGTAAGAATTAAAATTAATATAAAATAATAACTTTAAAAATATTATGGGTTTTACAAGATTTATTAGTCGTCACTAGAAAATAAAGCCACACACCATGCTAGCTTAGGCTGTTTAAACAGTTCCCTGCCTCAATAGGAAGCAAAGAAGAATGGGAACACCAGCTCCTCGATTTTATACCCCTGTCTATGTCAGCATATAATGACAGGAAGCCAGTGGGCTCATGGGTAATGTAGTTCAAAGACTCCAAAATTTCTAATCACACAAGAACGCAATCATTGGATCATTGGTTTTGTCCTCTTTTCTTCTTATCCCCAAATTACTGTAATTTAAAAGTTAGTTATGTTTACAAGATCCTTCAGAGAGACCAGTCTTCCATGGATCTCAGGGGGGATTGTGTTATTAGAAATTTTGGGATCTTTGAACTACATTTCCCATGAGCCCACTGGCTTCCTGTTGTCATGTGCTGACATAGACAGGGGTATAAAATTGAGGGGCTGGAGTTCCCAGTCCTCTTTGCTTCCTATCATGGCAGGGAACTGTTCAAACAGCCTAAGCTAGCATGGCACGTGGATTTATTTTCTAGTGATTACTAATAAATCTTATAAAACCCATAATATTTTAAAAGTTATTATTTTATAATCTTTTTAATTCTTACACTGACTGCCTAACTTCCTGGTAATATGTATGTTTTAATATTCCAGTGGACTTTATATCTCATTAAAAAAGGTGTTTTAGATTATCAACCTACAAATTTTAGGTCCTAACCCAGCCACACCTTCTCATTCTATTAAATACATAGTCATGTCTTCATAAAAACACTCCATTTTGGCTTTACCCAATGTGAGGAATGCCTTCCTCTGGTTTTTAGTGTTTCATGGGTACCATCATTACATGGGACCCATTACTCTCTTATCCCTCATTCTATATCATGGTAACTTTTACCCTTCATCTTGAATGTATCATCATTGTTAACATGCCACAGTGTAATTATACCTACCATATATCTTTCCTTTTTCAGTTGGACCACTAGCAGCTTCAGAGATGAAAGTCCACCTTTATCATTTCCTACCTGTCTGATCACCAAGAAGTCATTTAAGTTATCTAGTCTTCAGTTTCTTTATCAAATAAAGGGTTTGAGGAATGTGGTTTCTAATTCCCCTTGTAGATTCCTGGGACAATATTAGTATGTAAAAGATGGGCTTTTATTGCAGTGAGTAGCTAAAATAATTGGAATTATTGCATTTTTTTCAAATACAACCCAGTCCTATCTCTTCCTCATTCTATTTGGTTCTGAGTATATATATATATATACTCTCTGTCCATCCATATATATACATATATATATATATATACTCA